>NC_077228.1:155741284-156055784 GCF_027887165.1 Monodelphis domestica | reverse complement strand
TAGTAGGTACTATATAAATCCATATTATTTACCCTCCCTCACTTTTTCAATAATCTTTAGTGAATCCCTCCAGCAGTTAAGTGGCAAATTGAATAGAGTGTCAGATCTGAAGTCAGGAAGATTCATCTTCAGGATCTGGCCTCAGATACTTACTAACTGTATGACCCTATGCAAATCACTTAACCCTATGTGCTTCATTTTCTCATCTATAAAAAATGAGCTAGAGAAAGAAAAGGCAAATATCTCTAGCATTTTTCCCAAGAAAATCCAAATTGGGGGCACAAAGAGTAAGACATGACTGAAACAACTGAACAACAACAAGGATCCCTCTCATCTCTAGAATATTATGTAAATTCTATTTGGCATTCAAAACGCTTTAAAACCTGTCCTCAATTTACCTTTTCAGCCTTATTAGGCATTATTGTACTTCATACTCTCTATCATTCAAGCAGGCCCTTTTAATATTTCTCATATTTTATATTTCATCTTCTATCTCTATGCTTTTGCAATGACTGCCTCTCATATTCAGAATGTACTTCATCCACTTCTAATCTAATAGAATCCATAGTTATCTTTCATACTCAGCTCAGATACAACATATTTCATGAAGCCTTTCCTTAAACTGTAGGTTCAATGCATTCCTCCTAAAAATTGAATTTTATTTACCACACTTATGTGTGTACCCATACACATACATGCACTTACTGTATTCTCCATTAGAGTTTAATCTGGAGATTAATAAGTATAAATATGTTACTCTGAGAAAACCAAATCAATATTCTCAAAGACGAAAAGGGAGACTTCACCTATAAAGAGGAAATTAAGTCAATCATTAAGAACTATTATGCCCAATTATATGGCAATAAATATGGCAATCTAGGTGATATGGACAAATATTTACAAAAATATAAATTGCTTAGATTAACAGAAGAAATAGAATACCAAAACAATCCCATATAGAAAAAGAAATTGAACAAGTCATCAAAGAACTCCTAAGAAAAAAATCCCCAGGACCAGAATTCACAAATGAATTCTATCAAACATTCAAAGAACAACTAATCCCAATATTATACAAACTATTTGATAGAATAAGCAAAGAAGGAGTTCTACCAAATTCCTATATGACACAAATATGGTATAGAGCCAGATAGGTCAAAAATAGAGAAAGAAAACTATAGACCAATCTCCTTAATGCACAGATAGAAAAAAGTTTAAATAGAATACTAGCAAAAAGACTCCAGCAAGTGATCACAAGGGTTATTCACTATGATCAGGTGGGATTTATACCAGGAATGCAAGGATAGTTCAATATTAGGGAAACCATCCACATAATTGACCTTATTAACAAGCAAACCAACAAAAATCAAATGATTATTTCAATAGATGCAGAAAAAGCCTTTGACAAAATACAACACTCATTCCTATTGAAAACACTAGAAAGAATAGCAATAGAAGGACCTTTCCTAAAAATAATAAAAAGTATATATCTAAAACCATCAGCAAACATCATCTGCAATGGGGATAAACTAGAAGCCTTCCCAATAAGATCAAGAGTGAAACAAGGATATGGTTATTATCACCTCTATTATTTAACATTGTATTAGAAACACTAGTTGTAGCAATTAGAGAAGGAAAAGAAATTGAAGGCATTACAATAGGCAATGAGGAGACCAAGCTATCATTGTTTGCAGGTGACATGATGGTCTACTTAAAGAATCCTAAAGAATCAACTAAAAAACTAGTCAAAATAATCAACAACTTTAGCAAAGTTCCAGGATACAAAATAAACCCACATGTCATCATCATTTCTATATATCTCCAAAACATCTCAGCAGGAAGAATTACAGAAATTCCATTTAAAAATCACCCTAGACAATATAAAATATTTGGGAATCTATCTGATGAGACAAACAAAGAGCTATATGAACACAACTACAAAACACTCTCCACACAATTAAAACTAGATCTAAACAATTGGAAAAACAATAATTACTCATGGGTAGGATGAGCTAACATAATAAAAATGATAATTCTACCCAAATTAATTTACTTATTTAGTGCCATACCCACTGAACTACCAAAAAACTTTTTTACTACATTAGAAAAAACATAACAAAGTTCATTTGGAAGCAAAAAAATTAAGGGTATCCAGGGAAATCATGAAAAAAATATGAAGGAAGGTGCCCTTGCAGTCCCAGATCTCAAACTATACTATAAAGCAGTGGTCATCAAAACAATATGGTACTGGCTAAGAGATAGAAAGGAGGATCAGTGGAATAGAATTGGGGTAAGTGACCTCAGCAAGACATTCTATGATAAACCCAAAGATCCCAGCTTTGGAGATAAAAATCCACTATTTGATAAAAGCTGCTGGGAAAATTGGAAGGCAGTATGGGAGAGATTGGGTTTGGATCAACATCTCATACCCTACACCAAAATAAACTCAGAATGGGTGAATGACTTGACTTTAAAGAAGGAAACTATAAGTAAATTAGGTGAACACAGAATAGTATACATGTCAGATCTTTGGGAAAGATTTTAAAACCAAGCAAGAGTTAGAAAAAATCACAAAATGTAAAATAAATAATTTTGATTACATCAAATTAAAAAAAGTTTTTGTACAAACAAAACCAATGCAAACAAAATTACAAGGGAAGTAACAAATTGGGAAAAAAATCTTCATAACAAAAACCTCTGACAAAGGTCTAATTACTCAAATATATAAGGAGCTAAAGCAATTGTACAAAAAATCAAGCCATTCTCCAATTGATAAATGGGCAAGGGACATGAATAGGTAATTTTCATATAAATAAATCAAAACTATTAATAAGCACATGAAAAATGTTCTAAATCTCTTATAATCAGAGAAATGCAAATCAAAACAGCTCTGAGGTATCACCTCACACCTAGCAGATTGGCTAACATGACAGCAATGGAAAGTAATGAATGCTGGAGGGGATGTGGCAAAGTTGGGATATTAATGCATTGCTGGTGGAGTTGTGAATTGATCCAGCCATTCTGGAGGGCAACTTGGAACTATGCTCAAAAGGTGCTAAAAGACTATCTTTTTAATCTTATAAAAGATGATCCAGTCATAGCACTGCTGGGTTTATACCCCAAAGAGATAATAAGGAAAAAGACCTGTATAAGAATATTCATAGCTGTGCTCTTTGTGGTGGCAAAAAATTGGAAAATGAGGGAATGTCCTCCAATTGGGGAATGGCTAAATAAATTGTGGTATATGTTGATGATGGAATATTACTGTGCTCAAAGGAATAATAATCTGGAGAAATTCCATTTGAACTGGAACGACCTTCAGGAATTGATGCAGAGTGAGACGAGCAGAACCAGGAGAACATTATACACAGAGACTGATACACTGTGGTACAATCAAATGTAATGAACTTCTTTAGTGGCAATGCAGTGATCCTGAACAACTTGGAGGGATCTATGAGAAAGAACACTATCCACATCCAGAGGATAAACTGTGGGAGCAGAAACACCGAAGAAAAACAATTGCTTTATTACATGGGTTGTGGGGGATATGATTGGGGATGTAGACTCTAAATTATCAACCAAGTGCAAACATCAACAACATGGAAATAGGTTCTGATGAAGGACACAAGTAAGACCCAGTGGAATTGTGCATTGGCTACAGGAAAGGGTGGGGTGAGGGGAGGGAGGGGAAGAATATGATTCTTGTAACCCAGGAATAATGTTCTAAATTGACTAAATAAAATTTTCAAAAAAAATTACACACACACACACATATATATATAATCATTAGACATTATTTTCCTCCTAATTTTTTTTATTAAAGTAAACTCATTTAAATACCCCCCCCCCAAATCTTCCCCTCTAAAGTTTTCAATCATTATTCCTAGTTGTACCTTCTGATGTCAAATGGACAAAGCTAATTCTTCCACATGCCAACTCTTCAAATATTTGTCAGGTACCATTCTCTACTCTGCCTTTTCTCTTGCCCTTTTCATGTCTTCTCCAGACTAAATTTCTTCAAACTATCTTCATTTGGAATTATGTCCATTTTCATGACTAATATGGAAATGTTTTACATCAATTCATTTTTTATTAAAAAGTAGAATAGAGTACCTAGCACCATGCCTGGAACATAGCAGATAATTTAATGAAAGTTTATTTATTAGTTGGTTAATTCATCCATATCATATCTCTCCTCAGTGCTTAGCAGTTAATTTCATGGGTATTTTTGCTTTCAAAACTTCAACTTCAGATGACCAGCCTCTCAGAATTTGGTTAATTTGGTCATCATACAACTAACATATACTATGAACTTATATGCAAAATCTCTCTAGGATCTAGCAGAGCTTATAATCTACTGGGAGTCTTCAGGAATCCAGAGTCATCTTCATGATATAAAAAAATTATCAGAAGCGGTCACATGGACAAATAATTATGATACAAACTAGAATCATTGCATGTCAGAAGTAAAAGGGATCTCAAAAGTCATAGAGTTCAACCTATATGCCAATAAGAATCTATAATAGCTCTGAAATTAATTATCTGTCTTGTGCTTGAAAGCCTCTGGTGACTGTGAAATGACCACTTCTTGGAGCAGCCTAATTTAGTTCAGCTCTAATTGCTAAAAAGTTTCTTACACTGAATAGAAATCTGAAACTTTTAAGCATTGCTCTTGTTTCTATCATCTGATGTCAGCAGAACAAAGCTGATTCTTCTTCCACATGCCAACTCTTCAAATACTTGAAGAAGATAGGTACCATTCTCCACTTTACCTCCTCTGCTGCCCTTTCAAAATCTTCAAAGTGAAATTACTTCAAACTATCTTCATTTGGAATTATGCCCATTTTCATAGCTAGTATGAAAATGTTTTACATTGCTTTTCATGGATAGTGGGTATTGTATTGTTTACCTTCTCAAAAGGCCTGGAGGAAGGGAAGGAGAGAAAATTTAAAAAATAAAGAATAATGTCCATTCCACCTTATTATCCTAGTCATTGTATCATTGGGTATTTATTAAACTATGTATCTACTAGGGATCTAACTACTATGGATCCAGTTATTATGTTATGTTCTGAGGTTATAAAGGAAAATAAAGTAATAAGTTCCTGTACTCAGGGAACTCTGTCTAATGGGGAAGAGGTCATTTCCCTTTGAATACTATAGCTCATCAGTATCCTTCCTAAAATATTTCTCAAACTCAAAAGGGATTATTACCCACTGGATCAGGTCAGTCTATTTTTCAAAGCACCACAGGACAGTATTAGGTGTTTTGTTTCATTGTGTTTTTTTTGGTGGCTCAGTCACACTGTTAATTCATGTTGAGCTTGTAATCCTAAAACTCTGAGACCTTTTCAAATAAAAAAACAACAACAGTATTTCTTCTTTCCTTTACCCATGAAATTTGTTATTTAAATATATATGGAACTTTTCATTTTGATCTATTACATTTAATTTTGTTTCATACATTTCAACTTAATAGTTTTTGCCCATTCTAACCTGTTGAGTTTTTCTTTTATTTGTTTTTAATTTCTACTCTGTTATCCAGTGTGTCAGTTATTCTGATCAACTTCAAGTTTTCTGCTAATCGAACAAATATATCATTGACCTAAGTCATTGATAAAGAAGAAAAAATAATTGAATTACACAAAACAAGGGCAGGCTCCCCCAAATACTCCTTTGGATACCTCCCTCCAAACTGAATTCACCTGTTAGGCATGCGTAGCATCTTTCATTGGGGTGTACACCCAGTGGATTGAATTAATGTAGTTGAATATTTGTTGAATACTAAAAGCACTTAACACATGCCTGGCACATAGCAGGCACTATATAAATGGTTACTCTCCTCTTTTCCTTCCCCACAGGAATATAGATCTGGAGCTGGAAGGGGCCTTAGAAGTTACCTAGTTCAAGCTATTCATTATACAGATAAGAAAACTAAGACTGGGGAAAAGTTGAATGAGTTGCCTAAAGTCACACAGGTCAAGTCAGCAAGCATTTATTACCCATCTACCATATGCCAGGAATTGTGCTAAGCATTAGAGATATAAAGGAAGGCAAAAAAAATGGTTTTGCTTTCAAGGGCCTTGAAGACCATTTTGGGGAGACACCATGCAAATGTTTTTGTACAATAAAGAGAAATACTTGAGAAATTGGAGGTAATTTCAGAGGTAAATACTGGCATTGAAGAAGACAGGGAAACGTTTCTTGTAGAAGGAGAGATTCTAGCTTGGAATTTGAAGAAGTTTGGAGATCCAAGAGGCAGAGATGAAGAGGAAGAGACTTACAGGTAATATAATCATCAGAGATATAATTTGAAACCAAGATTTATGATTCCAATGAAGACTAAAATTTAAATAAGTTTAAAAAATATATTATCAGCCATTCATGGTTTTGTAATGTGTAAAAAAATAATAACAGTAGAAAAAAGAGATAACAGAAAAGGGTTCTTTATTCCAGCAAGCTAGCTCTTACTCTCTCATCTGCTGCTCCTGTGCTCCAAGTCTCCTTTTAAGTCACTCCCTGGCATGGGACTGGTCCATTTATAGACCAATCACATGCCAAGAAGTAGGGGGCAGGAAACTTGGGAGATGCAAGGCACGCTGGGCATTGTAGTTCCCCAGCATACAATTTTTTTTTTAAAGTTTTAGATAATGCTGGGGAATTTGGTTCCTTAGCATACAGTGTTTTTCTCAAAACCCACATTTTTAATGAATAAAAACTTTAAAAATGAAACAGAAAACACTATTTAATATTCTGAGACATTAGGCCATGACAGGGCAATCTCAGTACACAATGTATGAATGTCTATGGGTTGCATTTTGGTTCAGTTATTCAACCAGTTCCAAAAAAACCAACTATTATTATCATGTCAAAATCTGTTTATCATATCTATGAGAAAAACAGGAAAATTTTGCCACTCTTCTGAATCTAGGTAAGCTACACCTAAATAACTCTTCTAATACCTGTCAAGTTATGCTGTCAAAAAGGAAATTAAATTAGTCTTCAGTTAATAAAGCTTAGGATATTCTATGAGGTCTAAAAGAGGTTATTTCTTAGTAACATAAGCTATGGGAGGTGGCATGGTATGAAATATTTTGTGCAAAAGTGTTTTGTGAATTGTAAACTATTATTTTAAACTCATGGAATTATCAATTTATACTTGAAATAGATCTTTGAGATATCCTAGTTCAACCACCTAATTTTACATATGAAATAGAGACCAAGGGAGAATCAAATAACTTGCCAAAGGTGATAGAGTAATAAGTAGTAGAGTTGAGTTTTGAACCCTTTTCCAATGATTCCAAATATAGTACTCATTTCTCTGTAACATGTGTGAGATAATATTCAATGACTGGAGAATGGGAGGTGGTATGGAGAAGTATTCTGGATGCAGGGAATATTGTGAACCAAGAAATACAGATTGGGAAAATAAAGACTGACTCCGAGGAAGTGACTTAGGGTCTTGTAGGAGGAATAGAAAGGGAAAAGCATTTTTCTTAATAGGATAATTCCCTTAAAATTGTAGTACTCCACAATTTCTGATGTCCAGAAGCACCTTGAATGCATATTGGCTTTTCATTGTAAAATTCAATATATTTTCTTTGTCACCTTCCTATATGATACCTTTCTCTAATTGGTCTGATCCAAGCAAAGTTATTGATATATGAGTTATAGAAGCAGAATATCTTATATTTGAAAGTTACCTTAAAAACTACATATTGTAGTTTTTCATAAGAATGCAAATCCCTTCTACATCTATGACAATAAATTATGTAGTCACCACTTGAAGGTGAGGGATCCAGAATGCCATTCCATTTTTTTAGACAGGTTTAATTACTTGGAATTTTTTCCTTAAATTCAGACAAAATCTGCCTTCCTGGAATTTTTACCCATTGGTACTAGTTCAGTTTTTAGGGGGAAAAGAAAATTCACCTGTCTCTTCCACATGAGTACTATGCCAAGTATGGTTAGTAGTCCCATGTTATAAAGACTCCCCTATTTTGTTCAGCATAGTCTGCTCCTATGGACTAATGAAAAATTTTTATGAAAGACTGATCAAAGGATGAAATGTCACTCTATGTAATACAGTTTCATTTCAGGAAATGCACTCTGCCTGTAAGCAGAAGGAGGATTGTAGTTAGAGATGGGAAGAAGGCAGAGAAGCCTGTGAAATTTTCCACAGAAGTCCTGTTAATACCACTCAGTGCCATGTTGTTACATTCTGGCCATCTAAAAATGTCAACAGAGTGCCTTCTCTTCTTAACTCTTCCTTCCCACCTCACTATCATTTTCTGACACATAGTTACAGAATTTTATAATGGAAAGGGACCTAAGCTATCATACAACTTTCTCATTTATTTTTTTTAAATGTTCAATTGTATAAAACATTTTCCTGTAGTAAGACTTTTGTGAAAGAAAACTCAAACAAACAAACAAAAATTAACAGAGAAAGTAAAAAAAAAGTTTTCTTTGGTTTGGATTGAGGCTCCATCCGTTCTTTCTCTCAAAACAGGTAGAATTTTTTTTTATCATGAATCCTTTGGGATCATTTTAGATTATTGTATTACTGACAATAGCTATATTATTCACAGCTTTTCATCAAACAATATTCCTGTTACCATGTACAATGTTTCCCTGGTTCTGCTTACCTCACTGCTTCCGTTCACATAAGTTCTTCAAGGTTTTTCTGAGCTACTCCTGTTCATCATACCTTATAGTAAAATAATATTCCTATTCCATTACAATCATATACTATATAATTTAGTCATTCTCCAATTGTTGGATATCCCCTCACTTTCCAACTCTTTGCTCCCACAAAAAGAGCTGCTTTAAATGTTTTTTTTTTTTATATTCAGATCCTTCCTCTTTTAGGTTTATCTCTTTGGGATAGAAACTTAGTAATGGTATTGTTGGATAAGAGGGTATGTATTATTTTATAGCCCTTTGGGCATAGGTCCAAATTGTTCCCCAAATTGGTTGAATTAGTGCACAACTTCCCTAACCATCTATTAGTGTCTCAATTTTCCCACATCTCCTCTAAGTTTTGGCATTTTCCTTTTATCTCATAATATCCAATCTGATAGATGTGGGGTAATATCTTAAAGATGTTTTAATTTGCATTTCTTTAATAAGTAGTGATTTAGAACTTTTTTGCATTTCTATAGAGCTTTAATTACTTTGAGAACTGTCTGTTCATATTCTTTGATCTTTAATCAATTGGGAAATGATGTATTCTTCCACAGTTGACTCATTTTTCTATATTTTTGAGAAATGAGGCCTTTATTAGAAACATTTCTTGTAAAAATTTTTTTTGCACCTTTATAATTACTGTGTATTACTCTCCATCCTATTTATCTTTATTTAGTTTCTGAACACCATATCCTCTGATTTTCCCTCTTTTTTTTCTTTTTTTTAAAATCCTTACTTTCTGTCTTAGACTCAGTACTGTGTATTGTTTCTAAAGCAGAAGAGCAATAAGAGCTAGGCAATGGGGGTTAAATGACTTGACGAGGGTCACACAGCTAGGAAGTGTCTGAGACCAGATTCAAAACTAGGACCTCCCATCTCTAGGTCTGGCTCTCAATTCACTGAGAAACCTAGCTGCCCTCTGATTTTTCCCTCTTTTTCTATCAGCCTCACCCTCTTTTCTTATACCCTTCCCCTCATACTTTCCTGTAGGGTAAAATAGATTTCTATCACCAATTGATTTTGTATGTTCTTCCCTCATTGAGCAAATTCTGATAAGGTTCATGTGCTCCCTTCCCAACTCCACTATCTTTTCCTCCAGTGTAAAAGCCTCTTTTATGTGAGATAATTTACCCCATTCTATTTTTCTCTTCCCCTTTCTCCTAAAGTAATATTCTTTTTCATTTCTAAATTTTATGTCTATGTACACTACTAATTTCCCTAGTGATGATAAAGTTCTTAGGAGTTAAAAGAATCATTTTCTCATGCAGATATGAAAACAATTAAACCTTATTGAATATATTTTGATTTCTCTTTCCTTTTTATTTTTTTATGTTTCTCTTGAGTCTTGTATTACTTGAGAGACAAATTTCCCATTAAGCTCTGGTATTTGCATCAGTAATGTTTGAAAGTCATCATTTCATTCTACTGAATACCCATTTTTCCCCCTAAAGGATTATGCTCAATTTTGCTGGGTGATTCCTAGTTGAAATCTTCACTACTTTGACCTCTGTAATGTCATTTTCTAGGCCCTCCAATCCTTTAATATATAAACCACTAAAACTTGTGTTATCCTGAGTGTGGCTCCATGATATTTGAATTGTTTCTTTTTGACTGTTTGCAATATTTTTCTCCATGACCTGGGAGTCCCGAAATTTGGCTATAATAATTCTTGGTAGTTATTATTTTGGGATCTCTTTTAGGAGTTGATCTATGAATTCTTTCCCTTTCTATTTTACCCTCTTATTCTAGAATGTCAGGGAAGTTTTCCTTGAAAATTTCTTGCAGTGATGTTTAAGCTATTTTTTTTTTATCATAGTTTTCAGGTAGTACAGTAATTCTGAGCCTATCTCTTCTGGATTTATATTTCATTTTTTCATTTTTTTCTTTTTTTATTATTTTGATTTAGTTTGATTATTTCTTGAAGTCTTGTGGAGTCATTAGTTTCTACTTTCCCAGTTCTGATTTTCAAGAAATTTTTTTATTGAGTGAACTTTTTTTACCTTCTTTTCCATTTGGTCAATTTTATTTTTAAAAAAGTTCTTTTCCTCAGTGAATTTTTGTATCTCTTTTTCCATATGACCAATTCTGCTTTTTTTTAAAAAAATTCTTATCTTTAGTGGATTTTTGTGTTTCTTTTAACAATTGGCCTCTTCTGGTTTTTAAGACCTTAATTTCTTCATGTGCCTCCTTTACCAAACTATATTGACTCTTTTTTCATGATTTTTTCTGTACCACTCTAACTTTTACTCAGTGTTTCTTCTGTCTCTAGAATCTGATTTTAAAATCCTTTTTGAGCTCCTCTATTGATTCTTTTGGGGTTTGAGAGCAATTCATATCTTTCTTGGAGGCTTTGGATGCAGCAGTATTGACTTTGTGATCTTCTTTTGAGTTTGTGTTTTGGTCTTTTCTGCCACCAAAATAACTTTCCATATATTGAGTCTTTTTTAAAATTGGTTGATCATTTCCCAGTCTTTTTATTTTCTTTTAATTAAAAAAAAAACATTTTTTAATATTGGGCTCTGTAGTTATGGTGAGGAGAACACTGTTCTAAGTTTCAACTTCCTTGTGTAACTACCTTCAGAGATAGCTCTGGGGATTTTTGAGCTTTCAATTCTTCTATGGTGGAATGATATAAGGAAAAGTGTGTTTAAAACTCTTCTTCCCTGTATTGTAGTCTATAATTAACCATAAATATTCTTTTCTGCCTTGGAACTATGACCAGTGTCCCCTGCTCCTGTGTGGTTGCAAGTACTGCTGTGTGTGCTACTGTACCACCTTACCTTGAGACCTCAATCCAGGAATGTGACATGGATTTGCATATGGGCAGTCTGACAAGAATCTTGCACCCAGAAGCAGCAAAGGTACCATTACAATCTTCTGAGCAGTTGTCTGAGCCACCCCCCCCATGACTGATATCTCCAGAACCATTTACTGCTGACCTCTAAGCCCTATTCCTATGGTAGCATCTGCCTTGATGTGCTACTGTGTGCTCCATGTCCACCCAAAATGCAGATAATATGATATAGCTTATATATATATATACACACATATATATTAAAAATTCATGGAGAGAATAAAGTTAAGAAAGGTGAGTTTCCATCTGTATTAGAACTCTGTTCCTTCCATGGTGGTAGATTTCCATTTTCAACAGAACTCCTTTGGAATTATCATTGATCCTTGCATAAATAAAAATAGTTGAGTAATTCATAGTTGCTCAGCACATGTTATTGTTGTTACTATGTACAACCTTCTGCTGGTTTTACTCCATACTACATCATTTTTATATAAGTCTTTCTAGGTTGTTTTTTATGTGATTATCTTGTTTGTCATTGATTATGATACAATATTGTTCCATTACAAGCATATACCATACCTTGTTTAGCCATTCCCCAATTGATGCACATCCCTTCAGTTTTTAGTTCTCTGCCATCACAAAAAGAGCTGCTATGAATTTTTTTGTACAGTTAGATTCTTTTTCACTGTCTTTAAACTCTTTGGGATACTGTAATAATTAAAATAGTGGAAGACATTAATTGTAGTAGATAAAAGAGTGGATGAGTAAATTGTGACAGCAGAAAATATGGTTTCAAGACAGTGTCTTATTTTAAATCAAATATAAGGTGGTCACCAGGGAAATATTCCCAATTATGAAATATACCCAAGTCAACTGGGTTTTATAGAGATTTTAATTCATACAAATGAGGAATTAAAGAAGAGGAGAGAAAGAGAGAAAAGGGGAATAATGAGAAAAGGATAGGCCGGCCCAGGGAAGTCCTGGCCAACCCAGGCCTAAGCCCTAAGAGAAAGATCAGTCAGTCCTTAATCACTCACCACAAGATCTGTCCAAGCAAGGATTCTAGTGACACCAGGCCAGCTTCATCTCAGCTGATTCCACCAACTCAATTCTGAATCCGAATGTCTTCAGCTCCCTTTCTGAGTTCCTTTTAAAGGGAATTTTCTCCTATGTCACCTCCCCTAAATTCTTACATCTCCTAATCACAGTAGACGTTTTCCAAAGGACAGACCATTCTTAATTCACACCTAAGAAGTCTAAACTTTTGAGTAATTCACGCCTGAGTAAGTTCTCACCTCTTTGCCTTTTGCAAGTTCACAAGTTGCCTGACTTTTATAGGTACTTAGCACCCTTTTGTATTAGTCCTAAAATAGGCATGGCTTAAGAACTTTTTGCCTTATTATAAGTATGGGTTTAAGTACTTTTCATTGTTCAGCAAAGAGTTTACAACTTTATCTTCCCCTAAAGTATGCTTAATTAGGGGTGGAGTAGAGGTCTTCACATTCCTGATCTAAGTAGAAGTCTCACATTCCTGATCTAAGTTCCTTCATTGTCTAAAATGGGGAATGGTCTTAACCCTAACCTTATGAAGTAGGGTCTGAGAATTTTTAAGGTTCACAATACAGACCTAGTAGTGCTATTATTGGGTCAAAGGGTATGAACAATTTTATAACCCTTTGGTCATTGTTCTAAATTATTCTCCAGGTTGGTTTATTACAACTACACTGGCAGTGTTTTAGTGTCCCATTCTGCATTTCCTCCAGTTTTTATTTATTTATCTGTCATGTTAGTCAGTTTAATGAGTATAAGATGGTACACCTCAGAGCTATTTTAATTTGCTTTATTCTGATAAAGAGTCACTTAAAACATTTTTTTCATGTCAATAGTTTTCATTTCTTAATCCGAGGAATGCCTATTTATATACTTTGACCATTTTTCAATTGGGAAAGTTTTTTGAAACATTTCTTAAAGATTTGACTCAGTTCTCTATATTTGAGACAGTACCAAATAATTTTGATGATTTTTACATTATAGAATAGTCTGAGATTGGCAAAGGTTTGTGAGGATTGGATTTAGCTATTTCCTGTTTTTAACAATGAAGATACTTAGTTTAATAAAATCAGGAATGTCTTGGGAACTCTAAATTACTCCATCCTACTTAAACCATACTTTAGGGGAAGATAAGGTGTAATCTCCTGATTGAACAATGAAGGTACTTAGTTCTCACCTTATAGTGAAGCTAGAACTTTAAGCTAAGTATATTTTTAGATCTTAATACAAAAAGGTGTTAAGTAACTATAAAGGTTAAATTAATCACAAAAAGGTCAAGAAACTCACAAAAGGTGAATTTAATAAAGAAGTGTTAAATAACTCTAAAGATATAATCAAATCAAAGGAGCTGAGAACTAAAAGTATGGCAAGTTCTGGAGAAAAGCATTTGATATGATTGGTAGACTTGAAAATTTAGAGGAGGAGACACAAGGGTGAAAGGTCTATATATTTTGGATTTTTGCTCTCTCTGGCACCTTATTGGCAGTGGAGAGTTAGCTGAGAGCAGCGTGCTGAGCCTTCCGGCATCTTAGCATGGCTACAAGCTATTTCTCTGGTTTGGTGGGGAGTTTCTGGCTCAGTTTCCTCCTTTACTTTTCCAACTTTATCCCCTTAGGGATCCTCTAATCTTCTTTAGAGACCTAGAGGCAGGAATTTTAAAATCCCCCTGGCACAGACCAGGCAGGAGGAATCCTATATCCTCTTCCCTCCTCCTTAAATTCCTTCCCTCTGTATTAATTAAATTACCATAAATTTCCAGTCTGACTTGGATATTTTATTTGGGATTTCCCCCAGCAACCAATTAAGTCTAGATTTTAAGTCACAACCCTAAAATTATCTTGACATGTTGAGTTCTTCAAACTTTGTATTTTTTTCATAATATATTGTTCAATTTTTGGTCTTTGATATTTATAAATGAGTTATTATTTTGTCATTATGTAAAATAATCTCTTGGTATTTTTATTGATACAGAATTGCTTAAATCTGTAAAATAATATAAATATAATCATTTTTATTATGTTGATGAGATTCAACTATCATGAAAATAAATATCTTCAATCATTTGTCTCTATATTTATACAATAAATATTTTATACTTATAGTCATTTAAAGGCTGACTATTTCTTCGAAAGTTAATTAGTTTTTTTAATGCACCTTGTAGTTATTTTGGCTGAAAATTTTCTTTATATTTCCTTCTGTTATATATGTGTACATATATACAACTTAAGTGACAGAACAGAATAGATGATTTACAGGGTTGCAGATTACTTTATGTCCTTTAATTTAACTAATTTGAATAATTAGTTCATTGAATTTTAATTAAATCTCTAATATTCTCTTTTAAAAATAATCATATCTGCAAATGAGTATATTTTCCTTACTCTTTACTAAACTCCTTAACTTAATTACCTTTTATCATCTTATTGTTATCATATTAGTTAGTTGCAGTGTGCATCTTTATATTACCACTGACCTTACTGGAAAGACACCTAATATTTCTCTGCTATGAATAATATTAGCTTTTGATTTTATTGTGTTAATTAAAGTAGTTTATTCTTATATGACTTTCCATGTTTTAAACATGACTGCTGTATTTTCCAAAAATTTTTCACCTATTTACATAAAATAGTGGTTGCTATTCTTTTTTGCTATTAAGTTCTGTTATGTATATACTAAACATATTTGAATAGACTATCTTTTGAATAAACTATCTGTAATTCCCAATATAATAAATATTAACCTAGCCACAGTAAGTAATTTTTGAATATATTATTATGGTTCTGCATTCAGTAATGGTTTTCATAAATAATTTTCTTCAAATTATTACTCCTTAATTAACATGACAATACTTTCTTTGACCCATAGAAATTTTTTAAGTGCCTCTTAGTTCTACTTTTGCAAATTATAATTGTCTTTGTTTGATAGATCTCATACTTGTTGTTGGATTTTTTCTTAACTGAATAATTTTGTCACATTTGTTTGGAATTTTGTAGATTATTTCTTCAATATTATGAATTCTAGTTGTATATTTAATTTTTTTAATTTTTTATTTTAAAAAAATAAAGACCCTTACCTTCTGTCTTGGAATCAATACTGTATATTGGTTCCAAGGCAGAAAGAAGAATAGTAAAGGCTAGGCAATGGGGGTCAAGTGACTTGCCCAGGGTCACATAGCTAGGAAGTGACTGAGGTCATATTTCAACTTAGGGCCTCCCATCTCTCTGCCTGGCTTTCAATCCACTGAGCCACCTAGTTGCTCCTGTATACTTAATTTTAAATTTTTAAAATTTTCTGTTTTTTTTAGTTATATGCTCAAGTAATTTTGCATTTTTGTCCTTGCTTATTGGTGGAAATGCTTAGGATATAAGTTTCCCCTAAAGGATGCTTTAGATGCATTCTAATTTTTAGCCAGTTGTATCATTATTATCATTTTCTTTGATAAAAGTGTATTTATTTTTTGTATTATTTATACACTGGTGCAGCTAGGTGGTAGCATAGTGAATAGAATGCACACCTGGAACCAGGCATTTCATCTTCATTAATTCAAATCTGGCTTCAGACTCTTACTAGCTTTGTGATATTATGTAAGTCATTTAACCCTCTTTGCTTTAGTTCCTCATTTGTAAAATGAGCTGGAGAAAGTAATGACAAACCATTCCAGTATCTCTGCACAGTACTCTCTATTTGTCTTCACCTATTCTCTAAATTTTACTAATTATAATTTTTATTTTGTTGCTATCTACTAAGAATACATTAAATATCTCAATATTTCTATTTTTATATATTTTAGTTTATTTTCCTAATATACAGTCAATTTTAAGGCAATATTTAACATTTAAAATATGCATCTTATTATGATTAGTTCCTTAGCTTCTTTCCTATTAATCTCTTTTTTAGACTGATCTAGATCTGAAAGTAGCATGTTGTTATCCAGAATTGTTTTATCATATAATTTTTCCTGGTTAACTAAGTATTGAAATGCTTTGCCATTTCTTATAAATATGTATGTGTGTATATACATAAATATATTAGTATTACTATTGCTTTCTTATCCATGATGTCTTCAAATAAAATATAATTCCACTGCTTACCTTTTCAATCTATCCATTTTTACCATTACCTATTGTTTCAATTGGATTTACAACAAACTTAAAGTTGAGACAAGTTTCACTGAGCAAAGTCACGTTTGTTAATGGGGATACTTCCTACCAATAAGCCAGATCTCTTGGCCCTTCAAGTAACCAAAAGATCTTGAATAGGAGGTGCAATACACTGTTATAAATATAGAAAAAAGAACGGAATAAAGATCACATCACTGATAATGAGATTGGTAGCCTTATAAATTTAAGATTAAATTATGACTGGTTACATAGGTACATCTTTAAGGAGTATCTTTAAATAGCAGTGTTCATGTGAGAGCTATATTACAGCCAGCCAGAGAGAGAGAGAGAGAGTGGGGGAGAGAGAAACAGAAATAGAGATTTTTAAATTTATGAGCTACACATAAAATACAGACTATGGTTACAGTGGAATAAAAGATAAAATATAGAATTGAATAATAGATTTGAATATACAATGCCAAATCAATATCTACTTTAAATTTATTACAGACCCCCTGAATCTCTGAACCAAGTTCAAAGACAAAGGGCCATGGTTTAAGAAGTACAGGACAAAAGCATTTATAAGATAAAATTAATTGTATATAACGATGATCAATAAGAAAATTATATAGGATAAATTTTAATCTTCTCACTGTGAAAATATAATGGATACCCTTGATTTTTATTGATTCAAGTATTTAAATAAGACAGAATAGCTTCTACCTTAGCCCTTCATTTTAACTGTGAATACTCATATTTTAAATATATTTTTTATAGCCAAAATACTATTGAGTTTTCCTTTTTGATCCATTCTGCCAGTCCTCAGTTTTGTGAGTGAATATATACAACTCAAAGCTTTAATTTTTAGGTTTGCTTTTCCCTCCTTTGCCTTCTCTACTTGCCTCTTTGCTGACTTAATGCTCAAAGAAAAATAAGACAGAGCAAAGGGAAATGAAATCAAATCTAATAAGCTACAGTTGGAACTCTTTATTCCTAAATTTCATCCCTTTACTTTTCTCCACAGCTTAGACACAAAATTACTAAACTTTTCCATTTCTCATTCTTTCCTCTGTCTTTCAGAATCATAATTCTGTATTTGAAGTTTATTTTCCTTGTGACTATTCTTTACTGAAGGAGGGAACCTAAATGGCAAACTGGATACAGTCTTGCCTAGAGTCAGAAAAACTCTTCTCCATTTTTAGTATATAAAATGCAGATTCCTTTAGGGCAGGAGTTCTTTTATTTTTTATATTTGTACCCTCTATGATTAGCACACTGTCTGACATAATCAATCTTTCTTTGATTGATATAGAAATGATTGAATAGATCTTTGATTGAAACACAAAACCATTTAATCCCTTCAAATGGCTCAAAATTGCTTACATTTCTTTTGTCATTCAAAATTCTACCTAGCTACTATATACTACTCATTAACTAACTAGTGTTTTTGCATCATCAACACTTATAAGTTTTCTATAATATTGTAGTTCTCCTCCCCCCTATGGAACATTTCTCAGATTTACAAGATGTTATTCTTGACTATAGGTTATAGACTTTTTCTATTGGAATATCATATTATAACATTTCCCTTTTTCTATCTAAAATATATAATTTTATTTGATCCTGGCCATGATTCTTTGGTATATGATCTTCTTTCTTCTTGATTTATCATGGAAGTTGTTGCTGAAGTTTATCGATACCATTTTTGATATTTCATTTTAACCTGTCATTCCAGTGTTATATTTTTCTTTGTGATCTCCTGATGCATTGTATTCAGATTTTTTGTTTCTTTGCTTGCTTTCTTGTTTCATCATGATTTTCACAAAATCCAATAATTCTCAAGGTATCTTTATTCTATCATGTAGCTCTGTTATTTCTGATAATAAATGCTTTAATGTATCATTCCATTTATTTATATTTTTATTTTGTTCCAAAGAAGTAGAGGCTCTAAGAGAGGAAATAATAGATGTGGAACAAAAAAAATGCCTAAATGAAAGAAAACTTGAGAGAAAAGAAGCAACAGGAAAAAGATTAAAATAAAAAATGAATTCTATAACTGCAGAATCAATTCTTTGAAGACAGAATACACAGAGATAACTTAAACATCAAAGATTTCCTAGTGTTGTAAGGATTATAAGATTATAATATTAGCTTTGCTACAAAGCAGGAGATCCTACAGGCCAACATTCTGGAACTCTCAGGAGCAGAGAGACAGTTCAGACTGGCAGTTTCTTCTCTGGAGGAGGAGTCAGAGAATGAGTGGAGTTGGGCTCTCTGAAGAAGGAGACTTTGAAGCTGACAGAAGACTGGGACCTTTCTTTAATCAATTCATCTTAAGGAAATGCTAAAGATAATGTTTATCACTCCACTAAGGTGGATTGAGTGAATGAAACCATTTCTCTCCTTCCTGATTTCTGTAGTGCTGCTCTTCCTACTGGGACTTCTGCCTGACCCAAAGAAGACTCCAGTTTGTGAGACTAGTTTGGCCCTTGTCCTTGTTCCTACAGCCCCTCCCTAATCTTAAGTAGTAATAATTAAGGAATTAGATTAGCATAGAAAGTTGTTAGTGGGCTAGAAAACTGACTTTTGGGGGTTTAGGTTTAGACCTCTCTAATTCCCTTCCTTTCCTTCCTTTAGTTGAATAAATAGTTAATTAGTTATGTTATTTATGTAAGTGCCTATGATTCTACCTACCTATTTCACTAGACACACATAATAATTTTTTTCATAGAACATCACACTGAAGTAAATAATCATCAGAGTTTTGGGATACAAATACAAAGTACCAATTGATCAAATTCATGGATTATCAACAGAGGAAAACTCTACTCCCAATCATTCAAGGAATGTGGTGGTTAAGTTTTATAATTTCAATTCACAATTTCAGAGAAACAAACACTCCAACAAAAAGGTACATGAGAAATATAAATTAATACTACACCTTGGACCAATCAGTTTTTTATGGCATTTCTTTTCTTCATTATTTTTTTCTTTTTCTTTCCTTTGTTCTTTTTGCAGAAAATCTTTTTTTTTAATTTAAAGATATTTTGTTTTCCAAGTAACATATAATATCAACTTTTAATTTAAGTTTTCTGAAATTATAACATACAAATTGTCTTCTTCCCTACCTTCCCTCCTTCCCCCACCCAGAGATGGTAAGAAATTTGACCTAGATTATACATGTATCATCATGTAAAATATACTTCCATATAGGTCATTGATCTAGGAATACTCATATAAAACCAAAACCCCAAAGTAAAACAATAATTAAACTAATGTTAAAGATAGTATGCTTTGATCTGCATCTTAGTCCAATGTTTTTTTCTCTAGAAGTAGGTAGTATTCTTTGTCATAAATCCTCAGAATTTTCCCAGATCATTATATTTCTGAGAGTAGCTAAGTTTTTCAGTTGATGATTGTACAGTATTGGATGAGAATTGCACTCTCAATGCCTCCATGTTGTGAAACCCGACACTCCTTCAGGATGCATCTTGTGCTGTACAAAAATATGACTGATTGACAAACAAACCAAATGAAGGCACCAATGTAAAGCTGTATATTAAAATTTTGGAAAACATTATTTTTAGACTAAAAATAAATGTAAGTAAAAATTCTAGTTCCTTCTTCCCTTACCCATGATATTATCTTATGTTTGGAAACTGCTCACATCTTTACTATATCTGTAAGGCAGTCAGGGTGTATAACCTTGGTCCTCACCTGAATTTCTTTTTTTAAAAAAATGTATTCTTCCTTTCTATTTTAGTAGCAACTCTAAAATAGAAGGGCAATGGCTAGGAAAACAGTGATTGACTCATTTCTTAATATGTAAAATGAAAAAGTTCTATTAAGTGGCCTCTGAAGTCCCTTCAAATTTGAGAAGTCTAATGCCATGATAGACATTTGCATTTGGTAAAGTTTGGGAAGGTGAAAAGAAGAAAGAAAATTTTATATAGTGAAAAAAGTTATTAAAAAGAAGTATGTTTATTATATCTTGAGGGGGAAAATGAGCTATGCAATTAAATTAAATTACCAAAAAGATAGATACACTGGAAGTAACTGATTTCTCTCTCCCACCTTTATACACACACACTTTGGAGAAAAGATGACAACTATGTCCCAGTTCTTATGATAATCTGTTCTTTCATTACAAATAAGCAAACTTTCCCCCTTCACAATGAGCCTTTCTGTACTAATCCTGACTTCTAGATTTCTAGTTTGCTTCACTGTAATATACTCCTTAGGTGATGTATTATCACCTAAACAAATGAATGTTTTAAATCTGTCCATTTCCAGAGACTCTTCGCTTTCATTTTGCTTATGGAACATAAAAAATCATATGTCAAAGCAGTAAATATCACACTAGTAATGGACAATGAAAGAACTGTGATTTATGAGAAGAAACTTCTCTACTGTCAATGCCTATTTCCAAATAACAAATTAAAAAGCTAAATGGTAACTAAAACTTAACTGACATTTTCTCAGCACTGACTTTCTTTCAAGAAAAATCTAAGTATTGATTAAATTCAATGGTTCTGGCCAGAAAACTTCTTTTAAAATCAAGGTCAGCTGCTCACTCGTCCAGGGACTTTGAGAGTTTGCCAGGAAAGTGAAAGAAACTGGGTTCCATTCAATTTGAAAAGTATTTATTAAGTATCTACAGTGTGTTAGGCACTATGCTTAATGCTGAGAATACAAAGATAGAAATAAAACACTTCAAGGAAACTATGTCATTTTTAGGGGGAAACAACATAATACAAAATACATACAAAGTAATTTCTAGGAAGGGAAAACATTAGCAACTGGGAGGTTCAAGATATGCTTCCTGTAAGAGATGGCCCCTGAGTTGATCTTTGAAGGAAACTTTGGATTCTGAGAGACATAGGCATAGAAAAGATGCATCACAAGCATAGGGAACAGCCTATGAAAAAGCTTGGAGATGGGAAATAGAAGAGTGTATAAAAGAATCATCAAGTAGTATGCCTGGAATGTATATATCATGAAGGGAATTTGTGAACAATAATCCTAGAAGAGTTGGTTGAAGCTAGATTATAAAAGGTCATGAATGCTGCGGACTTTGTGTTTTGCCATTGAGTAAAGAGATAGTCATTGGGCTTCTAAAACAAAAGGGTGACATAATTAGGTCTTTGATTTAGGAATATCAATTTGACAGGGATAAAAAGGGCACTACATGGGGGGAATTTATCTTTAATAGGAAGTCCACTTATAAGGCATTAATTCAGATGATGATAGTCTGAATACCAATGGTAGCCACACAAACAAAGAAGGGAATAAAAGTAAGGGATGTATGTAGATGTTGTTGTTGTTGTTATTGACCCTTCATTTTTTAAGAGACTCAATGATATGAGAGTAATGTCTTAACATGTGTGAACTGGATTAAAGTAAGGCAGAGTAACACAAAGTCATTAGCTTCACACTCTTTTCCAGGCATTCAAGTCCAGTGGCAAGAAAAAGTCAGAATGACTGGCAATGGTCCAGAATGCAGTGGATGACCTGGGTGTCTTCAATGTATGACCAAGTTTTAAGCACACCATAGCATCTGCCTTAGCTATCTTCATTGCTATTGGAGCAAATGGTTCTTATTTGCCCATTCCACCAAAGGAAATCTTTACTTACCTGAGAAAGACATCCTCCTAATTCAGTTGGTTTGAGACCCATCAGGTACCCTCAATTTCATTTTGCCCATCTGTCAAGATGGTTTTACTGGATTGTGGCCACTGCACAGGCTACAATTTCTTGGAGAGAACTCGTATGACAGGTGGACACCAAAAGTGGATGAGCACCCCTAAAACAGACTTGGAAAGCCCTCATCAAAGATGCTGGTCCTTCCTGAACACTCCATATACCCCACATAGGGTATAGGTAGAATTAAGAAGATTTGGCAACAGAGTAGAGATGAGAAGGGAAATGGGGAAGAATGAAGAGTCATGGGTAACTCCAAGACTGTAAAACTATAGGGATAGAAGTTCTCTTGTCAGAGAAAAGGATTATGGGGAGAGATATGGGATTATAAGGAAAGATAATGGCTCTTGTTTGGATATCCTGAGTTTGAGATACCTACAGGATATCAAGTTGGAAATTTCTGTCAGTTGCTGGTATGGGACTGTAGGAAAGAAGAAAGACTAAGGCTAGATATATAGATTAGAGAATTGTCAATATAAAGATAATTGAACACACGACAATTTAAGAGAACATTATGAAAAGGTTTGTGGAGAGAGAAAAGAGGTTGAAATCATATTGATGCCTAAGTTGGGTGAGGAACATGAACAATGCACCAATCAAAGACTGAAGAGTGCCAGACAGGAAGGAAGGAAACAAGAGCATTAATTAAACACTATGTGCTCAGTTCTTTTTTTTTAAATTTTATAATATTTTATTTGATCATTTCCAAGCATTATTCATTAAAGACAAAGATCATTTTCTTTTCTTTACCACCCCCCCCCATAGCCGATGCGTGATTCCACTTGGTATCACATGTGTTCTTGATTCAAACCCATTGTCATGTTGTTAGTATTTTCATTAGAGTGTTCGTTTAGAGTCTCTTCTCTGTCATGTCCCCTCAACCGCTGTTGTCAGGCAGTTGTTTTTCTTCGGTGTTTCTATTACCACAGTTTGTCCTCTGCTTATGAATAGTGTTTTTTCTCCTAGATCCCTGCAGATTGTTCAGGGACATTACACCACTACTAATGGAGAAGTCCATTATGTTCGATTATACAGAGTGTATTAGTCTCTGTGTACAATGTTCTCCTGGTTCTGCTCCTCTCGCTCTGCATCACTTCCTGGAGGTCGTTCCAGTCTCCATGGAATTCCTCCACTTTATTATTACTTTTTTGCACAATAGTATTCCATCACCAACATATACCACAATTTGTTCAGCCATTCCCCAATTGATGGGCATCCCCTCGTTTTCCAATTTTTGGCCACCACAAAGAGCGCGTGCTCAGTTCTTTATAAATATTATCTTAATTGATTCTCACAATAACTCTAGGACACAGGTACCATTGTTATACACCATATTTCAGTTGAGTAAACTGAGACAGACAAAGGTTAAATAACTTGCCTGGGGGTACACATTTAGCTAGTGTGGGAGGCCATATTTACCATCAGGCTTTCCTGACACTAGTCCCAGAGCTCTACACACTGTGCTGCCTGGATGCTGATAGGAAGAGAACCAAAGGACAGCAGAAAACTGAAGGAGGGCTTTATTATTAAAACCCAGAGCAGGCAGGAGAAGAGGATGAACAGGAGTGTGGAATGCTGCAGAAATTTCAGAGAGGAGATGGATTGATAAAAGTTCATCAGATTTAGCAGTCATTGGTAATCTTGGAAGGGGCAATTTTCCTTGAATGATGAGATCAGAAAGTAGATTGTTAAGATGTAAATAAATGAATAAGAGAAGAAGCAGAACCAATCAGTGTATACAACTCTCTTTAGTTTTGCTGTGAAAAGGTATCAGTCAATCAATCAAATAATCAATAAATGGTGTATTTGTGTGCATGTGTGTGTGTGTGTGTGTGTGTGTGTATGACAATAGTTTGGGAGGGAATAACAGATTCAAGTGAAGATTTTTTTTTAAAGGCTTGGATATATGTATACGTAGAATGGGATGCTTCCATTTTTTGTCTTTGTATCAGTAGTGCCTAGAATGTAGCACTTATTGTATGTTGTATTGCACTGAATTGGTTCAAAAACAATACCAGGCAGGATACATCCTGGATAAGGGTATAGAGGGGTAAATGATTTATGAGCCTAGAGGAATGAGAATGCATTTTGCAGTGGAATAAAAGTGAAGACTTCAAGAAGTAGGTGCTCTTTGAGTCAGGCTAAAAGACTATTAGAGCCCCCAGTGGGTGTGCTTATTTGTAAATAGTCAAATGAGCCAAGTCCTCATACAGAATACAAGGGTCTTTGGCTCCATTTTGAAGAAGCAGAAATAAACAAATCCCTGTCCAAGAGAGAACCATTTCAACTCTTTTTTATGCTATTGTAAGAAAGAAAACCAAAAGAAATTTCTCAAAGCCTTCTTGTTTCATAAATTGCTTATGACGTGATAATGGCATTTATGTAGTCTACAAGTTCAACAAATCATTTTGCTCATATTATTTTATTTTACTCTGATAATAATCAATGATAGATAGCAAATATTTAGCATTGGAAGCTTTGTAAAGTCTTATATGATATTGCACTTGATTTTTACATCTTAGTGAAATAGGGCTATTATTGTCCCCATTTTAGAGATGAGGAAAATGAGATTGAAAGAGTCTAAGTGGCATGCCCAAGCTTGCACAGGTAATAAGTGAAACAGATAGGATTCAAGCTAATATCTCCCTGATTCCAAGTCTTGTACTGCCAACTCTATGCAATCTAACTGCCAAATATACCAATGAAATACATTCTCTAGGTATTGATATCCCCATTTTAGAGATGAGGAAACAGAGACTCAAAGCAACTTGTCCATAATCAATATCTATTAAACACTGTGCCTGAAGTCAGGAAGACCTGAATTCTGTGACCTCAGACACTTACTATCTATGTGACCCTGGACAAGTCACTTAACCCTGTTGCCTCAGTTTCCTCATCTGTAAATGAGGTGGAGAAGGTAATGGCAAACCACTCCAGTATCTTCACTGAGAAATAGGGTCATGAAGAGTCAGACACAACTGAAACAAATGAACTAAAGATGTGCCAGGCAGTGTGCTAAACACTAAAAATACAAAAGAAAAGCAAAAATAATTCCTGCTCTCAAAAAACTCACATTCTAATAAGAAAGATATGTAAACAACTATGTACAAACAAGATATATAAAAGATAAAGTGGAATTTTATCAGAATGAAACTAGCATTAAGGAGGACTAAGAAAGGCTTCTTTAAGAAGGAGAAATTTTAGCTGATCTTTGAAGAAAACTTGGAAGTTGGAAGCTATTTGGCATTTGCTTCTCTCAGAATATGGAAGTATTTCCATTGATTTGAAATATCTCCAAGTGATTCTTTTTTAAAATTCTTTGTTTATTTTTTAAAACCCTTACCTTCTTAGAATCAATACTGTGTATTTCTTCCAAGGCAGAAGAGTGGTAAGGGCCAGACAATGGGGGTTAAATGACTTGCCTAGGGCCACACTGGTGGGAAATATCTGAGGTCAAATTTGAACTCAGGATCTCCCATCTCTATGCCTGGCTCTCAATCCACTGAGATACCCAGCTGCCCCATAAAAGTGATTCTTCAACTTGGTTTGGGGCCTTTTGGTGATCAGAGATGGGCACTACAGTCTGCAAATTGGCAGATGTATGAATGTCAGCCACAACATCCTTACCCTGTGCCTCTTCTTGCTAATCTTGTGATGGTGATGAACTAGACTATATAATTTCTAATACTTGTTCTCTACCCCAGCACCTGAGATAGGGTCCTACATATAGTAGACTTTTGAGTAATGTTTATTGAATCAAATGGAATTATATTGAATTATTGGACTGAAATTTTCATGTTTCCCAATTTCCTTTACTTTTTTCAGTGTGTACATGTGGCTTACTCCATTATGATACTTTTATTCACTATGTAAATTGTGATTTTCAAAACTATTCCACCCTACTTAGACTTTACTTTAGAAGATCTGATTTAGCTATCTCCTGATTAGTAATAATGGAGATACTTGGTTTAGCAGAATCAAGTCTTGGGAACTCTATATTTCTCTAACCCTACTTAATTTAACAAGGTCAGGGATGTCTGCACCATACTCAAGGATTAAGTATTTGAGAAAATGTCCTTCAACAGACATGTAGAGAAATAGTGGACAGACCCCTGGGCTGTCCTAAGTCAAGCTAAGCTAACATTGGTACAGATGAGATGCAGGAAAGTGACGTAAAACCATCTATATAATCTATATAGGGCAAGTCACTTTCTCTCTTTGGCCTCTTTTCCCAGAGAGATATCTCTGGCTGGCAGCGTGCTAAGCGTTCTGACATCTTGGCGTGGTGGCAGCTATTTGTCTGGGTTTTGGCGGTGAGTTTATCCTTCAGCTAATTCAGCTTCAGGCATCTTGGCTGAGCCCTCTTGGAGTTCAGGCTGATTCCTTCTTTTTTTTCTCCAAAACCTTACCTTCTAGAGTCTCTAATCTCTAATCTGCCTGGTACAAGCCAGGCAGGAGAAATTCTATACCCCTTTCCTTCTCACTTCTTAAATTTCTTTCCACTATATTAATTAAATCACCATAAATTTCCAGACTGACTTGGGTAAATTTTTTTTGTTGTTATTTTGGATATCCATGGCAGCCAATAATTTATATAGTTTAAGTCACAAAACTAAAATTATCTTTTACAGATGAACATTCTTTTCATAGGTTTTTAAAATGTGCAAAAGAAGGGATTTTGTAATTGAACTTCCTGCTCTCTCAGTAACTAGAGACCACTCAGACAAATTCAGTTGTCTCTGGAAGTAGGTAAGAATAAGTTACTATCCTCTTGGCAACAGAAGTACAGACAAGATGCTCTGCTTCAGGTATTTCAATTTTAATGGCAAGTTAAATTTCTGAGGTAGCATGAAGTTTTAAAATAAATAAATTTTAAAATAACTCAGGGCAACAAAATCCAATGCAGATTGGAATCAGAATTCTAGATCATAACTTTAGAGTTAGAAAAGACTTGAAAAGCCATCTATTCTAACCTCTTCATTTTCCAAATGAGGAAACTGAGGTTTAAACAATTTAAGTGACTTGCCTGTAGTCACACAGCTAATAAATCTGAGGCCATATTTAAACACATTTTCCTCACTCCAAGAAAAGCATTCTTTTTATAATACCCATTGGAGTCAAAACTTGGCTCAGATATGAAAGAATTTTGTGATCCTTGGCTATCTTATTCTGTGCTCCTGATTCCCCTAGCCTGCCTTTGTGCCTCACAGCAATGAAGGAAATGTGGATACAATTTGGTAGTATAGAAAATACTTTCAAGAGTAAAAATTTAGCATGTAAGTGAAAGTGCTATTAATACCATTGCTATTATCATCACCTTCATTATTTTATTTTGGTCTTGATATTTTCAAATAATATGCGTCTTGGTACATTGTGATATTCTGTGGTCAGGATGGGCAACTTTGAGAGATTCTAGCACATATTCTCTTCTGACCTAGTTTCTGTAGTTGGTAAATAGCAGACTGAATAGAGCCCTAGGGCTGGAGCCATGAATTTCTGAGTTCAAATCTAGCCACAGGTATTTTCTAACTGTATGACCCAATGCTTAGTACACTGCCTATCACATAGTAGTTAATAAATAAATATGTTTAGTGTATTATGGGCAAGTCATTCATCTTCTGTTTGTCTTAGTTTCCTTAGCTGTAAAGTGACAATTATAACAAAGTGACAATTATAACAACATCTATCTCTCAGAGTTGTTTTAAGGAATAAATGAGATAATGTTTCTAAAGTGCTTAGCATAGTGTCTAAAACATAGTAGGTAATTCATAAATTCCAATTATTATTTTTATTAAATGAGATAATATCTATACAGTGCTCAGTATAATATCTGGTACATAGGAGGTACTATATAAAGGCTATTTGTTGTCATTGTTGTCATTTGTTGTCATTGAAATGAGATAATTTTTATGTGGTGCTCTCAGCCTAGTATCTAGTACATAGGAGGTGCTGCAGAAATGAGTTATTATTATCCCAATGTCTGCAAGATGTCCAATTACTATATAAGAAATTACCCAAGTTACCAAAATTCTAACCCATTTTACTTTGATTTTCATAGGACCATAGCTTTAGAGATGCAAGGGCCCTCCGAGGTCACCTAATCCAACTCTTTCACAATGTTTATGAGGGCCAGTATAAATGAGAACCAGTAATTTATCTGACTCACCTGAAGCCACATGGGCAATAAATATAAATGATGGATCTGAACTCTGGATGCCAGAGACTTCCTGTTTTCCACTGTTACTACATCTTCATCATTTTTAGACATTGTTCTTTGATTCTTCCATCAGGATTATAAGGTTGTTCCTGTATGGATAATAATTATTTTAAAAGTGGTCTTGACCTGTTATTTCTCTAGTGGAGGGACTTCTTGTGTGGTGACTCCCTTCCCTGATATAGCTCTTCAACATATCTGAAACTTCTTGTATGAGAGATCTGCTTAGGGCACCAGGAGGTTAAATGATTTGTCTAGGATCATACAACTAGCATGAGGCAGGGGAAGAACTTAAACTCTGGTCTTCCTGACTCATAGGTCTGACCTCTATCTGCTACTGCACCCTACTTAGTAACAACAGTAGCATTGAGGAAATTGAGGAGCCTGGAGTAACAAATGGCAGTGGGAACTGAGCCTGGTCTTAAATTGTTAGGCAATTGGCATGAGTTGCTCAATGAATTAATATACTTGGAAGCTCAAACCTTTGGTTCCTCAATCATTTCATCTTTTACCTACCACAGGACAACATTGGCATTTTATTTGTGATAATTCAGAATGTGGCTCTAATGAACTACTACTAGTAAGGTTGTCTTAGCAGAATCTTGCCTTTCCTTCAAACACTACATACCTAAAAGTCTTAGAATTGTGTTGAAGGTTGCTCCTTTGGAATTCATTATATATTTAACTCTAATGTTCATGAAGGCCCTGCTTTCTCCATGTTCCTTTGCTGCCTGATTCCCTGATGTTTCTTTCTCTCTCATTTGCAATGATCTGAAGTCAGTCAAAATTCTATATTCTACTTTCAAAAAGTAATTCATATTCTAAATGGTCACAATAAACCCTGAATATTCCCTAAAATCATTACCATAGAAATTACCCTTGATTTATGGAGGATACAATTGAAGCTGATATGATTTGGTACAAATATTTTTTGGTCTGTATATCAATGCACTCTCAATTCTAATTGAGCAATTTCAGGAGAACATTACATTTTCCTGGTAAGTCTGTGCAGTGAGCCGGGGAGGTGGGAGTGGCTGTCTCCCTAAGAGAACATCATTTGAAATATTATATTTAATTCATAAACATTTATTAAGTGTCTACTACATGCTAGACATTGTGCTAAATACTAGGGACACAAAAAGAGGCAAAAGACAATCCTTGCTCTCAAGGAGCTTATCATCTAATATTTGCAAACAATTATATACAAACAAGAATAAATAGGAAATGTCACAGAAGTAAGACATTGGAATTCAGAGGGGTCATGGAAGAGTCCCAGTAATGGCAACAACTTCAAATGGCCTGCCTTTCCCTATTCCAATCCTGTATATGTAGATATAAAAGATTAGAAGTAGTGGAGGGATGGAGACTCAGGACTGTGGTCCAGAAAGATAGAAGTGTCTGAAAGGAAAGGAAGGGAACTCTACTAGGAAATTTGCATGCATGGGGAAGAGATATCAGGCACAACTACTTATTTATTCTTGCTCTCTACCAAAGTCAACTCTGGCTTCCAGCTTGCTGTTGGTTTTGTCATAACGCAGGTAAATACTCCGACTCTCCAGTCTCTTCCCTACTTCCAACAGAGTGGTTGTCCAGAGCCCCACAGTATTCATCTCAGAAGCAAGCTCAACTATTATGATTAATAAGGGGTATGCTGAATTAGATCTGGTCATAGCTCGGACAGTCACTGGCTTCTCCAATGTGTTCCCTGGGGGTAGGGTGGCAAAGATAGATGTGGAAGCAACTTGAATTATAGCCTGGACCAAACTCATACAACTATAAGCCTCCTGCACCACAAATACAGTATAAACAGAAGAAACTCAAAGGCAAATATCAAATCTCTCAACCTTTCACAGTCTCTACCATTTAAATACTTGGTTTGTCTTGTCATCATGATTATGATCCCCATACAATGCTATGGTCATATTCTTCCTGGATCAGAAAGGAAGGTTGTTGTCGATTATAATATCTATGCTGGCACATAGGACTGTACTCTCCACGTGAGAAATGCTCCATAAAAGCTACAAAGTTGGGTTTCTTAACCTATTTTGTTTATAGATTTCAGGAGGTTCATGAACTTGGATGGAAGAAATAACATCTTTATTTCAATATAATTAATTTCCTTTGTAATTCTGTGTAATTTATGTATTTAAAAACATTAATTTGAGGAATTCATAGATTTAATCAGATTTCCATAGGGTACCATTCTGGGTTTTAAAATTAATAATCAATAACTAAATATTATATTTTATAAAGTTTTATTAATAATAACTAAAACAAAAGAACTGCCTGACTTCAGCCTGGTCACAGGTCCAAGAGAGGAAGAAGGAAGAATTACAGCCACTTAATGTGCCAGATGTTTTGCAGTGATATGTGCTGCCATGACCGAGCAGTCTCCTGCTTGGGTCTCTTTCATTCCCTACTTCTTTTTCTCTTAGGGGACAGAAGGAAGGCCCGACTGCTGAGACGGCTCATGGGGCTTGATGGTGGCTAGGGGTTGGTACTGTTGTTGGAGGGCCAACACCTGGATGGCATCCAGACGGTCTTTCATGAACCAAACAAGGTGATTGAGAATGCAGGGGCCAAATGTCAAGAGTAGGATTAGGATGGGAAAGGGCCCTATAAGGGACGTGACTAGGGTAGTGAGTCAGGGAGAAGAGTTAAAAAGGTGGGTGTACCAGGGGTTAGCAGTTTCTCTCTCCCTCCGCCAGGCTTCTAGGCCTTCTTGCAGCTTGCTCAGGGAGTCCCTGATAATCCCCGAATGGTTAACATAGAAGCAGCATTGTTCACCCAAAGCTGCACAGAGGCCTCCTTCCTTAAGGAAGAGGAGGTCCAAGCCTCGTCTGTTTTGGAGGGAAACCTCAGCTAAAGAGGCATGGGACTTCTCAAGGAAGGTAATAGAGGATTCTAGCCTAGCTATATCCTCATCGTCTGCCTTGCGGAGGTGGTGGTACCCCTGAGCCTGTGTGGCGAGGGTGGTGATGCCCACCCCTGGCCCTGTTGCTGCTAAGAGGGTGGCTACAGTGATGGCAATAGTGACAGGTTCTCTCTTCCAACGTGGGGACGAAATATGGTCCCATGTTCGAAGGAGGCCCTGCTCAGCATAGTAGGTCACTTGGGGTACTATTGTGACAGGGGTGCAGAACTCACGATGGTCAGTGAAGGAGTTAGGGGAGACACAGGGCTGTAGGCCGGAATGGGAACATAGCCAGTGCGCCCCTGCGGGAGGGATAAGGTATTTTCCGGTTAAGGGATAAGTCGTTTTTCAGCAAAGGTCGGGGCAGCTGGATTTTCCCGCTACGCAGTTGCCATGCCTGATCACTGCAGAAAGGGTTAAGCCATGGCACGGGTTTCCAGGATCCAAGTCACTCCAGCGGCACTGCGGTGGGTTTTCTTCCTGTGAGATGTTGTAAGAGGCATTTGGGCTGAAAACCTCATAATAGGGCGGGAATGAGACTAGGCAGAGCCACCAGCACTTGTTGAGATTAGGGGAGGAGTGATTAAGGGCTGAAAAGGAGGCTTGCAACAAGGGAAGATAGGGGTTGATTGCAACAGGGTGATCAGGGTCGAGGGGTCTGGGGGTGGTCCAGCTCGTGGGACGGGGGCTGTTAGGTAAGTGCGGTGCAGGGGGGTTCGGGTTACTGGGGCTGTTGGGTAGGGGGGACCACAGGGGAGTTTGGGTTGAGTATGAGATTGGGCCCCAAGGCCACTGGGGGATTATAGAGTTCCTTTTTGATGAGAAAATGTCTGCCTCTATCAACCCCATCTTCCCAGAACCTCATGCCCCAGGTTCGTCCTAGGACCCAGCCATCGTGATCGGGGGACATCACTGTGATTTTTAGTTTAGAGCAGTAAGAGGGCCATGCTGGAGGAAGGATGGATTCTGGGTACGATGGGGGCTTTGTGCACTGTATCTGATCCTGGCTGGAGACTCTGCGGACTAAGATCCATCCATCGGGGTGGGAAGCTGTCCATGAGGAAGCGTAAGTCTCACATCCCCAATATGCACAGGAATAATGACCCAGAGAGTTGCAGTAAGATTTCCCAGGGTTGGAGGCGGGGCAAAGATATACGGGGCAAGCTTCTCAGGGAGCTGGGATGGGGGTTGGTGTTCCTGGTCCGGGGCACATGGTCCGGATGGGACCAAGTCATAGGGGTAGATGAGAAAAGTTGGGGCCATAGAGGTGATCATTGAGCATAGGGTTCTGTCCTGTTCCCAGCTACTGAGGGTCCATTTCCATGGCTGGTGGGAGGACCCTGCCTGTAGAATGGAGAGAAAACAAGTGAGAGAAAGCAAGGAAGGAGAGGGTCATGATGTTTGGTGAAGTTTAAGCTTCAGAGGAGTGTCGGGATGAGAAGTGGATGTCCAGACTTCGGTAGCCTTTGGCGGGTCTGCGGCTCTCATGTGGGAGTGGTGGATGCAAGGGCCGATTCCGTCAACCTTAAGAGCTGAAGGGGTAACAAAGAGGGTTACATAGGGTCCCTTCTACCATGACTGAAGGTTTGCCTTGCTGTGTCACTTAACCCAGACCCAATCCCCGGTTTTAAAAGGGTGAGGGTCATGGGGAGAAAGTTGGAACTGCGCCTGGAGCCTTGGCCAGAGGTCAGACTGGATCTGAGAGAGGGAGAGAACAAAGTCTCTCATTGAGGGGCTATTGGGGGTCGCATTTGGGAAAGCAGAGAGGACGGGGGTGGGGATGGAACCATAAAGGATCTCATAAGGGGTGAGGGAGAGGGGCCCAGGGGGCCTTAAAAAGGGGGAAGGAGCGTCACCCAGTCCCGGCCAGTCTCCAAAGAGAGTTTAGTAAGAATCTCTTTTAGGGTCCGATTCAATCTTTCTACCTGCCCTGAACTCGGGGGGTTATACTCACAGCATGATTTCCATTTGACCCTGAGACACCCTGCCAGTGCCTGTAGAGTCTTGGCCACAAATGCAGGGCCATTGTCAGAGCCTAGAGAGGAGGGCACCCCGAACCAGGGGATTATTTCTTCCAGCAAGATTTTACCAACTGCATCGGCAGTTTCAGTTTTCGTTCCAAAGCCTCAGGCCACTCCGTGAAGGTGTCTACACAAGTAGGAGGTACCGGAATCCAAATTTTCCAGGGTGCACTTCAGTGAAATCAAGTTCCCAATGCTCACAGGGTCGGGTGCTGTGGAGGCGGGTCCCGGGGTGCAAGTTCGGGTTTGCCGGCCAGGTCAGCTTTGCCGACCAACTCTGTTGAGAAGGCCCGAGAGACTTGAAAGCGAATTTGTCCTTTCCGGAGCAGTTCACAGAGTTTGTTGGCACCCAGATGTGTGAGATGGTGGAGGTGGGTGGTCAAAAGTTGGCCAGTGATGCTACGTAAAAGCAAGTTATCAGCAGGATCCTGGAAGAAAGACCCAACCGGCAGTCCTTCCTTCCCTTTTATCCATTTGAGGTCACTGTCCAAATATTGTGGAGGGTCTGGTGGGGGGTTCAGGATGAGATATGGGGCACCCGGTGGCTCCGGGTTGGTCTGGATGGGCAGCACTAGGGTATGGGCCTGGTCCCGCATTGCAGCTGCCTTAGCCACCTTGTCTGCCCAGTGGTTTCCCATGGCAGGAAGAGATGAGCCACTTTGGTGTCCAGGGGTGTGGACAACGGCAACCGCACGGGGCTCCCATAGTGCTGTGAGGAGATCCTGGATGTCCTCGAGGTGGGCCACCAGCTTCCCAGTTGAAGTGACAAACCCCCTTTCCTGGTATATCGGTGCATGCACATGCAGGGTTGCAAAGGCGTAGACTGTCTGTATAAATGGTGACCCTCTTGTCCTTCACCACCCGCAAGGCTGCTGCCAAGGCAATCAGTTCAGCTTTCTGTGCCGACGCCCCTCGGGGAGGGAGGCGTCCCAAATGACCTGGCCAGTGTGATCTACTACCGCGGCTCCGGCTCTCCTACCTTGTGGGGACATAAAACTGCTGCCATCGGTGAAAAGGATGAGGTCCGGATTGGCCAGAGGGATGTCCTTGAGGTCAGGTCGTGCAGATATCGGTTCCACAAGGATCTCTTGGCAGGAGTGCGTCTCGGTGTCGTCATCCCCGGCAGGGAGAAGTGTGGCAGGGTTAAGGGTGGACACTACCCGGAAGGACAGCCAAGCCTCATTCAGGAGGAGTGATTGGTAGTGGGTCAGCCGAGCATGGGACAGCCAGCGCGCCGGAGGCTGGCGGAGGACGTTCGGCATATGAGGTGGCAATGAGCAGTGGCTGGCCATGTGTGAGTTTGTCAGCATCCTTGACCAGGAGGGCCACTGCTGTGATGATGCGGAGACAGGAAGGCCATCCCGCCGAGACTGGGTCGAGCCATTTGGAAAGGTAGGCCACCAGCTGGTCCCAGGGTCCCAGTTTCTGAGTGAGGACCCCTTTCGCCACCCCCTGACGTTTGTCAACAAACAGCTGGTAAGGTTTCTCTGGGTCAGGAAGGGCTAGGGCCGGCGCTTGCAGCATAGCCTTTCGGAGACCCTGGAAGGCGATTTCCATGTTCTCAGTCCAGACCCAGTGTGAGGTTTCCTGGGTGGCAGCATAGAGGGGCTTTGCCGTCTCTGCAAAATTGGGTACCCAAAGACGACAGTATCCCACAGATCTCAGGAATTCCTGTACTTGCTGGAGCGATGAGGGGGTGGGGATGAAGAGGATGGTCTGGGTCATGACCGGAGTGAGCCAGCGGAGACTATCCTGCAGGTGATAGCCAAGGAAGGTGACCTCTCAGCAGGCTATGTGTGCTTTCTTGGCATTGACACGATAGCCAGCGGCCTCGAGGCAGAGCAAGAGGTCCCTTGTAGCCTCCTTGCAGGATTCCTCTGTGGGAGAGGCGATCAGTGAGTCGTCTACATATTGTAAGAGAGTCACGGTAGGGTGGAGTTGGTGAAAGGGTTTCAGGTCCTCTGCCAATGCGTTGCTAAAGATGATCGGGCTCAGTTTCAGTCTTTGGGGTAGCCGAGTCCATGTGAGTTGAATGGTTGAGTGGGTTTCAGGGGAGAACCACACAAAAGCGAAAATAGGCTGCCTAACAGTGGCCAGTGGGAGAGTGAAAAAGGCATCCTTCAGGTCCAGAGTAGTGTACCAGGTCAGGGAGGGGTGTAGATTGCTAAGGAGAGTATATGGGTTTTGGGTGAAGGGGTGGACATCCTCCACACACTTGTTAATTTCATGCAAGTCCTGAATGGGTCTATAATCCCCCGTGTCTGGTTTATGGACAGGGAGGAATGGGGTGTTCCATGGAGATTTGCAAGGCACGAGGATCCCAAAGGCCAGAAGGCGCTTAATGTGGGGTTGGATGCCATCTCTGGCCTCGGCTGACTTCAGGTATTGTTTAACCTGTATAGGGGTGGCCCCACTCTTGAGGGGGATGATAATGGGTGGTTGGTTTATGGCCAGCCTGACCCCAGAAAGTTCAGCCCAGACCTTAGGAATGGAGTCCACCCATGACCACACATGGGGGTGGGGGGGAGGGGAAATGTCCAGAGGGGCAGAGTTGGAATAAAGAAGGTGTTCATCCTGGAGGGCCAGAGTCAGGACTGTGATGGGGACCCCTGAATCATCTGTAAGGGACACGATCCCGCGGGAAAAGTGAATATGGGCCCTGATCTTGTGGAGGAGGTCCCCCCCGATAAGGGGAGCAGGGCTCTCAGAGATGATGAGGAAGGAATGGGAAACTTGGCCAGTTCCCAGGTTGACAGTCTGTGCTGTGGTCCAGGGGTATCAGTTGGACCCTGTCACTCCTTGGACCAAGGAGGTTTTGGAGCTGGTCTTCCCCAAGGGTGACAGGAGGACCAAGTGTTCAGCCCTGTTGTCCACAAGCATGGGAAGGGGTTTCCCCTCAATGTAAGCCATTACCCAGGACTCAGAGAGGGGGCCTGAGACCTGTCCCCCTCAGTCATCCTCAGTAAGGGCAATAACATTCCTTTGGGCAGTCCCCAGTCTGTGTTGGAGGGGCTATCCCAGCGCCTTGGGGGAAGGGGGACCTGCCGGCCTTGCCTCAATCTGCCTTGTATTTTCTGGGGGCAGTGATGCTGCCAGTGGCCAATTTTTTCCACAAAGGAAACAGGGGCCCCATGGGCGCTGATCAGGCGGTTGCCCACCAGGGAGAGGGGGCTGGGTTAAGGCTGCCATGACTATTCGGGTTGTCTGCTGTTGGGTCCAGATCAATTGCTTCCTAGCCTTCTCTTCCCTAGACTGGAGGTCCTGCAAATGCTTGAGTTCTCGTTTTTTGGCCTCCTTCTGTCTTTGTTCCTGACTAGCAATGTCCTCCTGCTTTAGTTGGTCAGCTCGTTCCTCAGGGGTTTTGCGGGAGTTAAAAACTTTCTCTGCTACCTTAAGTAATTCAGTTAGAGATTGGGCTGTAAATGCATCAGCCCTCTGGAGCTTCCTGTGAATATCAGGGGCCGACTGATTGACAAAAGCAAGAATGGCTGTCTGGCTATTGGGCACTGTTGGGTCCACTGGGGAATAGATGTGGAAAGCTTCCTGCAGCCGCTCAAGAAATATGGCGGGGGTCTCTTCAGGGCCCTGCTTAACAGAATCAATTTTAAGCAAATTAGTGGGCTTGCGGGCTGCTGCCCGAAACCCAGTGAGGAGAGTCTGGCAGTAGGACTGAAGAAGCTCCCTACCTTGATCAGTGGCAAAGTTCCTGTCAGGCCACTCGGTGGGGAACACCGCGGCAAGGCATGCAGAGTCGGTGTTGGGTCTCCCATCATCCCCAAGAACCAATTTTTTACTTTCAGCGATGATTTGATGGCGCTTCTCATTGGTGAAGAGCATGCGGAGTAATTGCTGATAGTCATCCCAGGTGGGACTATGGGTGAGAAAAATAGACTCGACCAGGTCTATTAGCTTCTGGGGCTGCTCAGAGAAAGGGGGTTTTTGATGTTTCCAATTATAGAGGTCAGATGAAGTGAAAGGCCAGTACTGGAAAACGAGGGGACCACCCTCCACCATTGGTCCAATAGTGCGGACCAATAGGATGGTGGTAGAGGAGAGGGCTTCCGCTGGAATGGGAAGTGGAAGCTGCATCAAAGGCCCTCGGCCTCTGGTGTGATGAGCCAGAGGGGGGCTGGGTAAGTAAGCTTCCTGTACTGCTGTTGCCTCGTTTCTACCAAGAGGAAGGGGAGGGTTTGACTCAGGGCTATAGGGAGGGAGTGGTAGAGGAAGGTCAGGGAGGGGTTTCTCAGGTGATGGGAGGACCTGAGGCAGAAGGGACTCTTCAAGGTTAGGTTTCTCAGGCAGGCCCCTGGACTTGGTCTTATAATCTAGTGAAGCCACTAGGACGCGGACAGCCTCAGTATAAGGTTTCAACCAGAGTGGGGTGTCTAAGGCTAAGTCTTGCCAGGTCAGGATGTAGGGGACCTGGTCTGGGTGTCCTTCTGTTCCGGGGAGGAGGACCTACCCCCAGATGGCAGAGATGACACTGTTTTGACAATTACCTCCTTGGGGCCACCTGCATCCAAAGGTGGGCCCTTCCATGTTACAGAGAGTCTGCAACTTTCCCTTATGGACTGTCAGGCTTAGGTTTGCGGCTCTTGACTTAAAGTCAGAATAATGTTGGAGGACCAAATCTAGGGGGGTAGACTGGTTTTGGCCCATATTGGGTCCAGAGGACAAGGAGAGGATGAGGAGATAGATTAGAGAGAGAAGGACGAGGAGAGGGGTGATGCTGGAGAGGTCAAAGAATCCTGATACTGGCAACTGCTTGTCAGAGGCCCTCCCGTGTGGCCAAAAAGACCCAGTGTGTCTATGAGAGTCACCTAGGGCTATAAGGGTCACCTAGGGCTATAAGAGTCACCTAGAGATGCATCCCCCGGTCTCTCTTATGGGTGCAATATCTTCCCAAGGGGGACTCGAACCCCCTTCCCTTTAATTTAGTTGAGAATAATCCCAACCTGAAGGAGACTCAAACTCCGCCTCGGGAGACTTGAACCCCTGAAAGTTCCAAGGTCTGTACGTACTCTGGACCATAATCCTTCACCACCCCTCAGATAGATCTCAAGCTTTTTCCCTAGTTCCTGACTGGCTTCCTCATGGTTGACAAAAACTACGGTACAGCAGGGCTCACTCTCAGAAACAGGTAGGAGGTTTGGACAGATGCCGCGGGGTGAACCCCTCACCCCAGAATGGGATAGGCCTTGAAACTTGGCATAGGATGTCCTTGTATGACCCGCGAGGCATGGAATCTTCCCATCCACTAAGCCATATGTCCAACAAGAGTCCTCCTCTCCCCTATACACTTTCGGTCACCACACACACACACACACACACACACACACACACACACACACACACCCCACTCGGTTCACATGAAGATCCAGTCCAAGACAGTGCCTTCAGCACTACCTAATCAGTAGTCAGAACTATAGAAAGTTTACCACACTGTGAAAGACAGAAAAGGGACTAGATTTCAGCAGCAAATGGGAGCCAGGATGGCAGCGAAAGTAGGTGCTTGATAGAATGAAGTTCAGAGGAAATCCAGCCTCTAACATATGTCAAAACAGCCACAATCTTGAACCCCAAACAAGTTCAAGTCCTCTTGTCTTGGCTCAAAATTAAATCAATCCCACTGGGATCTGGTCTCTTTGACTTTGTGCTCCATAGGCACTATGCAGGTGCTCTATGTTTCTTTAGCACTATACAGTGGCTCTTTTGCATATTCCCTTCTTCTGGAATCAGACAGAATCATGAAGCAAAGTCCTATGATTCTTTTAAGCAATCAATGGCATCATTTTTATAGTCGAAAGGTTTTTGGGCATGCATTAATATGAGAACAAATGTATTTTAAACTTATATTACTGCAAAAAAAAAAGAAAAGAAAAATATTCTCAATACTGATGACATGTGCTTCAAATACAAAAAGGAGAAAAAAATAAAACTCAGATACTATACTGCACATGCAATAAAAAAATCAAAGGGTTTTTTAAGTGTAAAAATTAAAAAATATATAGCTTAAAATCAGTGACACACTGTGTCAGTCATGTGTGAGTACAAAATGATTTTCAGAATAAAACAGTAACACAGTAGATAATGCACATTCAAAGTACCAAAGACCCCAAAATTCACAATATCCCAGTTAATTACAATAGCAAACAAACCCACTATCATATTTCACATAAGTTGCTGTATAACATGAAAAAACTTATGAACTGATGGATATTTGTCACAATTTTTATAGACGTTGAAATTATTTCAACCTTGGTAAATATAATTTTAAACAAAGTAAAACTTATTTGGGTCTAGGACATCATCAAGAAATCTAGATTGTTCTGGTGAAAGTAAATTAAAATGAGTTTTGCAGGAGTTTTTTTTTTTCGTCTTCCTGCTACATAGACACACCTTGGTAGGAACATCTTTTTTTCTCTACCTTTAATACAACATTCTTTAAACTATAAATATAAATATAAAATACCATCCATTCAGAAACCACTAGTTATGTAAAATTATTTCTGAAGACACCTCAAAATTACAATTAAATTCTTAGCTTTTTAAATTCTCTAAAAGTTGCACACAATTTAACCAGTTTTGTTGAAATCCACTCATCATCATCTATGTGACAATTAACAAAGGCAACATGTGACCTTCAATGGATCTAGTGACAAGGGTTTTAGGTAAGATGTTCATGGCCTTATACAGTGATATTTTGTTCTTAGAGATCAATACAGGCAAAACATAGTTGCTTAAAATGATTCAGTATTAAAGAAAGGTATTGACTAGATTAATACAAATGAACAAAAAAAAATTAAACCTTAAAGCAGTCAGTAAATACAATAACATAAACAAAGGTATAGGTAGGCAGTGAGTAAAAATTCTTTTCACCAATTCCAATGTACTTATTCACTATTATGGGAGGAGAATAAACTCAAAATAGCAAGAATCTTCCAGATCTCTTTTAAAGTTTCTTTCCCTTCCCATTATATTTATTATCCATTTAGATTTCATTTGTCAGAAGTCTGAATTTCCTCATAGAAGCACATGGCAGAATCTCCACTCTGAATGTTGAGAGCAGTTAGGATTTTTAGAATGTTGTCAAAATATTTTTAGGTTGGTTGGTAGTATGAGCATATGAGCTTGTGGCATATTCTTGAGGAGAAGGAAATAAAGTAGGAAATCTCCAAAGAAAATAAAAAAGTCCCAGGAAAAGAATTAAGCAGATCCAAACTGCCCTTTTTAGCTCTACCAACTCAAACTATTGTTTCAGAGTTTCAAGCATGCTTTGCAATAGCATTTTTCCTGAAAGACACTGAATGGGGTTTGTTTAAAGAGTAAACAGAAAGAAGCAAAACTTTGAGGGAAAACAATAGCATATTTGCATATGAGAGAAAAATGTTTCTCCTTGGTGTTTTGGGTCAAGAGTGTAAACCTTAAAATTTCTTAGACTTATGAATGTTGGAAATTTCACCATTGGGAAATTTCATACTTGGGAAAAATTTCCTACTGATAGTAAGAACTCTATTGGAATGTGAAACCCCTTAGCATGGGAGGATCCTTCTCCTCCCTACTTAAGAGTACTTTAGGACAGAAACCTTTTGCTAAACAATGGAAAGGGTTTTGACCTATGCTTAAGCATAGAACAGGAAGTTCTTTGAGTCATGATTGATTTTAGAATTGATGCAATAGAGATACTTGGAATGACAAAACCAGGTCTTGGAAAATACAATCTCCACCCTACTTAGAGTAACAGGATTTAGGAAGGGCTGCAGCAAAGATCAAGATTTAATTATTTGAAAATATGACCTTCAACAGACATGTGCAAAGCCACAGACCTCTGGGCGGTCCTGGGTTAAACTAGAGCCACCATTGGCACCGGGGAGACATCGACAGTGATTGGTAGATGTGAGAACTGAGGGGAGGGAACTTAGATGGTTTCCTTAAAGATAGTGGGGTCTGAAGATAGAGAGAGGAGGAGAGTTTTTTTGCTCTGAGAGGTTTTGCTCTGAGCGAGGTGACTCTGAAGGAGGATTGAGGAGGTTGCTCTGTTGGAGGACCAGGAGAGAAGGTTGGCTCTGAAGGAGGAGAATTCTCTGGAAACATTTCTTGAAAGGAGGCTCTCTTTAAGGTGGAGCCTCAGGTTGGCATGAGAAGCCTTACATAGAGAGATCTTGGGTGAGTGATAAAACCAACAGACTGATTTATTCATTCTTATTCCTTTCTTACTTTCTCTCTTTTTCTATTGATTAACCAGTGTATTATAAATTAAATTTCTCTATAAAACCCAGTTGGCTTGGGAATACTCATAAATTGGGAATATATTCCCTGGCGACCATCTTATATTTATATAAACCCAAGACAGAGTAGAAAACATATTTCAGCGGTCATAATTGTTATATATTTCCCTTGCTCCCAAAACATTTTAATTATCACAAGAGAAAGAAGGGGAAAAATCAGGCTTATTACCCAAATCTGACTTTAAATCTACTGATTTGGAACTAACTGCCCTCCCTGTGAAAAACCTTTAGTAACAGCCTTCTAAACTTGGAGTCCAGGATCAGATTTTAAAAAATCTGTTTGAAAATTAGAAGGTGTGGTGTTCTTTTTTCTATGTGAAAAATGGCTATGGCCGGCTAGAAACACACAAGTGGAGTGTGAAAAGGGATTGGAGCAGAGATTTTTATATATCACCCTCTGTGGAAAAAAAATGGCTGGGATTGGCAGACTCTTGTGATGGGTCTGGTCTCAGCAAGAGGAGGCTCCAAGCTGGGTGGAGAGTGGTGAGGAATGCTGGCCAAGCAGATGGACAGGAGAAACAGCAGGCAGTAGCAGTCGGCAAGGTGGGACAGGAGAACAGGCACATCCCTCCACCAGACCCTTGTGATGGGCAGCGACCAGGCAAACTTACTATCTTTACTGTAAAGCTATCTGCTCAAAATTTTTTGAGAATTCTTAATCGCTTCATGGTAAGTCAAAGTGTGGGTTTTTTATTTAATAATCTATACTAAATATTATATTTTATAAAGCTTTATTAATAATAACTAAAACAAAAGAACTGCCTGACTTCAATCAGGTTGTAGGTCCAAGAGAGGAAGAGGGAGGTGTTACCACCACTTAAATACAATCACACAAAATGTGGGGACACAGGAAAATGGAATTTTGGTAAATACTAAGGGACTTCTGGGGGATGAAGTCCAAAGACTCAAAATCTCCATTTATACACCATGACACAAAAAGGTTAAGAATTTGTGCTCTAGATTAGAACATTGGTATTGAATGGTTTTAGGACTTAGACAAAGGGCTGGGACAGGGGAGGGAAAATGACTTATTTATTCATTCATTCATTTCTTTATTTATTTGTTCATTTGTTTATTTATAATGGGATTCAATTCTACTTCACATTCACCACTACTCTGCATTCTTACCCTGCAATGAGTCTCAGCTGATTCTAGTCTTCAACTCTGCTGTGTTTCTTTTCATAAGACCATGCTACAAAATGTTGGGGCTTTTTAAAAAATCATATTAGTAAAAGATAGAGGATCAAAAAAAAAAAGAAATTAAGACTACTGCTCAGAATAGAGCAAAGATGAGAGCAGAAAATGAAAAGAAGGCAGAACTACTCAAATCTTATTTTCTTTCTGCTTTCTCTGTCCAGAAAAAAATGCTAAAGCAAAAGTAGAAGTTTGAAACTCATGTCTGTTAGATGGAAAACAAGACTAAATTAGCAAATATGAATTTAATACCCAAGAAAAGTAAGGAGATAGTAAGATATTCTCTAATTGCTGTAGATAAGGTCAAGGCATCTGGCCCACTTGAACTACCTCCCATGTTATGGAAATAATTGATGATGAAATTAGGTCCAATTTTTTCTTTCTCTGAACTCTTTAAAACCAGTTCCCCTACAATCTAAGCTGCATATTAGGCCCCACTCAAATTTTCTCTCTTCAAGCATGAATTCACTAAAAATGTGATCACTTACTCTAAGAATCATTCCATTTCCATTTTATATTCCCTCCTTGTTGGTCAGAATTAGGTCCAGAAGAATAATTTCCATTGTTCACTCCTCCTACCTCTTGAAAGACGAAACTATCATTAAATTAAGTTGAAAAATCTGTTATTTTGCTTTTTGTAGAGAGAAAGATCCCATAGACATTCAGATAACTTAAGTTCATCTACATAAAATTGTGCCTCTGTCAGATTTGTGATTTGTTTTTTAAACTTTTCATCTAGTTCTGATGAGCACAGTTTTAGAAAGTTGCCCATCAGCTCAATATAAGCCAAGAACATGAATAGCATCTTAGATTATATTGAGAGGCTTAGGATTCAGGATGAGAAAGGTAAATAATACATGATATTTTACTAAAGTTAGTCAAGACCACATCTAGGGTGTTTCATTTTTGACCCACATTTTAGAAAATATATTGATAAATAGGTGAGTGTTCCTAGGAGGGAAATCAGGATGGTGAGGGGCTCTTGAGGTTATTACATATAAGGATCTATTGATAAAACTAGCAATTTTTGGTCTGAAGAAGGGGAACATTGTAGCTAACTAAAACTTTTTGAAAAGTCATCCTTTGGAAAAAAGATTAAATTTTCCTCCATTGGGCCCAAGAGGAATCCCAAAGGAATTAAATTTTTTGGATTTGGTTCCTGGGCAAATTTGAAAGGGGCTGATTTAGACTCAACAGAACATGAAACCTCCTAACAATTAGAACTATCTGAAAACGGAATGGGATTCTTTGGGAAGTAAAAACAAAAACTCCCTTCTGGAGGGGGGGTCTTCAGAAAAAAAGCCTAGATTGCTACTTATTTGTTATGCCTTAGAGAAGATTCCTTTTCATTTGTGGATTGGACTATATAACCTCTGGCATCCCTTCTAACCAGGAAATGCTCTCATTCTTCAAACCAGGACTCTGAGAGAATTTGACTCAGAAAGGAATGTTTTAGTGGAATAAGGGGGAGGGTGTTAGAAAAAGTCATAGGATCATAACTTTAAAGCTGGAAGGGTCAATAAAGGCTATGTAGTCCAACTCCATTTTACAGATGAGCATACTGAAGTATAGAGAGATTAAGTGACTTTTCTGAGGTCACACAGGTAATAAGTGACAAAGGCAGGTCTTAATTCCAGGTTCTCTGATTCCCAAGCCAATACTCTCCTCTGATGTATCCTACTGTCTCCCAAACTCAAGGAGCTAGAATGAAAGGCCAGAGGGTTCTTGTTATGGAAAGATGATTTCTTAGAATGTCCATAAGCATATAATATTCAAATTATGCTCCATACTCATAAACCATGGAATCATTGAGCAAAATTAAATGGAACAAATGTTGTTTATATTTGACAAGGATAAAGTTAAGAACAATATTATATTTTGAGGGATTTTTAAAAGACAAATACCAGGTCATATTTTAATTACTGGCTTGTTGTTTGTTTTTAAAGGGCATAGAGTGACTAATGCAGATTTTGTTCTAATTCAGTACACATTCATTAGCCTATGCCACATAGCTGGCCTTAGGGGAAACAAATGTAAAATGCGTGAATTTTATTCTTGACATCCTTTGACTGTCCTTTTTTCCCCTAAGTGAGTATTTTCCAGTTCCTGACATTCTTACTGTTTCTCATGTCAAAATAAAACCTATTCATGGATGCTTCATTCATCCTAAAGGGGAAATAACTGACAATTTCTTTGAATAGTTCTCTTCCCCTTTCAGAAGCTGTGAAGAAAAATAACGATTTAAAGAAGGGATGAGGAGAGATCTCATACCAGTCTGTTTAAATGTATGGAGTCAAGTTCTGAGAAAGGCTAATAGACCAGTGTAGTGGATTGAAAGCCAGGGCCAGAGACAGGAAATCTTGGGTTCAAGTTAGCCCCCACTGCCTAGCCTTTGCCACTCTTTTGCTTTGGAACGAATACACGGAATTGATTCTAAGATGGAAGGTAAGGGTCTAAAACCCCCCAAAAAAGAGGAAAGAAAAGAAAATGATGTAACGTTGGCAGTGAAAGCGAAGCCCTCCTGTGGGGAAGTCGCATCAAAGTCTAAGAGACCTCAGTATTTGTCCAGGCACCAGGGAAGGGGCTGGGAAACCGAGGTACAAAAGAACTAAGAAGAACAAAAGCAATGCCATTAGGCAAATTGGCTGAGAAGTGCTTAAGATGCCTAGCAGCTAGCACAAGTTCAAATGCTTAACAGGGTCTGATAGAGCAGCAGGTCTGATAGGTAATCATTGATGAGTGATGACACACAGGCACTGATGGAAAAGAGGATGGACCAGCTTGGAACAAAGAAGCAAGAAAACGATGACCCTGAGTTTAAGAAGAGTCTCAAACTCTGTCAGGTCCCAATGAGAATGGCTTAAAATACAGTATAATATCACATATTTATAATACACTATTGCTGGGCATGTCATGGACTTTTTTCTTTTTAGACAGCTAAGTATTAACAATGGACCCAAATTCAGGAAAAGCTCAGCGCAAAGTTGATCTCGGACACCTACTGTCTATATCTGCACAGCTATGTGACCATGGGCAAGTCACTTATCTTTTTGCCTCAGTTTACTTGACTATAAAATGGGGGCAACAATAACACCTGCCTCCCAGGGTTATTATGAGGAACAAATGAGATAATATTTCCGAAGCTCTTAGCATAGTGTCTGGTGTGTACTAGGCAGTATATCAATTCTAGCTGTCATTGTCATCATTATTATTTCTTTTGTTGTTTTGTTTTTTGTTCAGTCATTTCAGTCATGTCTGACTCTATGTGACCCCATTTGGGGTTTTCTTATAAAAAATACTGGAATGGTTTGTTATTTCCTTCTCCAGCTCTTTTTACATATGGGGAAACAGAGGCAAACAGAGTGAAGTGACTTGCCCAGGGTCCCTCAATTAGTCAGGGTCTGAGGGAAGATTTTAACTCATGAAGATGAGGCTTTCTGACTCCAGGTTCAGTGCTCTATCCATTGTGCCTCCTGGCTACCCCTATCATTATTTCTAATCAAGTAAAATAAGGTTTAATTTTTAAAATCTTGGTTGGGGGACAGCAGGGTGGTTCCCTGGATTGAGAGTCAGGCCAAGAGATGGGAGGTCCTAGGTTCAAATCTGGCCTCAGACACTTCCCAGCTGTGTGACCCTGGGCAAGTCATTTAACCCCCATTGCCTAGCCCTTACCACTCTTTTGCCTTGGAACCAATTCAAAGTATTGATTCTTAGATGGAAGATAAGTTGTTGTTTTTTTTAATCTTGCTTCAAATTATGTTCTAAACATGACATTCTATGCAAAGATTATGAACCTTTTGACCCAAGTAGTTTTTAATTGAAGCAAATGAAAAACTACTCCCATTCTATAAGGGATGTTCTTATTAACAGAGATAGTCAGTGCAATCTGTCCATATCTTCTCATCCAGGCTGATTCTTCTCCATTTCCTTCCAGGTCTTTCTGTATTCTATAGTTATCTGTTATTCACTATTCTTCTCACATAACTGACATTTTCCCTAATATTATCTCTTAAGCCACTTATTTGGAAGTCTTTACTGGACATGTGTCAGTCTACAAACACCATATATTTCAGCATTGCCCGTTAGGTCATCTACAAATCTACATTGGTAGTTAGGTGGCACAGTGGAGAGAACACCAGATCTGAGTTCAAATCCAGCCTCAGACACTTACTAGTTGTGTGATCCTGGACAAGTTACTTAACCTCTATTTTGAAACCTTAAATAAAAAATGGAGACGTTAATAGCATTTACCTTCTAGGGATATAAATGAGATAATATTTATAAACTGCTTGGCACAGAATAAATTCTAAAATCAAATGGCTAATAAAGGGACAGCTAAGATTAGACTATTTTAAATTAAAATCTCATTGTGTTTGCTTTAGTCTGAAACATTTTGCCATTGATAAGATCTTTTAATTGTAATATAAGATTTATGATGATTAAATTAAAGATAGTAAATTAAAGGGATTGTTTGATAACTCTGCCTACAATGGTGACCCTGAAGATGGGCACTACCTCACCAAAGAGAATTCCATATTCCTTCAAATGTAACACATTGTCTTGTACTTGGTTGATGCTCAATAAATGCTGGTTAAAAGAATGACTGACTCAATTTTAGGATCATTGAAGGATAAATGAATAAATATCCTGAGCAATTTGTGAATTTTCAATTCAGTTGAGAACAGAGCTAAAGGCTTCTTATCTCGTCTTCACAAATGCTGCTTCTTAGTAAAGAAAAGTCCTCTCTGCCAAGAAAAACAAATCATTAATAGTCTTATTTGTTGTACCTTTTCTTCTGAAAAGAGATTGAACAGAAGACAAAAATCTAACCCTTAAAACCTGCCAGAGACCACTACGTATACTGCATGAGACACATATTTCAGTGTACTTCAGAGTACATTGGAAAATATAAGTCAAGTATGTTTGTTCATGCTGCACTATTATTACCCTAAGAAGCCTCCCTGTTGTTGTTTGGTTGTTTCAGTCGTGTCTGACTCTTCATGACCCCATTTAGGGTTTTCTTGGCAAAGCTACTGGAATGGTTTGCCATTTTCTTCCCCAGTTCATTGAACAAATGAGGAAAGTGAGGCAAGCATGGTTAAGTGATTTGCCCAGGGTCATACAGCTAGTTAGTGCTTGAGGCTAGATTTGAATCCATAAACTGGAGGCTTCCTGATTTCATACCCAGCATTCTATCCCTAAGTGCTCCTAAGAAGTATCCATCAGGAAGGGATTAGAGAAGAGCTCTGGCCTTGGCTTCAGGATTTTATCAATGTCCCTTTATTAAAATTGTCTTCATATCTGTTCCACAGCCAGATGCCTGTCTGGCACCTGTCCAGATCTATCACACTAACAGTTTAGACACTAAAAATCTCATAATGTGAATCAGAGAAGAGCAAAGCTGCAATTCTTCCAATTTGTCTCTTGGTTGGACTTTAAAGTGCTCTCCATAGGTGAGAAGAAATTGGATCGATGGCAGGTAATAGATGAATAAATGAGATAACAGGCTCTGTTCAATACAAGATGCAAGTCTTTACCAAGCAAAGGTACTACATGAGAATCTGAATGTGGTGGAGAGAGGAGAGAACTTCTATGTATAGCTGGGATGCCCTTAGTGTCCTAGTGAGTGACTGGAATTTCTGCCTGCCCACTCTCATGTGGGGAATTGGCACCTGTGTGGGAATATGCCTACCTGCCAGTCTGCATCTCTGTCTATATCTCTTTCTGTCACTGTCTTTATCTCTGCCCCATTCACCCACATGTGCCTGCCTACCCACCAGTAATGCTTTTTCACCATCTCTCTATGAAGTCCATGTTAAACCATAGTCCTACGATCTAACTAGAATTGTCTTAGCTTTCAAATGCTAGACTATTTTCCCATGAAGTCTTTGTTTGATAACACGAAGCTACATGCAGAAAAACATTTAATAAATACTTTTTCAGGATAAGTAACTCTTGCTTATCTTGGTAAGGGAAAAAATGATTGGATAATAGACTGCTGTGTGGCTGTGCTTAATAATTGACTGTGGATCTCATTTCTGGATGCAGCTGTCTGACCTCCTGAAACCTCAGAGAGAGCTCACCACCTTGAATCTGACCCTGCAGTCAATTTATGCTGACTATTCTGTTAGAAATGGTCTGGCAGAACGGGGTTTAAACACTATATATTGCTAAAAGAGAGCTCCCGTACTAGTTTCCACCTTCTGCCTTTACTTTAAAAGAAATCTGCTGCCTGAGGCTCCATGGTTAGGAAAGATGCTCAAATGAGGCAGAATTCTACTGTGGTGATTTTCATTGGAACTACTCTAAAAAAAGGAGAAGAGTTCAGAATCCTCTGTTGCCCATCAGGATCCAAAGTCTGGCTCCAGTGTACCTTATTTGCCAAATCCTCATCCTTCTTCCCAATCTTTAAGTTCTCTCAAATTTCTTATCATGTTTTATTTGGATCTCTTCTGCAAACTTCTTACCTCTTAATTTGGTGTTGTCTAGTCATTTTTAGTAGTCTAATTCTCCATGACCCCTTTTGGGGTTTTCTTGGCAAAGATATTGCAGTTTTCTATTTCCTCCTCCAGCTTATTTTATAGTTGAGAAAACTGAGACAAATAGGATTAAATGACTTGTCTAGGATCACATAGCTAGTTAGTGTCTGAGACTAGATTTGAACTCAGGAAGATGAGTCTCTCTGTCCACTGCTTTATCAACTGCACCAAGCTATTGCCTATGTCTAAACTCTCAGAATAAGTTATCACCTTGTTGAGGGCTTAAAGGAATCCTATAACTGGATTTGCCTTATTATATGTTTATATTCCAAAGCACTTAGCACAAAGCCATGCATTTCATAATCAGAATTTAATAACTATGTGCTATTAAATAAAAATTTAATTGCAGCCTCAGTGTTTCTATCCATCTCCACACACAAAGTCTCTATTGCTTAGTGTTAAGAATTTTGGTTGGATGAGCAAGCAAGAAAGATGATGAGAAATAATGAGTCTCATAGCTACAAGATAGGGGTTTCATGCTCAGGTCAGGGAATGATGGCAAGGTAACAAAGCAGTTGCAAGCTTTTCCTTGTTGGAATGAGACATTAAGTCCATTCACCTTACTTCATGAATGATGAAGTGAGAAACAGTTAGAAATCCTTACCTGCAACAGTGTAGCCAGAACAAGATAAATGTTGCCTGGGGAAGCATCTATTTTCTCCCAAATCCATGGCCTTCTGCCAAAGGAAGAATCCTAAAACTGGAGTCCAGAGTTCCTGTATCTTTAGGATCATTCCAGTTGGAAATGAGTTGAACATTTAATTTTAAACTATGTTGTATTTTCTACAGTCTTTTACCTAATCAAAGAACTGAAAGTAGATTTCCTAGAACTCTCAGACACTGAACTGGTCTCTGTATTCTCTGTAGATTTCAGCAGTTTAGAGAGTGTTGGCCATACAGCTTCTTCTTTTTTTTAAACATTTGGTAAAAGTATTTATCTTAAAATATCAAAAATTTCTTTGAAATTAGCATTTATTAAATCCAGGCATAGTTCTAATGGAAAACTGTAGGGAGAACATTATATAAGATTTCTCTGTTTCTAAAAGGCTCAAGTCAGGGTTTGGAACACAGGGATATAATTAAGTTCATGGAATAATAGCTTAAATTTGCATAGCACTTCAAAGTTTACAAAATATATAAATCTGGTCTCAGACACTTTCTTGCTGTGGGACCCTGAGTACAGTTGTCTAGCCCTTACACCACTCTTCTGCCTTAAAACCAATACTCATAGAACAATCCTAAGGCAGAAAGTAAAGAAGAGAGAGGGAGAGAGAGAGAGAGAGGGAGAGAGAGAGAGAGAGAGAGAGAGAGAGAGAGAGAGAGAGAGAGAGAGAGAGAGAGAGAGAGAGAGAGAGAGAGAGAGAGGGAGAGAGAGTGAGAGAGAGAGAGAGAGAGAGAGAGAGAGAGAGAGAGAGAGAGAGAGAGAGAGAGGGAGAGAGAGTGAGAGAGAGAGAGAGAGAGAGAGAGAGAGAGAGAGAGAGAGAATTATTATTTCAACTTATGTTCTCCACAATTCAATCAATTCAGCATTAAAAGGCAAGACAAAAACAAAACGAAAATGTTCCCTGTTCTCAAAGAGCTTATCTCTTACTTTGGGTTACAGTACATGCATAGAGAAATAAATACATGGCAATGTAAAGAGAGAGAGAGAACATTAACAATAACAAAATATTCTGCAGAATGGAGGAAGTGAGATGAGGTTGCATTTTAAGCATAAAAGATGACCGACACACGAATGCAGAGATAACAGGTTAAATGTGAAGGTCTAAGAAAAGATAGCTGTCCAGTTCGATTGAAATTTTTAGAGTGCATATAGGGGAGTATATGAAATAAATCTGGAAGTTTATGTTGAAGTCTGGTTATTAATAGCTTTGAAGGACAGGATGATGTATTTCTATTTTGTCCTGCAGGCAATAAGAAGGCACTTGAGATTTTTAAGTGTAGAGGCAAGAGAGAGAGACACTAAGAGTTTACGAAGTAGAGAAGTGACATGACCTGGCATCCTTTAGTATGAACTCATGGCAACTAAATGAAAGATAGATTGATGAGGAGAGAAACTGGATGTTTAGAAAACAAATGGGAGGCTATTTCAATAGTGCAGGTGAGAGAGAATCATGGACTTAACTAGAATATTGGCTGGTGAATGGAGAAAAAATTATAGAAGTTTAAAAAGAATTGGCATTCACCACAATCCACACATTAAGCAGGACTGGAGTAAATCCTGATAGTGGAGGGAGTCTGTCCAAAAAGAAAATGTTGAATTTAAATATTCTTTTCTTTACTGGATGAGTGTATCTATGGACCTAGTTAACAAAAGACCTCAGATGGCTGTAGGAATAGTAGTCTTCCCCAAATGTAATAATACTCCCTTTGAAGAAGTAGCCCAAGTAAGAGAAGAATCCCTTTGGTAGAGGACAATAACTCAGCAGAAAGGCAACTTAGTCATATATGCCATCCAAAAAGAAAACCCTCCAGAAAACAAGTGTTAGAAACAATTGAACTGCAATGAGGAATGATCTTAGAGTTGGGAGCATAGGGTGAAATGTTCAGGAAATGTTTCTTTCCCTCTGACAACATAGAGAATCTCTGGGAAATCATAACTGTTTGCATATAGGATCTTTTCCTTTGTTATTTAATATTTTATTCCATTTTAATTAAGTGCTCTTTGCATTGAATTAATGTTATTTGAACATGTTAAGCATAAACTACATTGACAAGGAGCTCCTAGATATAGTAATGAAAAGGTGCTGACCCAGGCAATATCTCCAACCTGACTTAAAGGGACTTAAAGGGTCAAGCTATACCGGGAGTTTTAATTCTCTGAACTTTTCTACCATGCTACATAAAGCTTTTTTCTTGTTTACACTTGGTTTATTATTATCTTGTTTAAGAATTTGGGGGCAGTTTTCTTGGATAATTTCCTGTAGAATTATGTCCAGACTTTTTCATTCATCATGATTTTCTGGTAGTCCAATAATTCTTAAATTGTCTCTCCTAGACCTATTTTCCATGCCTGTGGATTTGTCAGTAAGGTATTTTATATTTTCCTCAATTTTTTTCATTTTTTTTGATTTTTTTTTTATTTTGCTTCCTTGTGAAGCAGTAAGATGAGTCTTCCCAACTACAAACTCAACATTCTCTCCATTGTTTCATGCAGTCACTCATCTCAATATTTGGCGAGTTTCCCCAATTTGCAGAGTAGTCACTGTATGGTAGAAACAAGTGAAAGGCAAATAATGACCTTTGGGGGGAAATCCTTATGATTAGATCTGAACTTTGTGAATTCACAGTCTTAGATGAGCCATGGATCTGGCCAAAAAATTATTCATTTGTTTCCCTTTTGCCCATTTGCTCAGACTTTTTTGATTATTAAAAGAATCTCTGGAGATTCTATAATTAAGCAGAGCAAATAACTCCAACTCTACTGATAGCTTTCTCTAGTTTTCTTATTAATTGCTGCTTTTAAATGGGAGCATAAGTAGGAATGAGGCTAATGTGGCAGAGAGTTATTCATTTTGTTTACAGGGAAGTCAGGACAGAGATGACTAGGATAGTAGTAGTCATAGTCATGGTGGTGGTCTGATGTGGGGAGTTTGTTGGGAGAGTATTAATGTGTATAGGGAATTCATCATCACTCTTGCACTTCTATGGTGGAGGATCCACAGCTGACACTTCCTAGGAAAGGATGAAGGAGAATTACTTAATAATATTAAAGATAAGGGAAGCAAGGCCCAGAGAACAAAAGTTCCTCAATCCAAAACTAGATAATGGCCAAATGGTTGCTCTAAGAGATATGATCTTCCTCTCTGATTGGGGGAAAGTGAAGAGGGAGGAGGCAGAAGTTCAGTCAGTCCCTAAATCACTAGTGAATATTATCAGGTACTTCAGTGCCTCAATGGCTAGATCCTTGGACTTGAAATCTGGAATACCTGAGTTCCAATCAAACCCCAGATACTAGCTATATGACCTTGAATGCCATTTGTCTCTCTTTCTTCATTTGTAAAATCTCCCAGGGTTGTTGTGAGGATCCTCTGAGATAATATTCATAAAGTCCTTTGCAAACCTTAAAATACTATATTAATACTAGTTATTAATATTCTCACATTAGAATGCAAGCTCCTTGAGGGCAGATACTTTCTATGAGCTTTTATTTGTATCACCAACTCTTAGTCACTTAGCAATACCTGTCACATAATAAGCATTTAATAAATGTTTTTTTCTTCCTGCTATCCTTCCTTCTTTCCTTCCTTCCTTCCTTCCTTCCTTCCTTCCTTCCTTCCTTCCTTCCTTCCTTCCTTCCTTCCTTCCTTCCTTCCTTCCTTCCTATGCTTCCTATCCTTCCTCTGCTCCTAACCATAGTCCAAAGGAGAGAGAAATTCTTCAAAAGAAGGGTATAGAAACTATGACCAGACAAACTTATTCCATCATTTTACTGTTTCCAATCATTTTTGAAAAAGCCTCATCCCCCAGTCACTGGGACCAACCAGGAATTGCTATATTATCTCAGCAAAGTATAAGTCCTAAAGAAGGAACCAGAGGGCAAGTCCACTTCTCTGGCAGGAGATCCAGTCTAACAAATCATGGGTCCTCTTGATTGATCACCAGAGCTACAAGTACCATTTTAATACCTCCCCTTCCATAAATATATGCATGATGGCATTTTTTAAATGTCATTCTATGTTTAGCACCACAAAATATACATGGCTTCCACTTTCCCTTTGTACTTAAAAAGTTCACCTTCATATACAAAGTAATGGTAATTCAGAGAGATATTGATTTCCACTACGTGAAGAACCTAGAATAACTCGATCATCAAGAGAATTGTACAAGAAAGGAATGGGAAGAACATCTAGTATTATTCTATAAGGTCTCAGCAAGTGCCCAAAATATTTTCATAAAAGTTTCTATATGGAGGATTCAGAAAGCCCTGAACAGATGTCGGGCCTGAATGGATCTGAGCTGGATAGAGCTGAGTCTCTAACAGTATGCAATCTTGTAGTGTCTAGAGTGAAGGTAAACTACAATTCTCTTCTTCATTTGGGAAAATTATTAATTCTACTAATCACCCCCTTCCTTTTTAAGTTTTCTTTCCCCTTCATTGAAGACAGGAGAAGCCTTAGTTTTGGCTATGCCATTTATTAGCTATAAGACTATGGATATATTAGTCTGGTAGACCATATTAGTGTTTGGGTTTGAGTTTTAGCATGCCAGAACTGACAAACACGTTTTTTGTAATGTGGAGTACAGCTTCTGCATGAGAGAGAACAGGATTTGTTCATCAATATTGGTGTCCCATTCTGGAGCACTTTTATCCAAATTGCATTGGTAAATGGCATTATTAAGCATTATCAGTCAATGTCCTTTATTGCTTTCTGCCTTATGTAGCTCCCCTCAGCTATAAGAAAATTCCTAATTGTTCACTATCCTCCAAATCTTAGTTCCTGCTATACCAGGTCTTCTATAGTTCTACTTTATTTGCCTCAGCTCCATGCTAGTTTTCACAATTCTGATATTCACCACCAGGTGGTAATTGTCACTTTCCCCAGGGGATCAGCTCTCTAAATCTATGGCCTCTAAGGAGTTATCTCCTTCCAGATCCCCTAACACCAAAGACATATCCTCAGGCCAGAAAGATTCTTTCTTTTGAAATATTCTGTCAATATGCTCAGGTTTCCAAGTCCCTCCTCCTTCTCACACACACCAAAGGACTCATTGGACAGTGAGCTCCTTGATGAGAGGGACTGTCCTTTGCCTGTCTTTGCATTCCCAGCCCTTAGTAATGCACCTGGTAACAAATTTTAACAAAAGTTTAAGTGACTGAGAAACTTTGGAATAAATTGCTCCTTGAAACACTTGAAAATGTTTCTTTTTTCAACAACCTATACATAAATATATAAATTCCCATTTATAGCAAGTCAGTAGTGTCTGTATCTTTTCTTTCCCAACTGCCAAGTAGTGAGCTTCTAACCAATATCAGGGCCTTTAACTCTCTTGAAAATGGGCACTTTCACTTTCTATTTGAATCTTCTTCCAGCAAGTTATTCAAATTATCCTCGAAATTGTTTTTTGAAAAGATGTGGAGGAAAATTGAGTTGCTATTTTTGTCTTGTACTCTTTTCTTAAGGGAGAAAAGTATTTGTAACCTTCCCTTTACAACTTGTAGCTTTGTAAAGAAATCAAAATTACTGTATTTTTACTAGTCTTCTCCATGACCTACTGCTGGGAGCCATCAGGCCATGATGCCTTGACAGAGTCATACGTGATAGCTGGGGAGACCACAGAGTGGTCCTTGGTGAGATGTGATTGCCCACCAGTCCCCCTTTTACATGACCTTTTTCATCAATGCCCCTTTCCTATGAATTGGCATGATTATTATTCCCCCTAGTCTCAAAAGAAATAATGCAAGAGCAAAACACCTGTACCCTAATTCCCCAAAACATCACCTAAAGATCAGACCCTTAAACCCAATCCCAAAAAGACTATCATGGGTTAACTTTTACTTAGGTACATAATTCCCAGTAAAACTGCAGCTACAAGTCAAGCCCATAACTTCCCCACTCATAGAAACCTATTCTCATGAAGCCAGCACACAAATCAATCATAGAGGCTCATACAGTAAGTACAAGTACATCAAGCTTCAATATGCCTCAGTGACTCGACTTCACAAACCAGTAACTTGCCAGTGGGAAACTCCCTAGTAAGAACCCTGAGAAATGACCAGTCTAAATTTGAATTATGTTCCCAGTACCCCTCAGCCTCAATGATATGATTGTTGAATTGTCTTCTAAGAACTGCTGATTAATTATTCCATTTTATTAAAAGCAATAAGTAATTTTCCTTGATTGTTTGTAAGCTCAAAACTTCTCACAGGGTAATGAGAAAATTAAGCCATCTGTGATGAAATAATTTATCTTGTATTCTGTCTGTAATCACAATACAAAAATATAGAATGTTAATCAAGTGACTTGTTAAAAGTTAATGTATCACTTTTCCAATTATCTCTCTTTGAACATGTGTGTTAAGTAATGCAATCTGCATGCCAAGAAAATGGGTATAAAAATAAAAATCAAGCCTGGGAATGGCGGAGCAGCTGTTAGATGCAAAGCAGTCCCATGGCAGTAATGATTAAACTGTCTTCTGTTTGTTATTTATTTTGACTGATCATTTGCCACCAGTCGGGAACCCTATTTTTGAATTTTCATATTAGCACAAATCCCTGAGTTAGGATGAACACAAAGTGCTACTCCATACCCACTGCTATTCATACCTCTTGCCACCCCTGTTCCCCCACCCACCCATGTTCTACCCTCAAAGTGGTCATGGCTAGCATGCTGTAGTATGAGGAATTTAACCAATGAAGGATATGAAGCCATTTCCATTAGAATAACATTGTTTATTATGGGGGCAGGCAAGCCCATTAACAAATAATGGATCTTTCACCAATATCTTCCTTAAGTAAAAGATGTTTTATAAATGCTCCCTCCTGTTTTTATAAGAAGCCGTGTAGTCTTTCTGATTGGCCTGACAATTCATCCTTTGGGCCTCTCCTGACAAATCCCATTGATGGATATTTTGAAGGAGGAGGTAGAGTTAGAGACCTGAACTGCTCCCTTATTTCTTCTTCACAGGGGATATGGGTCTTTACCCAAATAAAGGAAATGCTGAAATGCTGACATACTCGGCTTTTACTGTTCAGGGAGACATGGTTAACTCACATTAATTTCAAATAGATGAAAGTTCACCAGCTAAAACACCTGGTCACTTCCCTGGCAGGTTAAAAAACTGAATGCAATGGAGCTTATAAAGCTCAGCTTCTTCTAGCAATCTTTGGCTAGAAATGTTTTTGTTGACTCAAGCACATTTTTCAGGGGCTTTCCCCTATTTGGGAACCTAGTCACCCTAAATCTAGATGAAATATTTAGCAAGGACAAAGAAGGCTTATTATTTTAAATGCTTCAGAGAGTTCTTGATTATAGATAAAGAAGGGGCAGGTCTTCATCCAGACTGCAATGGGAAATTTTCCAAGGTGAGGCATTCTCTAAATTCCTAGGATCAAAGGAATAAGTGCAGAGGTTGAGGGATTAATTTGAGCCTTTAATTCAAAACCCAGATATAGAAATAATTCATTATATTAAAAATAAATCTGCTCAATGCCCAGTTGGAGATACACAATGCATTTCTACAATGTTCCTTTCAGATCAACACTGAACAACAATATCTCCTCTACTGTGGAGTAAAGCAGAAACTGAAGGTTGAGTCATGAAAACCTATGCTAAATCTAACCCAAAACTTTCTCAAATTGACACCAATCTATCTTTCAATAACATTGTACAATTCAGAATTGGATGGCACTTTGAAATCATCTAGTCCAACCCATTTATGGTTTGCAAACCATTTAGTTTATTTCTATTATCTCAGATGATCTTCCGAATAACCATGTGAGGTAGCTACTATTATTTTCTCATTATGTATTTTAAAAAAAACTGAGGGTCACAATCCATTAAATGTCTTAGGCAAGATTCAAACTCAGGTTACCTAATTCCAACTCTAGCCTTTTATCCATTGTGCCATCAAGACATTATTATAATATTTTTATGGATCCATAATCCCATCAATGTGAATGTTCACTCCATTAAGGTAAATCACAACTTATTGATCTATCTCTTCTTATCTTGTGCATTTGTGGGCACCAGTTAGTACTTGGATTATTCTTTATTCCATTAATGGAATGGATCCTCCTTTTCCAGTCACACATGCCTCTGAGAGTGTATTTTATGCCATTTCTTACATACAGATCATGGGTATCATAGCCTACTAATAATGGCTCCTATGTAACTCTGCTACCTTTTGGAACATACACAATGTAATTTTTTTGTAAAATGTGTTTGTCCTTAATTCAAAACTATATGGCACCACAGAATAATATTGATCTTAAAAGGCACATGTGCCTGCACATGTGTGTGTATTTTCATTCAAGCACTTATTAGGGCAACTAATATTCTATATGATCCACACACTGTGAATCTTAAAATTGCTCAGACTATACCTTAGAAGATTTGGTTAAGCTATTCCCCTATTGTATTAATGGAGGTACTTCGTCAGGAATGTATTGAGAATTTTAAAATTACTCCACCCTGCTCAGACAATGCCTTAGGGAAAGATAAAGTTGCAAATTCCTGATTGAACAATGAAAAGTCCCCAACTCATACTTATAGTGAAACAAAAACCCTAAGCTAGGTGGTCTATTTTTAGATCTAATACAAAAGGGTGCTAAGTACCTATAAAGGTTAAATTAATCACCAAAAGGTCAAGCAACTTACAAAAGGCAGGCTTAGCAAAAGAGATGTGAAATACTCAGAAGATATAATATACCTTTACAGTTTTTTGGCAATTCACAGTCTGGCAAAACCACATTTTCATGGTTACAACACATAGAACAATTGCTGACTCTGGTACATGCCCCATTATTTCCTACTTCCATACCTTTGCTTATGTTGTTTCTAACTCCTAGACTACCCTCCTCCTTCCACCTTCTTGAATTCTTATGCATCATTCAAATCTGAACTCAAATTTTATTTCCTCATCAAAGAAACCTTCTTTATTCTCCTTATGGTCCCACATCCACACAGTCTGATAAGTGACATTATCTGCCCTCTAGCATCACATAGTTCTTTAGTTTCAGTTAGACTGTATTACTTTTATTGGAATTATTTATCTATCTACCCTATTCTCATTTGAGGCTTTGAGATACATGAAGGTAGCAATTCTTGTGTGATTTAAACTTTTTATCTCCCTAATAATAATGCAGTTCTGCATATATAGGTATCTACAGATATAATGTGCTTATTGTTTGTTGAATTGAACTGAACTGAATGTAAACACAAACTTGTGCACTTCACAATATTTCCTAGGACAATCTTTATATATCATTATAATAATAATAGTGATGATATGATGAAAATAATCCATCAATACGCCCTTTTAAGTCTTGCAAACTACTTGCTTCACAAAGACTGTGTGAGGTAAATAGTATAAGTATGATCATTCCATTCTACAGAGGAGGAAATTGAACATCTTAGAAGTTACTTAATTTTTACCATTATAATCTGCCAAAAGCAAATGAGAACCCTACAAAATTAAGTGGAACTTTTTGATGCACAAATTTCTTGCAAATGGCTTCACCAAATTATCACACTGTAATTGGTTTTGGCCCAAATTGAATCCCTTTTCAGAAAAGTATATTTTGAATTAATTCAAAATAAGCATCTAATACATAGACCTAAGGGAACTGAAATTATCAGTGAGACAATGATAGTGAAATCACATTTTCATTCAGGAATGTAAATCCCTAAAAGAAGTTTTAGGATTATAGTGGGAAAGTCTGATAATCTTCTCCCCTACAGTCATTACAGCACATATTTTTTCTTCAGGGTAATGAAGATATGATAGTAAGCATAATAGCAATTTATTCATATAGTACTTTAGCATATACAGCAATTCTGTGAAGTAGGCAATTTCAAGTGCTGTTATTCCCATTTTATAGGTGATAAAATGGAATCTTAGAGAGATTAAATAATTTGCTCTTGTTACTGAATTAATGTGTCATCACCAGGATTTGAGGCCACATTTTCTGATTTTAAGACCAGTGAGCTATGACAATAGGCCATGCCTATCTCACAGGATAAGCCTCAGAGTTATTCAGTGCAATCTGATCTTTCTTGGCATAGAAGATGGATATAGGAATGAGAAATAAACAGCATCCAGCGAAAAAAATCAAAGTATTTTTTCTTGAGTTACTGTTGGCTCCTTAGAGATACTTTCCTTAGAACTTCTTAAGTCCAGATGTGGTAATATAATTATATCAGAAGAGGCAGCAACTGCAAAAAGAGACTCAGAACCCTCCATGGACAACTCGTGAGTTGAGTCAGGGATATCATTTTGTGAGCATAAAAAGAGTATTGCAACTATCTTAAATGTTACTCATGTTTTTACAACTTCTGATTCTTTGAGTTAGAAAAATGCAATTGGTCTAAATCTATACATACATAAATAGGAAATAATGCCATCATTCTCAATGGATGCTGAGAAGAACAGTTTACTTCTTCTGAGAATGGGTACTATATTCCTCCTCATGTAGGTCATGGCTTATTCACAGTTCTTGTCCATGTTTTTTTTTTTCTATAAATCATTCATGGAATATCCATTTATTGTTCTTTATTTAAAATATTTTGTGAATATAATTACATATTATAGCTATGCATCTGTCATTTGTCATGGTAAAATTGACCATTATTCAATTCTTGCCATATGATGACAGTTCAATGTTCTCTTAAAGTTTCTTTGAAAAAGTCTTTTGCAAAGTTCACATAGGAATCATCATCTGTGTCAATCTGATTGGCGAGGATTTGACAAAAGAAACAAATGAGAATAGAGTGAAGTGATATAGCAAGGATTTATTGGAGGAGAGGAAGCCCAAGGAATGGGGGAAAGGAGAAGCAAGGGTTGCTGGAGCTGGTAGGTGTTGGGGCCAGGGGGATATTTGTTCTCACAGCCTGTCAGTAGGTAACATGCTACAGCCTACTTAACTCCAACATTACCTCTTAGTCAGCTATAATTCTGAGTGCCTAGTGACTATGATGTTTCATGATTTGCAATAATTATAGCACCATCAGCGGGATACTGGCATTAAATACCTGTATGGTAACTAATAGCTTGGGTGAATTAAAAACAATATACAGTTTTCCAAATATGATCCAGTCCATTCTCTTTCTCATATTAGAATCTGATCCCAGATCTCTTATCTGTCCATCCTTACATCTATCCAAGTTATATCCATTGATTAATTTGATGGGTGACTCATATAATCATATATCATAATCTAGGGTACATATATTGTTATTTACCTTATTCTTACAATTCAGATGACTAGATTGATTTTGAGTGACATGGATCTCACTGAGAAGACAAGAGCTTTAACAATTATTAGCCCAACATCATCTGCCAACAAAACAACTTATCCCTGATATATTCCTCATAGATTTGAAATCCTCTATGATGGTGGTGAACACCTTTGAAATATATATATATATATATTTTTTTTTTTTGCTTTGTTTGATGTTCATACTCTATCTCCTTTTTAGGATTTAACAAATTGTTGAATGAAGATAATATCTATCCAATTATTTCTCATTCTCATTATACATCTGTTTCAGCTCCTTTTTCAATCATACATGTCACTAATGATTTTTGTGATTTTTTCAATGCAAGTCATTAGCAGCATACATAGCTGCATTGCTCTTTCCCATTTGCCTTGCAACCCTTATAATTTTGATTCTTCTGAAATCGTGGGGTTCTACATTAGTGTTAAAAACTATTTTTGAGGGAGGGAAGAGCATGAAGCTTGGTATCTCTGAGATTACTACATTGTTTTCCAAATACAGTTTAATCATATCCCTTATTCCTATGCAATTCTGTAAGTAAACTTGTCAGTGGCAAAGAACAGCTTTAGAAAGATGAACTTTGAGCTAAGTCTGGCAATAAATATTCAAAGCAATAAAAAGGGCTGTTTCATGCTAGGAGCAAAAGGAATATTAAGGAAGACATGAGTCAAAAATTTCAAGGAATAGAAATATGATAATGAAAAAAGAAATTAGAACTATTTTACTATTTTCTTCCATTTTCTATAATAATAAATAACAAAATAACATTTATATAGTGCTTTAAGGTTTACCAAAAATCTTTATACATTATCTCACCTGATCCTTGCAATAACCTTCAGAGGGAGGTATTATTATTATTGCTATTCAACAGATGAAGAAGTTGAAGCAAATAGAGGTTAAAAGTGAAGTGAGTACAAACCCAGAGTAGATAGCACTAAGGCACACATGTAGGATATGGCAAAGATAACTCCCAGCTCCTTACAGTGTAGGGACTGGCACTTCTTTCTTTATTCAAGTCCTCATGTTTGGTTTTCTCTGGTGAGGGGGCTACCAGATGGGATCCCAAGGTCTGCTCCTCTTCACGTCTGACTCCTTTCTCCTTTGCTGTCGATCATATTCCATGAAACGACTTCCTTTGTTTCTCTATAGCTGTCTGGATAAATCTATGCCTACCATTATTGCAATGTTTGCTACTGGTTCAGTTGTTCTTAAACTGCTTAAATTCACCCAGATTTTAGCTATTTAAAGCACTCTGAGGCATGGGTAATTTGTTTGCTCAGGTAATGGATCAGTTCTCGTATTGATTCACAAAGAGAAGTCTTCACACTTCATGAGGAGATCACAAGGTATTATACCTTCTTTAATACATTAAACTTTCATCTTGTCACTATATCAACTGAGGGGAGGGAGGGCAGGAAGAGCATCAAATCCCCCTTCCTTTTACACTTGGATGAAATCATTTAAATGATGATTTTCAGATTTGCAAATGACACAAATGCAGAAGGGGTATTTAATACAGTGAATAATAGGAGAATCCAAAAAGATGGCTGTAATTGTTAGTTAAGGCTGACAGTATGAAATTTAACATATACAAATGTAAAATTCTGCTTCTAGGCTAAAATAATCTGTACAAATACAGAATAAAGGCTATATGGGCAAACAGTGATCTGTGTATAAAAAGAAAAAAAATTCCATAAGGTTGTAGCATCTGTGAACCCAAAATGAGTTAGTCCTATCATATGAAAACCAAAAGAACTGTACCAAATAAAAGGTGGTCAAGAGGCTCAGCACTAAAAGAGTGAGGGCTTGCCTGAGGAAGAGAGGGGATCTCAATCTTTCTAACTTCAGGTAAGATCAGACCCCAGATTTCAGCCCAGCGTGGTGGTCTCCTCCATGCTTCACCGCTGCTAGCCAAGTGCCTGCCAAAGGTATCACAGTCTATTTAAGAATGGAAGTAAAAAGGCTTTTTCATCCTGTGCTTGTCTTCTAAACCATTCTAGCTCCTCTGTCTGTGGTGATATTGCAAGTTGACGCTCACCCAGACTCTGTACTAAGGATCAACGTTGCTTAAATAATTTATTTCACAGAGAACTAATGAAATTACATAAAGTCTTATGAGAAATATAAAATTCAGAATCCAGGTGATCAGACCACTTCCAGAATATTATGTACTTTTCTAGATATCACACATTAGGAAAGATTTTTAGAGGTAGTTGGCATTGCCTCTAAAAATCTTCATGAAAGGCAAGCAATGCTAAATTGAATTCATCTCTACAGTGATGTGTTTGAAACCTTTCAGGAATGACTTTTTAAAAAAAATCTGTTTGATGATAGGACCCTAGAGATCAAGTAGTCAGCAGTTTTTACTGTCACTTTTACCTTTTGAGAAATAAAATTCTTTTCAATGTACTTAATGGTTGAGTAGCTTCCCCCCCCCCATTTCATCTAACTTCAGATGTTTCTCCCCCTATTTAGTCTTAACTAAAGGGTACAATAAATCTTGACATTAAAAATACATAACACCAGAGCCAAAATGGTTGATAGTCAGAATTTTTTTTAAAACTCTCAATGGAAGGCACAAAATGTAATAATATTTTAGAACATAATCAGGTAGAAATACATTTCTGAACTTCTAGTTTGTGTTCAGATACATGAAAAGCAAAGATGATTGAAACCAATTTTCTGGGAAAATTTCTTCCAGCATATAATATTCCAGACCAATATAAGGTGTCCCATACAGGGTGTTTTAATAACTACTAAAACTTAAAATTGCACTAAGACTTTTGGGACATCCTGTATTTCCCTCCCACTGCTTCCTAGACATTTCCCCCTGGTTGTCTCAATGAACCTTCAAATTCAGTATGTTCAAAACTAAACTTATCATCCCCTCAAACATGTGGATCCATCTGTCTTCCATCTTCTTGTCAATGGCATGGCTGTCTTCCCATTCATTCATCTCTAACTCCTTCCTCACCCTCTTCTTCCACAACCAATCAGTCACTGACATATTATTTTCCTACCCAATAATGTTCTCATTCTCACCATCATCACCCTATTTCAAAACTTCATTTTCTCTTAACAACTATTAAATAACTTCTTACTGGTTTCCATAGCTCTCTCCAAACCATCCTCTGCATACACAACCCTTCTGGATGATTTTCCCTAAGTTTAGCTCTCTCATCAAATGCTCAGCAGTTACTCATTAGTCAATAACCTTCAAGCTTCCTTGCCTGACATTCAAGGCTCTCTATGATTTGACTGACATTTTCCCAGCCTTATCTCACATAAGTTTATCATTTTATGTTCTAACTAAACTTAAATACTTGCTGTTCTCTAAAAGTGGACTGGTTTTCCATTCCTCAAAGTTTGATCATCCTTTTCTATCCATCTAGAAAATCCTTTCTCCTACCTTCACTTTTCAAATTCCTTCACATCCTTTCAGTAAGCAGCATGGTATTGTGAGAGGGATCCTGAATAAAGAATCACAGGATTCTGTTTTGAGTATCTGTTCTGTCATTTGCTAACTCTGCAACTTTGAGCAAGACATAGTCTCACTGGATATTTCCTCATCTATATAATAGTGGAGAAGGACAGAGGTTGGACTAGATGATCTCTAAGCAGTCCAAAATTATGATTCTGTGATAAATTGTATAAAAGGTTCTGATTCTACTCATTTCACTTTGTATTAATTCATACTACCCAGGATTCTCTGAAAGAAGATCTCATGGAACAATATTTTTTCAGTCGCTCAGTTAATAAACATTTATTAGGCTTCTACTCTATACCATGTACTGTATTAAGGTATACAAAGATAGGAAAATACAGACCAGCTCTGAAGGAAATCACAGTCTAATTGGGGAGACAACACGCACAAGGACCTTTGTACAAATTACATATAAGATAAGTTGGAAATAGTCAACAAAGGGAAGGCACTAGAATTAAGATGGTTGGGAGACACTTCTTATAGAAAATAGGATTTTATCTGGGACTTGAAGGAAATCAGGAAACCCAAGAGACAGAGCTAAGAAGAGATAGCATTTAAGACATGGAACTGCATTATGTTCACATACCACAATCTATTCAATCATTCTCCAATTTTCTAAGATAATCAAAGACACTAACATAAATTGTAGATCTTGGCTTCCTTCCTTCCTTCCTATCAGGAACAGGAAGGGTATTTTGTTTGTGATTATTCCCTCTTTGGTATTATCTATGCACTCCCTTCATCCTTGCTAGTTTCCCTGTTGAGTTTGAAGTTTTTCTTCTTTTTTTTATCCATTATCTTCTGTCTTACAATTAATACGAAGTATTGGTTCCAAGGTAGAAGAGCAGTAATGGCTAGGCAAATGGTGTTAAGTAACTTGCCCAAGGTCACACAGCTAAGAAGTACCAGAGGTCAAATTTTAACCCAGTACCTCCTATCTTGAGGTCTGGCTCTCTATCCACTGAGCCACCTAACTGCCCGAGTTTAATGTATTTCTAAACCACATTCTGTGTGTATGTATGTGTGTATTTGTGTGTGTGTGTGTGTGTGTGTGTTCAACTCTCCTTGGTCCACTTCAAATAAGTAGATTTATATAATACTTGTCCTCTTCAGCCTGGCTTGACTCTCCAACTGACTTTCCTGGAAACATTCCATTTGAAATGTTCTCTCTTGATTGACAGATGATGTCACCAGCTTTCTGTCTTGCATGCATGAAGTACTCACTTCCTTCATGCCTCTTCCACATCCCCCATGCACATATACCCCTTCCTTCATGTTGGGTAGTCACATATCCCAATAAAGAGAAATAGAAAGTCCCACTCCCTTTCCTCCTCCTTTCTACTCTGGTGTATTTTTCTTGTTTTCCCTTCTCTTCCCTCTCTCAAAAGCCTGAGGTGACCAAGTCTGGGTGCTATGGTATGAAGCTGGTACAACCTTTGATGCTCTCTAGGTACCCTTTCCGGGGCTTTCTCTGGAGATCCAGTCACTCTTGCTGCCACTAGACACCAATACAGACTCTATGTGCTCCTGTACTGTCACTTGTCAAGCTTCTAGACGACATTCAAATTTCTTCTATAATTCTAGTATGAAACAAGTCAATTACTATAGTTTCTCATTAGATCTCTTGAGTATTATTCAGCATATTGAAAATTTTAGCCTTTTGCTAGAGTAGGTATATATCAATCTGCTTTCTGTTTAGACAGTGATCTTGACCATAAGTCTCATATTTTCTTTTCCCTCCATCTAGTAAGTTCTTAATAAATATATGTTACCCAACTTACTGAGTAGGGTAATGTTACACATGTATACTACATGCAAAGGAAGATTAAATTCATTTCTCTAGGAGAAAATGTGAGCTACTATAACATATTCTGGGCCAGAAGTCAAAAGATAATATTTTAGTTCTATCTTTGTCACTAACTAGCTGTGTAACCTTAATTTAAATCTCTATGAAATTCGTGTTCATTAGAAGCAACAAAATGAAGACAGCCATTTTCCTTACACCTGTACCTTAAAATATTTCTGATTTTGTTGAATTCTTCTTCTGTTGGCAGAACCTGCAATTTCTTGGTGGTTTCATGGTTTTATGAATAATCTATGAAATTATTCCCCCTGTAGCCCAGTATACTGATGTTGAGTTTCTCTGAATTTGGCTATTTGTGCCTCAGATAATAGACATAGAGCTGGTCTCTAGTCCCATGGTCAAAGTCTTTTCAGATTGATAGGCATTGCCACAGCTTGACATACACTGATAAAACTTTTGAGAACTTCAGGTTACTTGGCAAGGGAGATAGGAGCATAGAGTTAGATCAAAAAAGGACCTTAAAGAGTGATTCAGTCCAACTCTCTCATTACCTTATACAATAAGTAAAACCTAGAGAAATTGAATGCCTTAAGAAGTCTCAAATAGTCAAGTCAGTAAGCTTTTATAAGCACCTACTATGAGCTAGCTACTATAAATGCTGGGGATACAAAGACAAACCAACTAACAAACAAAAAAAGGACCTTCTTCTAAGAAACTCATATTAATGGGGGAGATAACATACAAACAAATATGGTCAAACAAAATATACACAGGACAAATTGGAGATTATCTTATAAGAAAGGCCTTAGTCTTTAGGGAATCAAGGAGAAATTTCACTCAGAGGGTACGATTTTATCTGGGACATGAAAGTAGGCAGGTGTTTTCTTTAAAATTTTCTCAAAAGATTTATTCTGGGATAAGCATATCAGTTGTTTGGCTATTATCAGTTTATTGGTTAGGCCAGCATCATAACCATTAAAGTGACATATGAAGGTCAATATCCCTCTCAAATGACTAGGGATCCTAAAGCTTGGTCAGGTAGCTTAATAAACAGAGTTTTAGTAGCTCATTATTTAGCCCCTCCCTTGAACATCCCAAGACTTCTCTGATAAAAATAAATTCTCACACAGGGAAGCCAAGAGTTAAAGACGAGGAAGGAGAAAATTCCAAGCATGAGATACAAAACACATTTATAGCTGCACTTTTTGTGGTGGCAAAAAATTGGAAAATGAGGGGATGTCCCGGCATTGAGGAATGATTTAACAAATTGTGGTAAATGATGGTGATGGAATACTATTGTGCTATAAGGAATGATGATTTCTTTTTTTAATTTAAATTAATTTATTTAGTCAATTTAGAACATCATTTCTTGGTTACAAGAATCCTACTTTTCCCTCCCCTACCCCCACCCTTCCTGCAGCCGGTGTGCAATTTCATTGAGTATTACATGTGTCCTTGATCAAAACCTATTTCCATGTTGTTGGTGTTTGCATTAAGATGTTCATTTAGAGTCTATATCCCCAATCATATCCCCTCAACCCATGTAGTCAAGCAGTTGTTTTTCTTCTGTTTCTACTCCCACAGTTTTTCCTCTGAATGTGGACAGTGTTTTTTCTCATAGATCCCTCCAAGTTGTTCAGGATCACTGCATTGCCACTAATGGAGAGTCCATTATATTCGAATGTACCACAGTGTATCAGTCTCTGTGTACAATGTTCTCCTGGTTCTGCTCCTTTCACTCTGCATCAATTCCCGGACGTCATTCCAGTTCACATGGAATTCCTCCAATTCATTATTCCTTTGAGCACAATAGTATTCCATCACCAACAGATACCACAGTTTGTTCAGCCATTCCCCAACTGGAGGGCATCCCCTCATTTTCCAATTTTTTGCCACCACAAAGAGCACAGCTATGTATATTCTTGTAGAAGTTTTTTTCCTTATTATCTCTTTGGGGTACAAACCCAGAAGTGCTATGGCTGGATCAAAGGGCACACAATCTTTTAGTGCTCTTTGGGCATGCTCCAAATTGCCCTCCAGAAGGGCTGGATTAATTCACAACTCCACCAGCAATGCATTAATGCCTCAACTTTGCCACATCCCCTCCAGTACTCATTACTTTCCATTACTGTCATGTTAGCCAATCTGCTAGGTGTGAGATGATACCTCAGAGTTGTTTTGATTTGAATTTCTCTGATTATAAGAGATATAGAACATTTTTCATGTGCTTATTAATATTTTTGATTTCTTTAACTGAAAATTGCCTATTCATGTCCCTTGCCCATTTATTAATTGGAGAATGGCTTGATTTTTTTGTACAATTGGTTTAGTTCTTTGTAAATTTGAGTAATTAAACCTTTGTCAGAGGTTTTTGTAATGAAGATTGTTTCCCAATTTGTTGCTTCCCTTCTAATTTTGGTTGCATTGGTTTTGTTTGTACAGGAACTTTTTAATTTGATGTAATCAAAAGTATTGATTTTATATGATGATTTCTTTAAGACCTGGGAAGACCTACATGAACTGGTGCAAAGTGAAATAAGCAGAATCAGGGAAACATTATACATAGTAAATGAAACATTGAGGGATGATCAGAGGTAATAGACTCTGCTACTAATAGCAATGCAATTATCCAGGACAATTCTGAGGGACTTATAAGAAAGAATGCTATCCATATCTAGGGAAAGAACTGTTGTAGTCTAAATGCAGAAAAAAAAAACATATGATTCATCACTTGTTTATATGGCTATATGATTTGGGGTTTCGGTTTTAAAAGATTACTCTATTACAAAAATGAATAATGTGGAAATATGTCTTGAGTGACAATGCATTTATAATCCAATGGAACTGATTGTCATCCCCCATAGGGGAAAAGAAAGAAGGGAGAGAGACAACATGAATCATGTAACCATGAAAAAAAATAATGATAATAAAATAAAAAAGTATAAGTTGCAGTCAATGAAAATTCCTTGACTTGGAAGATAGAGTTTCATGCATAAAGAACAATAAAGAAGCCAATTTCACCCAGTTATAAAGTTAGTAAATGTCTAAAGTGAACTTGAATGCAGAAGCCTAGGTATAAGCAAATTAATTATAGATTTGAAAAATTAAAAAAATAACTCAAAAGCTCATGATAGCTGGAAAGAGAGACAGAGAGAGATAAGATCATATTATTTCTATTTATTTACATGATCAAGATGACAATAATTTTGAATTCAAGAGTACTTTGTTCCTTGTTCTTCCTCATTACTGACTACTCCTGTAGTTTTAAGTTCATCTTTTCTCTTATCTTCTAAGAAGTAATTTGTCTAGGAATACACAACAAAACAATAGGAGTTTTGAGATTACCATACAGATTTCCAAGTTCTATGATGCCTTTTCACAGCAAGCCCTCCTTGGATGGAATTATTACTCTAAGTCATCTCTACTTTCCAACACTTTCCATTTTGAATCTGTGTTAAATTAATACTGGCAAATAGACACTTTTTAAATGACAACACCACTTATATGGATTCTAATGATATCTGTGCAGATGAAGGTAACAGAAGTAAGGAAAACATTTGTAGTATAAGGGGGAAATGGGGTTAATTTTTAAAATGTTGGACTTGATTATTTAAGAGTGTGGTCACCAGGAATTTAATTAATTCCAAAGAGATTTTATTTACAATTTATTTAAAGAATGAAGCAGTAAATCAGAGCAAGGATAAGGTAAGATATTTAGCCTGAGCACCAAGTTATTTACTCCCAGCCCATACAGGCAGGGAGAATTAGTTTCAGCCATCTTTGGCAAAGCTGAGGACCCTGGAAGTGTCTCTCAAGAGTAGGTCTCTCCAGAGGATAGGTTTTTTCAGAAAAATTCAGCAGTTAAGAATCAGCCTTTCACTCACCACATGTCAGTCCAGTCAGCAGATTCTTTATCAGCCTCATCTTCACCAGCCTCAACTCTAAAGCATGAAGAATTGTCTTCTCACAGGAAGTATCAGCTCCTTTAAAGACATTTTCTCTTGCATCACTTCCTGTGTCTTCCCCTAATTCTTTGTCTACAAATCACAGTTAAAGTCCTGTTCTAGGACTGCCTAGAAGGCAGTTAGTTGATTCTGATTTGTTACCCACTATTGCACACATGGGTCACAGACCTCCCTCTTCGTGATTAAGTGGGATATTTGTACTTTTGGTGATTAGATCTAAATGGGCAGATCTTCATACTTAACTTTTAACTACCATCTTTATACTTATGGGGGTTAAATCTAAAAATAGACAAGGGTTATAATTTAATCTTCACAATCAGGGGAGAGTTAAATATTTTCATTGTTATAATCAATGGAGAGTTAAATTTAGTCTTCACAGTAGCAAACACAGGAGTTTTCAGGATTTTACCTTTCAAGTAATATTTGCCCTAATGATTTCAAATTGTGAGTGAATTACCATGTTATTTGACCAAATTCATGAAAACTAAGTATATTAGTCTTAACCATCTGTAACTGAAAGAGATCTCACAGACTATCTAAGCCACCCCTCTCATTTTGCAATGAAATGGAGAATGAAGAACTGGAAACTCATGGTGACCAAATGACTAGCCCAGGATTATATTGGCAGTATCAGAGGTGATATTTGACTCTTTTCCTCTGGCTCTTGAGCTAGAACTGTTCCCACTGTATTATGATAATTCTATGTGAATACAATGTTGTATTATAATCAAATGAAACAATCAAGTGAATCTGATACATATTATTGACATGCATCAGTGACTAGAGGACATGAGCCCTGTATTTGATTTGAATCTAAGGTGGTGTTTAACAATGTATGGTAAGACACTAACCAAAAAGTAGGAGAAATGATATGTATTTTACTTATCTTTGAGGTTGTTGTAGGATAAAGTACTTTTCAAAATAACTTATTATGTATAATGATATCATTCAAAAATAATTTATTAATTTGCTGTTTATATACAAAGTATTGGATTAAATGATGGGGGAGTTGTAACAGAAATTAAAATATGGTTCCTATTGTCATGGAGTTTATAATCTAGTGGTGTATATATATATATATATCATATCAAAATATTTAATACTGTGTAATAACTACTTCTTAATGGAATAAAAGCATAAGTTACAAAGAGCTCAATATCATAAGAAGAAAGAATAAACTTTGGCATATGAGGATCAGGGATATCTTTAAGGAGAAGGTAACAAAAGATCAGGGTCAGGAAGGAGGGGTCTGAATTCCAAGTCAGAAATTAAGATAAGGATGGAAGACTGGAAAGCACTGGCCATTCCAGATACAGGGAATGACATATGGAAGTGGAAAATCACAGGATATATACAAAGGCCAAGTAATCCCTAGAACACTGAATATAAAGTAGAAGAGAAGGCTGGAAAAGTAAGGATAATTATGGTTACAGAAAGGCCTCAAATTTTATTCTAAAGAGTTTGGACAGACTCAGGATGTGGTAGAAAATAGGAACTGTTCAGAGGCTTTTGTGCAGAAGTATGCCATAATGAATAATATGGATAGGAAATCTGAAGGAAGATGAGCCTGAAGGATTTTCAGGGACATCATAGTCCATATACGTGAAACTTAGCACCTGTACTAGAATGTCTGTGGACTATTGTGATTCACCACATTTAGGCCAAAAAAGTAAACTGCAGAAATTACTTGCAGTTCATAGCAAAACGAAGCATCTCTGGGAAAATGAATAATCCTGAAGACTACCAATAGCAAAGGGCAAAGTATGGTCCCCATACTCCTGCCCCATGCAGAAAAGAGTTGGCTACATTTTTGCTTCCCCTACTCCACTCCTCTCTTTCAGGGTCTAATCTTGAGGAAGACATTTCCCTGACTTAAGCTGATACCCTGGTGATCAGGCAATGTTAGTTCCAGATACCTGTAGGTAGATGAACCTGTTAGATAGGAGGTCCCAGATTTGTATGCCACCCTCTAGAGAGAAAACAAAACTAGGTAACTTCCCTGGGAAAGTTAAATTGGAGAGGGCTAATTCAATTCAAATCATTGCTCTCCTTATTCCTGACCCATATTCTTTTTTTTATCATAGGGTTCTGAAATTTAGTTGTATGTTATGGACCTTTGGCAATCTGATGAAATCCATAAATCCCTTCTCATATAATGTTTTTAAATTTATAAAGTAAAATTCATAGAATTAGAGATAAATGCAATAATATTGATATATTTATTAAAATGCTTTAAAATTTTTTTCCAAATTATATCTCTATAATTTTAATATCCATTTCCCTATATTTTGAAATCCTGAAATTTTCTCCCTCCCTCCCACCCCTCTCCCCTCCTCCTTCCTCAAGAAGGAAGATAATATGATATAGGTTGTACATATATTATCATATAACACATATTGCCTTGTTCATTGTGTTAAAAGCAGATCCATGTTACTTACCCTAGAGAAAACTTTATGGAGGAAATCAAGTGGAGGATGGTATGTTTCAGTCTTTATTTGGGCCCTGTTCCTTCTTTGGGAATGAATATCCCTTTTTTGTCATGAGTCCCTTGGAGTTGTCCTGGATCCTTGACTTGATAATAGTCAAGTCCAAAAGGCTTCAAGTTAGGAATTTCTATAGTTTATCCTTTCTATCTAACAGCAAAATCTCTTTGGCCAGGGTAAAACCTGGTGGTCTTCCTTCATTTTGAAATGACGACTTGCAATCATCTTTCGGACATCACCACTTTTTGATGAAATAAGTACTCATCAAAATACAGAGTCTTAAAATACATGGTCTTATCCAAGAATAGGTCATTCAAGTCTAACCTAATTTTCTACTTAGAGATTGGGTAGAACGGGCTGTGGCATTGCAGAGAAGGAGGATTTGTAGCCAGAGGCAAATACAAAGAAGCTGATCTCCTGGGAGGCAAGGGAGACAAGGCACCAGGAAATAGAAAAAATCTAAGCTTGCCTCTCATCCCTGAGGCTTGTGCAATGCCAAGAACAGAATGCCAAGACAATGGAGCTTGAAGGGTAGAGCAAGCAAAGGTGAAGGACTCCATAATTATGCTAAGTAGCATTGAACTCTATACTAAAAACTGAAGCTACAATGGGATAGATTTCATTTCTTTCAAGCCCATGAATGGACACGGTTTATTAACAGCAATGTTTATACCAATCTGCTTTCAAATATCACTATAAGTAGCCATTGCAGCTAATAATGGGACTACATATATTGCTTATTTTCTTTGGGAGAATGCATTCTTATCATAAGAAATAGCATGCTTTGAATCACTCTCCATACTTTACATTCTTTCTTATTTGGGAGTCTCAGATATCCAAGACTTTCCCCCAAGACTTTTTATTTTAACCTAGAAAATGTAATCCAGCTTAACAAAATCCCTATATCATAGTCAATACAGTGAATATCTTTATTTTATCTTATTGATTGATATGAGTAACAAGATAGCTAAGGAAACAAATATCTTGAGCACCTAGAAAGCAGCTGGGAGTTTGATATGACCATATTTCCTTGAGTTCTTTAAAGATAGAATCCAGTAGGAAGGGACCAGAACCTGGCATGAAAAATGGTACTCAGAGAGGAGCATCAGCTGTTCGTATCATGAAGGGGGGAAATTGAAACTCTAAACAGATAAACAGAGTTTTCTTGGGCTTTGCTTGCCTTTTGCAGCACCTTTTTTTAAAATATGGTTTCACTTCATCATTTACCCATCTACAGAAAATTTGTTATCTCTAATGTGGGGCCAGGTCTGAGCCAAGATTTCTTGTCCATGCACCCAAATCTGCACACTGGGTAAGGTTCTCAGCTAAGAATTAAGGATCACTGGTCAGTTTTGTGTGAAGTGAATTTTAAATTGGTTCCCTTTGGCAACCATTCCAATTGGCTCCTAGTTGAAAAAAAAAATGTAAATCATGCTCTTACAGGTTCAAGAATGAGAAAGAAATAGCAACAAGCTATCCAGGTCTAGCTCTCTCTCCTTAGGCAGAGCAAATCCTCATAGAGTAGGAAAATTGTGATCTTTTTAGCTGTGCAAGAATATAAATCACTAATTGCCTTCACCAAATTTTAATGCTAGGGCTCAAGCCTGTTCTTGTTTGTTCAAGAAATTGGTGTCACCTATTAAAATTATTCAAATATACTTTAAGATTTTTGAAAAGCCATAATAGTATGGTATGGAGTTATTTTGTTAGATTTACCACTCCTAACTATGCATGTATGTATCAAAGTCAATATCTGCCAATTATGTTCAGTAAATAAGAATTATTTAGCTATCATGCTATTATACTTTTATTCTCAATCTAACCATTTCTGTTGTTCTCCAGGCTGTTAGAACATCAATGTTTATTTAATCCATAACTCCTCCACAAAGTTTCCTGAAAACTTCAACAATTGTTTGTTAATCTCTTTGCTAAACATCTTGCTTCTAGTAATAATCACCATAGTTCATCTACATTTGACAGTTTCCACAGCACTTCACATACATTATCTCATTCAGTCAGTGTCACAGTATTTCAGTGATGTTTGGTGGCACAAAAGAGTAATGCACAGTATTAGTATCCTTATTTACAAATGAGGCAACTGAGGCTGAAAATGGTGAAGTGGCTTGAGGAATGTTTCAGAGCCCTGACTCCATAGCCAGTGATCTTGCCTCTGCTGATTCTACATATCAGTCCCCATTAGGGGAAGATTTCTTTCAGACTGTCAAAGATGTTGAAGAAGAATCTAAAAAGTTACTTAAGTTGTTCAAAGTCACTCAGCCTGTGCATTGCAGAATTGAATGTAGAATCCCAGGTTCTTAACTTTGAGTCCACGTGGCTTTCTACTATTCCACGCTAACTCCCTTATTAAGTGACTTTGCTCCAGCTGTAAGTCAGGCAGAGGCAGAGGCAGAGGCAAGAAAAACTATTGTTGGCATCGGCTCTATGGCTTGGACCAACTACCTTCAGATGTTTTCCCCAAATCTAGGGTTTTCTAATTCAACTATAGAATCCAATTAACCAATGTTTTTGGAGTGCCCATAGTGGACAAGTTGCTATACTAGATGTTGGGAAGGGTCCCCCCAAATAAAAGACATTGTCCTGCCCCTACAGGAGCTTGAAAAGTAGTGTTTTGGGGTTGGCAAGACATTCATAATGAAAAGCAAAATGATATTAAATCAACAGTATGAGAAATAACACAACTCTTAATTAATTCAAATGTCTACGTAAGGTTGGTAATTACCCAAAGAATTGTTGGTTTCTTCCCTTCTGATTCCTTTACCCACTCTTTACTCTTCTCCTTAGACAGCTAATTTAACAGCCTTAAGTAAGCCCGAATGAACTGAATTGGTCTGGCTTTTGTTGGTATTTTGGCTGCCTGGTCTCTAACCTTCTAAGGGTAACACTTGGAAGGCAACAGCTGAATACCAATGGTCTTTCTGATACCCTTTCAGTTTTAGAGCCTCAAAATAGGTATCACCATTTACCACAGCACTGCCACCCCCAGGTCTGTCAGAGGTTCTGCCTGGGTTCTAAATGTGCTTTATGCCACAAAGGGCTGAGACTGGCAGGATTTCATTTCTTAGAACTCTGATAATGAGCACCAGGCCAGTACACATGGTATATTAACCAATTAAGACTGCTGTTAACTGGCTGCCTCTGTCTGATGGACAGTGAAAGCGGGAAATAAATAGATTTGGTTCCCAATATCTCCGCTTTTACATGCCATATAAGTATTTCTAGAGAATTATTAGTACTAAATTCTTGCTTACAGTCCTGGATGTAAGGATCCAGTCAACAAGCATTTATTGTGTACTTGCTTTTTTGTCAGGCTCTATGCCAATCGTTGGGTATAAAAAGATAAAATGAGCTAGTCCTTCATAAATCTAGAGCTGGCTAGGAAAGACCACAAAAACATATGTGCATGTATGTTTGAGAGACTATGTATATATGCATGTATATGTATTTATGTATGTGCATATAAATATGTATGTAAAATTAATGTATTTATATATACATTTATATAATATTTGCATATGCCACATATACAAAATGTATGTGAAATAAATGAAAGATAATTTTTAAATGGAAAAAGGCATTAGCATCTAGAAACACTAGAAAAGTATTCATGTGGCAGACAGTCTTAACTAAATAAATGACTTTAAACATTCTTATATATAAAGGGAATACCGACAAATAAATCACAAATGAAAAACCAAAGAATGTCTTGGAGGCAGAAAATTATCTTCACTGAAAAGAATTAGACCACTACTGCAACAGACTACTCCATACAATATCAAATGAAGTCACTGTATCAGGTCTTGTTTTTTCTAAATTGTTTTTTCCTTTTTCAAAGTCAAGATTTCACTGTAGGTATGTGTGTTGGTAGAGGTGGAGGGGATGACTATTAAGTAAAGATAAAGGACAACAGTAAAACATATTTATAAATGAAAAATAAAATAAATAAATCATCAAAACTAATACATGAGGAAAGTGCCAAGTAAAGTTTAAAGATCTTTGTCACTGAAAATGGCTAATGTTGCTTCCAAAAAAAAAAAAACAATCAAAGATCTATGGACTAGCAACATTTTTTTAGCTGGTAAATTTATTAATGAAACAGTTGTCAGAAGAAGCAGATGTTGGTAGGTATTAAGGAAAGGGCAAGGAAATCATCAGAAAACTTCAGGACATTCTTTAGATGTGGGCAGGTTGTTAAGCTGAATGGAGGCACAAGTAACTGAATGATAATGAAAGATGATCTTTGATTCTGACAGCTGTTTGTGCCATCTGCACATTTCAGCCTGGGGCTCAGCATCATGGGTAAGAGAACCAATGTATCTAGCTGTCAAAGCAATATAAATCTAGATATCCTAATCCTGACAAATCATGTATTTATTCATGTAGACTCAATGCCAAGGCTGAACTCAGATACTCAGATTATAGACATGCTAGCTCATTTGACATGATCCTTTAAGGTAGATAGAGCACTTATGTAAGGTTGAGAGAAGAAGGATTTTATCCTCCTCAAACCACAGATAGGTAAAGCGACTTACTCAAGGTTACCCAATAAGTAAGCCTCAGCCTAACAAGCATACCCAGGACTTCTGACCAGAAGTCTATAGATTCTTTTTAGTACACCATGCTGGCTTACAATCTTTGCTCTGATCAAACACCAAGGAGACTTATGATTCATGAAGAAAAGATAAAAAGCAATTATGACCCTTTTGAACCAGGAACTTTGTCTCTACCACATGCATCTCCAGAAGCTAATCATATACTGGCTATACTTTTTTTTTTACAAATATCATAGAGATATTTTGCATGCTAGGCAGTTTTTAATGCCCTCTTTTAGAGTCCTAGATGCAGAGCAGTTCAATTTGATTTTGAAAAAGTTAATTTTTTTTAAAAAATGAATGAATGAATTTTTAAAAGCAACTAGATGATACACTAGACAGAGGGTTGGATCTGGAGTAAGGAAGACACAAGTTCAGTTTCTGCCTTGTATATTTAGCTTGTGTGACCCTAGGCAAGTCACACTTTCCATCTCTCAGCCTCACTTTTCTCATAATGAGGATAATTATAGCAACCTGCTTCCCAGAGTCGTGAGGATTGAATGAACTAACATATGTATAGCACTTTGCAAACTTTAATGGGCTATATAAATGCTAAAAATTATTATTTCTATGGGCCCAATACTAAATTTAAAATTCTGCCTGGACTTTAATAATCTCATGGAATAGGGGAGAATCTTCATTCTGGTCTCTGGCCCAACATTTTTGACTCCATTCAAGTTTGAATCTCCATGAAGTCATTCTTCATAGACTGTTAGTCTTTGCAGTTTCTAGCAAGACTGATTTTTCTGACTGTTTCAATGACTCACAAGCTATGGAAGATAGTGGGAAAGAAGGAAGGAAGGAATGAAAGGAGGAAAGGTAATATCCATTTCACACCCACAAGCTCCCTCATCTTGTGACACTTTTGTCCATACCTTTCTCCATAGAGAATCTTATGCAATATGCTGGAGGCTTCCTCTGGTTCTTTTAATATCTCAAGAGTTTTTGATGTAGCACTCAGGATGTCCATCTGTCGTCTGGCACTAATTTAAAATAATAGACTTAATGTTGTGGGAAAGGAGGTCTCCTCATTTAAGTGGCTTTCAGCTGAAAATCTCAAAGCAATTTCTCTGGTTTGTATCAGGGCACATAATAGCTAGAGACATGGATCTGGTGGTATATTAAAAGAAAAAAACAGAAGGACAGAAAATAAAATCAGAAGAAAAGCCAGCCTTTTAGGAATGCTCTATGCAGAAAATTAGTTGAGCCGGTAGAGTTTAAGAACTAAGAAGTGACAGAGTCCCTATTCTAGGATTCTCCAAACCCTTTTAAGAAAGCATTATTTGGGTTGAATGCAAGAAATTCAATTTTTGAAAAAAAATTATTAATCACAGCATTTGTTCCAGGTACCATGTTAGGGGCTAGGGATACAAAAACAGCATGCTTGACTCAAAGTTATATAGGGATGACTGAGGTAGATAGGAAGAAAAGAACACACAGATGAGTGAATATAAAATATATGCTAAGCAAATGCAAAACAATTTGGGGAGAAGACACTAATAATGGAGGGATTAGGAAATATAGTAGAGTCAACATTGATTTGAACTGAACCTTGAGGAGAGCTAAGAATTCTAAAAGGGAGAGCGCATTCAAGGCATAGGTCAGCCTTTCCTAAGACACAGAGGAAGGAAATTATATGTCATGTAGGGGGAATAGCAAGCAATACAGTTTTGCTGGAATGTAGAATGTAAAAAAGAATTAAATGAAATAAAGCTGGAAAGATAAATTAGAGCAGATGATCAAAAGTTTAAAATAACAAAAAGGAGAGTTTAATAAAGAGTCATGGATGCTTTTTTGAACAGAGGAGTGACATGGTCAGACTTGTGATTTACTAATATCATCTGGGAAGATAGATTGAGGGATAGGTGATTAATGAGAGAGGAAAACACTGAAGTCAGGGAGACCAGTGAGAGAGCTATTGTAGTTATTTATTTGAGAAGTGATAAAGACTAGACTAGGATAGTGGCTGTGTGAGTACAGAAAAGGAGACACATTGGAAAGTTGTTGTAGAGATAGAATTGATAAGACTTGATGACTGGATATGAGGGAGAAGAAGTAAATAAAAAAGAATCATTGAAGATGGCTCCTAGTTTGCTAACTTAGGTGACTAAAAGAATGAGTATGACCCTAACAGGAACAGTGAAGTTAGGAAGACCCATGTGTTTTTGGAGCAAAGATAATGAATTCCGTTTTGGCCAGGTTGAATTTCAGATGTCTGTGGGAAATCTTGATAAAGGATGCTGTCTAGAAGTTGATAGGGTTGGGTTGTTGCTCAAGGCAGAGAAAAAGCAGGAGAGTTGAAAGTGACTTTCCCAGTTAGGAAGTAAGTGAAATTGGACTTGAATTTAAGTATTCCTGACTCATTGTTCAATACTCTATCAACTGTACCATGAATCTGCCTAAGAGAGATGAAAGAACTTTAGGATTCACCTATGTTTAAAGAACAGGCCATGAAATAATTCAGTAAATAAGACTGAATAAGAATGACTAAAAAAAAACAGGTAGAATTGAAAACTAGGGAAAGAGAATATAGTTAAACTTTAAGGAGAAAAGAATATGTAATTATATAAACAAGGAATATAGGACCTCTGATTCCATATGGGAATAGGATCAATGATCATACAGAGCCAGCCAAGGAAGCTTTAAATCTTTATGAATGAAATCATTGCCAGAGACATTGCCCATTGTCTGCCTCAAGTTCTATTTCTATCTGTTCTATCTGTTTCTTCCCCTTTGTCTTTGTAAACAAATTTTCTTTTCTCTTAGTTCTTTTAGTACTCGTTCCCTACTAAGAAGACAAAAATCCAGGTCTCTTCTCTGGAATTATAGCTCACTTGTTCTTAGCTTAGCTCACTAGAACATATTGTTGGCTCAAAGGAAGCAGGCTGAGAGCATCTAATAATGATGTTTGATCACTCTACAATGGGCCCTCCAGTCAGTGAAAGTCTACAGTTGTGCAAGCTAATTTTATTGCAATGTATACACATGGGTTTTATTTTTGTTTTTGTAACATACCTTCCTGAAAAGTGAACAGAACAGAAATATAATAAAGGGACAGGAAATACACAAAAGGCAAGGAGTGCCAAAGCAGTGGTGTCAAACACAAATGGAAACATTAAACCCATATATTAGGATTCCTGTATGTTGCATATTGATATAGAAAGACAAATAACAACATTATCTATATTTTATTGTATTTTATTTATTTGGTTAAATATTTCCCCATTACATTTTAACTTGGTTAAGGCTACATTCAAAAGTGTTGCTAGTGGCATGGGGTGGAGGAAAGGATTGCATTCTGCAGATGGGTCATATGCCTGATGCTTCTGTGAAACTTGAATTTGAATTGTGATTATAACATTTAATGGCTGTGTAACTATAGGCAAGTCACTTAGTTTCTCTGAGCCTCAGTTTTCTTATCTGTAAAAAGGAGATAAATAATATTTATGCTGCTTACAGAATGATAGTAGGAAAAGTCCTTTGTAAACACTTACATTATTGAACTATATAAATGTGAATTATCATGGTAAATTGATGAAGCTCTCAAATTTCTTGAAAGATGGCAGAATTGGACCTTTTTTAAAGTATGGGAATGTTTTTTTTCAAATGCATAACAACACTAGATTATTTGCCCCGAATAATTAAATAATTGGCCAGACAATTGGGATGCATAAACATTCCAAGACCTTTCTTGACAATTATGTTTCATTGTGTGCTTACTAAAATCTTTAACCTTATTAAAGAGCAAATAACAACAACAAAAAAAGAAAATATATAGTCTAGAAATTTACATTCTCTTTTTTGATGATCATCCACCACTATCTCATATCTCTGTCAGGAACTGAGAATATATATGATGACTTCTAGGTAACTTGTACTTCTTGTACATTTCCATACTAGGGAGGTAGGCTAGGAATGGGGGAAGAGCACCTCTGTCACCCCTAAAATTCCTGCCTTGTATGTTTCTTCTCCTAAGTGGAGAGGGACCAATAAAAGGGAAATATGCTGTCTTCCCCTTAAGGCCAGGAGGACAGACAGTTTTGTTAGGGGGAGATAGACTGTGTGAACAGGTACTTAGATGACATCTGGTGGAATATAAGAGAGAAAGTCAAATTTAGAGCCAGGTGGTTTAGATAAGCTAGGGACAGTCTGAACGGTAGCTAGTGTTGTGACAGAAATCATAAAAATGTGTCCTGTGGATATTTTACAATGCTCCTTTATGGCTCACTATCTTTTTGTTAAAGTGGTAATAATATTATATTATGAAGATGGATAATTAAGAGGCTAGAAACAAAGACCTAAAATAGCCACCGCCTGCCAGAACCCCTTAGGCACTTGAGAGCTTTCTATCTAATACTGATAGCAACTCAGAGTTGTCAAAGTTGCTGCTGGGGAATCCCTGGCAGCAAGTGAATCTGAAGAGCCTCGGATAAAATAACAGAATTTGTAACCAGGAATCTATGCCCCATAGTTTTTAGTTTCTGTCATGCCACCAGAGAATATCTCCTGTCCTGTCCAGATTTGATGATGATGCTGAAAATGTAAAACCCAGCTCAGTGGTCCTCTTCTGCTTGATTATTGGATACATCAATGATGAATGCTTCAAAGATTTCCTGGGAATTTCCAGAGCAGTGTGTCTCTGAGCAAGAAACTTAATTTATATCTGGAGATTTTAAATGCCTTTAAAGCATTTGATACATTGTTTTAAATTTTCCTTATATGTTAGCTTTGTTTCCTACTGGGTAAGCTCCCTTGGTACTGAATGAGGGGAGAAATATTGTCCTCTGTTACTAGAGAGCATCAACACATAGTAGGTGCCTTGAACCTGTCTGTATGTACATGGGTGTTAGAAGAATTTTGTAATGGGCCTGGAATTGAAGTGCAAGGATTTGCACACAGTCAGTGATTAATGATATTTGCTTAATAAATAAAAGAAATCAGGTCATACAAGTTTTTTTCCAGGTTTCTCTGAAACTGAGACTTTCATAATTTCCTACAAAACAATGATACTCAATTATATTAATAAACCATAATTTGTTCAGTCATTCCTCAATTGATGAACATCAACTTAGTTTCCAGTTCTTTGCCACTACAAAAAGCTGCTATTAATATTTTTGCACACATAGATTCTTTTTCTCAATTTTTGACCTCTTTGGACATATAGACAAAGGCATGTTGGTGATTGTTTTAACAATCAGCTTTCTAGGGAATGAAAAAATATATAGACATAACATACTTTTATTAATCTACATTAACTTTTTCTCTTTAACTATCTTAAGTCTAGACAATCAACAAAACAACAAATCGCCTATTGATTGATAGCATTAGCCAATTTCTGAGGTATAAACAGTCACACTGAATATTTAACAATTGGCTTTCTTTAAAGGGTACAAACTGACTCAAAAAACATCCTGGTGGCATAATCATGATATCACCAGTCAAAGAATATCTACATTTTTAGGAAATTTGTTTTGCTTAATAATACATATTTGTTACTAAGGTTTTGTTTTTCTTTTTTAAATGCATATGTGTGTGAGCATGAATGTGTCGAAGGAGTAGTAAAAAGAAAAAATAATGCTTGCTTATTATTTAGGAGAAAAAAAAATACCAGCTATTCTGATTGAAGCCTATAAATGGTTCTGAGGTTTCATATGATTTAAGGGCAGAGGAAAAAATTGCAGGGTGTTAGTAAAGTATAAATATCAAGCCTATAATTTAAGATCTTCTGTAATCTTACTCCAATTCTCTTTTTCTGACATTATCTTTCTCTACTTTCCAACATAAACGCTTTGCTTTAGCCCATGTAAATTACTCACTCTTTCCTAAGAATGCATTATGATCAATACTTCCTTTATGGCTTTATTTATACAATTCCCTCTTCTTGGAATCTCTTTCTATTCCATCTTCACCAATCAAAACCCTGTGGATCCTTTGAACCATAGCTCAAATGTCTTTATTTCTACAATATTGTTCCTGATCATTTCAACTTCATGTGATTTCATTCTCTTTGGTACTCCTTTTGTACTTAGCTTGTGCCACCCATGCAGCTCTTATCAAATGCTGCCTTCCATTGTGCTTATTTGTGTTTGTCTTATTTCCTCCATTTGCATGTAAGATCCTTAAAGACAGAGATCCATAGATTCATTGTTAACATTGAATGGGGGAAAATATGCAATATGCAATGGGGCAAGAATACAGCCTACTACCACCACCACAAAAGGATACTGATTCCTTGTAGGACATAAAATATCATTTACCAATACCATTGCTCCCTACCTCTTCATGATGTTTTCCTGACTTTGATGCGGCTTTAGAACTTTTGCTCCCAGATTTCTTTCATTTTTTAAATTTTAAATTAATTGTTTGTTACCTTAACTTCCCAGGTAACTCCCTCCTTCTCTTCCCTCCTCATATTAAGAGAAGGTGTCATAAGACAAAAAATATGTATATATATATATATATATATATATATATAACTATGTCTTGCTTATTTCTGTTTATCAGTTCTTTCTCTGGAGTTATATAAATAAGGCACTCTTGGTTCTACTCTTTCACTCTTCATAATTTCATGAAGGTCTTTCCATCTTTTTGTTTTGTTTTTAATTAACCTACTTGTCATTTCTTATGGTACAATAGAATTCCATCATATTCATATGCCACAACTTGTTTAGCCCTTCCCAATCCATGGGCATCCCCTCAATTTCCAGTTCTTTGCTACCACAAAAAGAGTTGCTATAAATATTTTGGAACATATAGATTCGTTTCCTTTTCCTGTAATCACTTTGGGAAATAAACCTAACCTTCCTCCTTAGAATTCTGGACTACTTGACTTTGTGGTCGCCTTGATTTTATTTCAGCACAGATTTCTGCTTTGTTTCTGTTTGTTTAGACCATTCACTAAAACCAACATCCCAAGCATATCATCTCTCCCACAGTACTGTTAATTTTTGCTTGCTTCTTGATCATATTAACTTAATACTCTCTTTTTTTCTTTCCTTGCCCTATATCCCATAGATATCCACAACCCAAAATGGTATCACATGACATTGTATCTCTCAGTAAAGCTCCATGATGAAACATAGTACTCAAATATTTACTGACTTAATCATTACTGCCTCCTATTTTGTATATTAATTAGAAAATCTGGAATTAATTTAAGTCACAAATAAATCCCAAAATGCTTTCTCAAAAAGCAATTAAAAATTTTTATTTGGTGTCAACTGAATGTTTTCATTAATTTCCAATGCAATTCTCTTTTCTTCCTACCACAGCTTTTCTCTCTTAAAAGAAGATTAGCAATCATCTGGAAAATTTTAATTTTATGGTTTGATAACAACACAATCAAGAGTATAATACATATCAAAATATTTCTCAATATATGAGGGTCTATGTATCATGCAGACATGCTGAATGTGAAGTAGTGCTATAAAATAATCTGAAAACTGAAAAGAGAATATTGTTAGAAAATATAGCTATGCTTGACAAATAGATATGACTGGTAATGGTTATAGATATGGATGTGTAACTAACTATAGAAATACATATAGATACTGGCATATAGATTAAAATAGTTACCATTTTTATAAAACTTTAAGATTTTCTAAGTACCATACATCTATTGTTTCATTTGTTCCTCACAACAATTCTAGAAAGTAGGTGCTTATCCTCATTTCACAAATGAAGAAACTGAAGAAGATAGTGGCTAAGTGGTTTGTTAAAGGTCTTCCAGATGGTATGTCTTTGAGGCAGAATTTGAACTTAGGTCTTCCTATTTCCAAATCCAGTGCTTTTACATATATCAGTATCAAAATAGCTATAATTAGACACATATATGCAAATAATAAGCTAGCATATTTGCAACTAGATCATACCCTTGGCAAAGCTTTGAAGAAGAAAGAATTTGTCTCTGCTACTTCTAATCCTTTGTCTTTTAGCACCACTGGATCTCATACACTTTAACAGCTCATTCTCTTTCTCCTTCCTAATTCTGCCCTCAGGGACTCTGTTCTCTCAATCAATATTTGATCTGGACCCTGGGTTTGTGACAAAGGACATAAATGCAAATACCAGTTCTGCCAGTTCCTCTCAGAGACTGCTTATTGGCCATGTTTTGATTTGCTTGTTTTAGGTATGAGTTGGATTAGATGACCTCTGAGGTTCGTTAAAACTGAGATTCAATGAATTTGTGAAAATGTTTCTAGATAGTAGCTTATATTCTGAGCTCTTCCCTATTTACACCTTTCCTATTTCCATGTCAATTGAATTGAATTGAAGTAAATTTAATAAACGTTTATTAAGTGCTATCTTGCAAAACATTTGAAGCTGTATTTACTTTGGAAGACACACTAGCAGTCCATATCCCTAAAGGGTAGTTATATCTTCCCTCTCCAGGATTATAGGTGTACCCTTGAAGAATTACTTCTACTGCTATGCTCTCAAGCCCTCATTTTGGTATGTTTCTCCAATATCAATTACCAGTTACAATTAGCATCTCTCCTATATCATTGATTGTCCCAATAATTAACCCCCCTATCCTAGTAACATGTAATAATAATGATAGCTAACATTTATATAATGCTTACTAGGTGCTAAATGCTTTACAATTTATCATCCCATTTGATTCTTACAACAATCCTGGGAAGGATATACTATTTTAATCTCCATTTTAGAGATAAAGACACTGAGCCAAATAGAGGTTAAATGACTTCTGTAGGATTACATAGGTAATAAGTGACTGAGACCAGATTTGAATTCATGTATTTCTGACACTAAACCCAGGATTCTATCCATGGTGCCACCTAGCTGCCCCAATAACATCAGTTAGTTTTACAAAGAGATTTACTGAAAAATACAGCAAGTCAAAAATACATGAAAATTCCTAGATGTGGGCACACACTTCTCTGCACTTCAGTTCCCAGGAAGAGTGGGCATCAACTTAAAATGACTGTGGCAAAGAATTTACCCCAATAAATCTGTTTCTGAATGCAGCATAGTACATGGACAATCACTAGCTTGCTTCTAAGACATAGCATGTCACTTATCAGTCATATTTCCGAGCTGGGTCAAAAAGATTGCTTCTTAGGGCTCTATGGGTATAATGGTCTGGACTATTAGAAAACTCTTTTATGGGTTTCAGCTCTTTGACCTTTAGTGGGCAGATCTTTCAACCTTTTGTCAAAGTTATTAAAATGTTGTGGATTTCAGATGCCTTTGCCAGTTAATTTTTTGTACAAATGAGCCCTGTAAGTGCTTTTCAAATCATAACAACAAAGTCACCATATACAAAACTAGTGTCTGTCAACAAATCAAGTTCAATAATTACAGAGGTATATTGTCCCCAACACTCTGCCTAAGACAACCAATATTTAGAGAATTGTATTTAGTCTGAGACATCAAATTTTATTTAGTGAAACTTTGATAAATAGAATATCCAGAAAAGGTTGTCTAGGATAATGAAGGGGAGTCATGCTATATGTTGAAGGAACTACATATATTTTAGCTGGTGAAAAGACATATGAATGATACTTTCAAATATTTGAAGGGCTCTCAATGAAAAAATATATTAGATTAATTCCATTTGTCCCTAGAGATCAAGAATGGAATATAAAAGGGAAAAATTCATCTTTTATGTTTACCTTTTTGTGTTTCTCATAAGTCTGGCATTTAAAAGTCAAATTTTCTATTCATTTCTGTTTTTTTTTAATTAGGAATGCTTGAAAATCCTCTATTTCACTAAATATGCATCCCCCCCTTTTTTTAATACTCAGTTTTGCTGAGTAATTATTCATGGTTGTAATCCTAGCTCTTTTACCTCCTAGAATATTATATTCCAAATGATCCAGATTTAGCATGGAAGCTGTTAAGTTCTGTTTGATCTTTACAGTAACTCTATAATATCCAATTTTTTTTTCAATATAACTGCTTATAGGATTTTCTCCTAGACCAGGGCACTGTGGAGTTTGGCTATAATATTCCTGGAAATTTTCATTTAGGGACATCAGGAGGTTATCAGCGGATTCTTTCAATTTTTATTTTACCCTTTGGTTCTAGGATATCATGGCAGTGTTCCTAAAGAATTTCTTGAAATATGATTTCTAGGCTCCTTTTTGGCCATGATTTTCAAGTAGTCCACTAATTCTAAAGTGATCTTTCTATTATCTATTTTATAAGTTAGTTGACTTTCTGATAACATATTTCTAATTTTCTTCTATTTCCCGCCATTCTTTTGATTTGATTTTGTTTCTAGATGTCTCATGGAGTCATTAGCTTCCACTTGCCTAGTTCTAATTTTTAAGGAATTATTTTCTTCAGTGTTTTTGGACTTTAAAAAAAAATTGTTTGTCAATGTATTCAGTGAATTTTGGTATCTCTTTTCCCAAGTTGATTCTGTTTTCATAATTTTCTGGTATCATTTTCATCTCTTTTTCCAATTTTCAGCTCCCTTTCTTATTTTATTTTTAAAATCCTTTCTGGGACTTTCTGGGCTAAGATGACCATAGAGTAGAAGCAAGGTTCTTCTTCTTACAACCTATTATTATAAAGTGCCTCAAGATGATAAAAAATAAAAATCAGACATGAAAAGGACTCTACCTCAGACATGGCCTTGAAGGTAGGCAGGGTTTGGGCATTTCCACCATATAAGGGAATTACACCTACAGAAGCTCAAGCTCCTCCCCACTCCACCTACCAAGCCAGAGTCAGAGTGAGTACTGGGGCAATCTCTAGGTTCTTGAGGGCTGGGTGAGAGCACCACAGACTTACCCCTGAGGGCAACATAATGACAGCAATATTGAACAATGATCAACCATGAATGATTTAGTTTTTCTGATCAAAGCAATGAGCCAAGATAAATCTGAAGGACAAAGTTCAAAAAATGCTACATCTCTCTAGAAAGAAAACTGATAGAGCCCAAGTGCAGATCGAAACATTTTTCTTTTCTTTTCTTTTCTTTTCTTTTCTTTTCTTTTCTTTTCTTTTCTTTTCTTTTCTTTTCTTTTCTTTTCTTTTCTTTTCTTTTCTTTTCTTTTCTTTTCTTTTCTTTTCTTTTCTCTTTTCTTTTCTTTTCTCTTTTCTTTTCTTTTCTTTTCTCTTTTCTTTTTTGAAATGTGGCTAATATAGAAATATGATTTGCATGATTTTACGTGTATATCTGATATCACATTTCTCTTCTTCTCAATGGGGAGGGGAGGGGTGGGTAGGAGGGAGAGAATTCAGAATTCATATCTTTAAAAAAAAGAATGTTAAAAATAAATAATAAGGGGCGGCTAGGTGTCTCAGTGGATTGGGAGTCAGGCCTAGAGACAGGAGATACTAGGTTCAAATCTGGCCTCAGATACTTCCTAGCTATTTGACTCTAGACAAGTCATTTAATCCCTATTATCTAGCCATTTCTGCTCTTCTGCTTTAGAACTAATACACAATTGATTCTAAGATAAAAGATAAAGGCTTAAAAAATAAATAATAAATTTATTTTTAGAATAAATGGGAAAAATCCAATTATCAAAATAAAAATAAAGTAAAATTACAAGAAAGAAGAAATTAAAACAACTTTCAGAAGCTATTAGATATTATTGTATTACAACAAAACTAAGAATTCATAGAAAAATAGAATATTATATACAAAGTACTAAATACTCTGACTAATAAAACACTTAATATAGATTTCACATAATCCAGTCTCTGAACTCTAAAAGAAATGACCTTTCCCCCTCACCAAAAAACAAACAAAAAACAACAAACCATTCCATATGCATTTATAGGAAATTTCTATCAATCTTTTCATGAATAATTAGTACCTACAAAGTTTCTCAAAAAATGAGAAAATAACTTCGATCAAATTTCTTTTTTTGAGAATAATGTGGCTATGATACAAAAAATGGAGAAGGAAAAAGAGGAGAAAACTGTATAGCAATATTATTACTAAATTTTAATTTAACATTTAAAAAATTCTGGCAAAAAAAGATTTTAGCAAGTCATTTAAAAAGTCATCTACTAATATCTCTGTTAAGCATATTATTCAATAGAATTCCTAGTGTCTTCCCCTTCCCATGTCCAATTTTCTTCTCTGCTACCAAGTTTTCTGTTCCTCAAAGGTGCTTCCTTCTTTTTTGTCCTCTTTATATATATATATATATATATATATATATATATATATATATACATATATATATATATATTACTATGTGTTTTTATTCTAACTCCCAGTACAAAAAAAGTCATCTACTAAGATAAATTTGAATTTATATCAGGAATACAGAGATAAGTCAACATTAGGGTAAAATTAACATAATCATATTAAAAATAAAAACATTATAAATAATCATTTCAATGAATGCAGAAAAAGTCTTTGATAAAGTACAACACTTCTTTATATTTTTAAAAACCTACAAAATGTAAGATTTTAAAAATATAATGTTAGAATGATTAAGGAAAGATAGGTACATGAATACATTGTTGGTAGAGGTGTGAATTAGTTCAACCATTCTGGAAAGAAATTTGAAAGTATTCAAATGGTCTAAACTCTTTCAACCAGATGTTTCGCTGCTAAGGAGATACTCCAAGGATGTCAATGACAAAAATAAGACCCTTTTAGATATGAAAATATTTATAGAAACATCTTTTTATGGTAATAATAATAAGAATAACATTTATCTATTATTTATTATGTGCTAAGCACTGAACGGGCAGCAAAGTCAATGACTATCAACTGAGTAATGACTAAACAGATTTCAGTATATGAAAACAAAGCAAAACAAATGTGCTATTAAAAAAAAGAAGATTATGAATCTAGAGGAGCATGGAGAAATTTATTTGAACTGATACAAAATGGAGTCAGAGGACCAAGAAAAATAATATAAACAATAACTACAATGTAAAGTAAAATAACAATAAAACATGCAAAACTATATTGAGCAAAATTATGTCCTAACCTGGCCCCAAAGACAAGATGAAATAGCATTTCCCTCATTTATTTGAGGAGATATTGAACTACAGATATAGAAGGTTGTTATATAAAACCTAAGTTTTTCAGTATTTTGGCTAGTTCTGCAGATTTTTTTTCTTTTTTTAATTCTTTATAATAAAGAATGAATTTTGGGGAGACATCTTGGGGAGGAATACAGCAGAAAAGTTATATGTAAAAAAATTCATTAACTTATTTTTCAAAACTAGGGAGAAATGAGTATAACAATTGCATCTTATGGGACTCAAATACCTCTGTTAAGTCTGAGATTTAGATCTAACTCTGACTTATGTTCTTTCCCTGATGCCCAGTTTCCTTTATCATATTGAGCAGGCAAATGATACACTTCAGCAAAAGTGTCTCAGGGTTTGTTTGTTTTTTCAAGGTCATAGCTTATGCAAAGACATGGAAGTGGGAAATGAATTACCACGTATGGGGAATCTTAAGGAGACAATGACTGGTAATTAAAAAAAATCTCTTCTTAATTGATTTCTAGGCCAAAGGGCATTTAACTTTCAGCATCTCAACCCCACGATGGATCATGTTATAAATGAGACTGTGGTTTTACTCTTTAAGGATTGAATGCTGAAAATGCCAAGTGATTGAAGTGGAAGAAATAAGCTCACAAGTGTTTTTCAAGAACTTTGCTTCAACCTCAGATTAACTAACTCTTCCACTCACAACCCAAGCTCAATCAATGTGCTTCTTTTTCATCAGGCCTATAATTACATAGCCCACCAAAATTTTGGTACATTATGTGTTGGGAAATGCAAGATGAGAAAATTCTGAATAGTCTATTTCCTCTTATCTCTGAATTTCCCCTTCAGTCTTCATTATTTTTCCTATCAATTGATGCAGGTTTTCTTTATCTTGAGTTTTAAAAATTCATTCAACTAAATACAATTATATTGAAATTTAAATAATTTATATAGTGCTCATAAGGCACTGATTTAGACACTCTAGGAATAAAAAAGAAAAAAATGGTAAATATCATGTCATGGTGGAAAGAGGGATAAATTTTAGAGCTAAAGAAATTGGGTTCACATCCCAGCACTGTGACCTATTGCCAAAGAATCTTAATTTCTTCATTTGTTAAATGAGGAGAGTTAGGTCAGATGACCCCAATGATTCTGTCTAGTTCTATACATAAATCTCTACTAGTATAAGTTATAGTCTCTAGACTTATGGAACTTACAGATAAGTACTGAAGGCTAAGACATGCAGATAACTACAAGGAAGAATGTAAATGAATTACAGTGTGAGAGTGGTCCAAAGAAAGTTGTTTAGACAAAACAGGGAACATATTAGTAGGCTTAGACCTCTTATAACCTTGACATGAAAAAATAATTTTAATAACTATGTAAGATTGTTTGACCTTTCAATTTATTATTAAAGAAAAGTGCTAAATAGACATTAAGAGCTAGGTGGTACAATGGATAGTGTTGGATCTGGAGTTAGGAAGATATGAATTCAAATCTGCCCTCAAATACTTACTAGCTGTTTAACTCTGGTAAGTCACTTAACCCTGTTTGTCTCAGTTTCCCATCTGTCAACCCAACTGAAGAAAGAAATGGCAAACCCATTCCTAAATCTTTGCCAAGAAAACTCCAAAAAAGGATCATGAAGAATTGGACACAATTGAAAAAAGAACCGAACAACAAAACAAAAAGACATTAACTGGTCAATCCCCTAAATTTTGTTGTACTAAATAGATTCTGATCATCCTTTTGATCAATGGTGAACATTAAGGCCAACACTTGGACAAGATGCTAAAGAATCATATAATTGGGGAAATTAATGGGTACTGAATTAAATGATTATTTGGTCCAAACAAAACTCTGAAAATAAAATCTCTCACTATTAGAATCTACTCTTAACATTCGGATTTCTTATATTAGGTTCACAATAAAAATAATTTATAGCTCCAAATTTGGGGCCTCCTTCACTAGGTATACAAACAGTCAAGGTTTCTATTCTAAACCTCATAAAGTCAAACTGTTCTGTCCTTCTGGTAGCTATGAAATCCCTAGCGGGATAGCATGTCTATTCAATTGTTTTTCCGGGGGGTGGGGGGAGTGGATGTGTGCAGATGTCTCCATTCTCTCATTCCACCTCTCATCTGTATTTGAGAGGCAGCTGACCCCACTTAGAGATGCAGAAAGAAGCCTTGGAACAGAGAAAAACTGAATGCTAATCAAATCTAAGACCTTGATCTCATTAAAACCTGATAGTTATGAACAGAGTCTGGGTGGCTTGTAAACAAGCATTAATATTTGCAGCAATATAATTATACCTGTCATTTATAAATTGTCTTAATGCCTTCAAAGACACTTTCATGTACATTATTTTTTCATCTGAATCTTAAAACAAACTTGTAAGTTATTGTACTTCTAACTCTCCACTCCTTTTTTTTAGTTATCTTTCCAGGACTGTGATTTCATTGGCTTGAGGAATTCCCTAGTTTGAAAGCTCCCTTCATGAGGCAGATTGGCACCTCTTTTAGGATCTTAGAAAGTTAGTGCCTGAGCAACTGAAAAATTCAATGACTTGTCCATGATGACAAAGTTTGTTATGTGAGACAGAGAGCTTTAAATTGGATCTTCCTAACTTCAAAATCAGCTCTCTATCCCCTATACTAGTCAGCTTCTCTAATGAATGAGGAAATCAAGGCAGAGACACTGCAAGAAAACATCAAAGGGTAGGATGCATGCTTCTTCAAGTCTGAGTCTTTCTGACTCCCAGGGCATCGCTCTTGAAACTAGACCATGATGCCTCAATTGCTTTAGTTTTAGTTGGTAAAGCATTAGTCCCATCAAACAAGCATTAATCCTTTCATCAGATTTTGACAGGAGTACTCTATCTTTTCAGGGTGTTAGATAATTTTTTATTTTAGCCAATTGCCCAGGTATTATAACCACCAAAGGAGTTAAACTAAATCATTGTTACTAAATTTTCTGTACTGCCTGTTCCAGGAGCCTACCAATTGGTAACTGGAATATTTCAAGAGGCATAGAAGTCATAATAGTGATGAGATTCCTAGGAATTAGAAGACATAATCAAGTGCACACTTATTCTAGAACAAAGATGTCAAACATGTCGTTTCCTGGATGCATGTGGTCTGACACTCCTCAGTGCAGACCAAAATATATTAAAATATGCAGTAATATAGATTGTTTAGTGTACTGGGATAGAATTATATCTATTTTCTCCTTGAAATATTGATAATCAAGGAGATATGAATGGGTTCCATCTAACTTTTGTTCATACTTATTATTTTGGGAGAAAGGGAATATCCCAAGCTCTATATCTAAAATTTGACCACTTTCCCACCTAATACCAATTCCATGATGAATACATATAGAAAATAGCAAAAGAAACCCACTGTTACAAATTTTAGCACAACAGAAAACTGGGGGATTTATTAATAGGACCATATACAGCAGTGATGGTGAATCTATGGCATGGATGTCAAAGATGGCATGCAGAATGCTCTCTGTGGGCACATGTCCACCCTTCCCCCCACTCCAGAGTTCATTACTAAAAAGGCAGAGGGACTTGGATGGAGCTACTCCCTTCTCCTTCACCACCATGCCTGACCCACACCTCTGCCCAGCAGCCCAACAGGAGTGCTCCCTCCCTCCCCTTTGTGGGATAAGAAAGGGCAGGGTGCATCTGCACTCGATGGGGGGAGAGGAATATGGAACAAGGTCTGGGGGGAGGCAGACATGTAATAGTCTGGGGGGTGACGTGGGGGTGGGGCCTGGCACCCCATTACTTAAAGGTTTGCCATCATTGATACATAGCATATCATACAAAATGAATTCTCAGTCCCTTTTGACAGTAAGATAAAAGATCAACCAAGAGAGTGCCCTTAAATTCTCCTATGGGAACTTCCCCAAAGTTTCTAGAGTAACAAATCAGGAATAGGGACAAGATGAACACCGCCCATTCCTGTCTTCCCTAATTCTTTTCTTTCAGTGACCTGGAGTGGAGTGGGCCTCTTTCAACTTCTCTCCAATAGCTACAAAGCAGATTCTTGATTGGATAATCCCAAGATAGACTCAAGCTTGAAGAGTTCCTTCCCTTCCTTCACACAGGTTGAACCTTTATCCCTACTGTAGAAAGGAAGCAAGAACAAGTTATGAACTTTCTGCCACTGTGTTGGAACAAGGAACAGTGGGAATATCCATAGAGAAGAAATTGACAAGACTGACAGTTGGTGGGGGAAGGGGCAACTAGGAGTGGCAGTTGGTCTTGTGAGGAAGACCACTTTCTGCCTGGCATTGGAAGTGGGAGGAGCTTGGCTTGTGTTCCGAGTCTCTGGTTTGAGGTACCTTTACTTGCTTCAGCCAGAAAATATGGGTCCAATCAGCTCTGAAGATGAGAACTGTTCTTGTTGCTTGCTGTCTGCTGCTAAGATTCTAAAATTGAGAAATCTAGCACAAATATAGCATAGAAAGGAACAGGAGAAACTCTCCACCAGTCTATGAGGCCTGGCCTCAGCTCAAAAGCTGAGAAAGACTCCAACCTTATTAATTAATTAATTAAATCAATTTAGAGCATTATTTCTTGGTTACAAGAATCACATTACTTCCCTCCCTCCCCTGCACCCACCCTTCCCACAGCCAATGCGCGATTTCACTGGGTATTACTTGTGTCCTTGATCAGAACCTATTTCCATGTTATTTGTGTTTGTACTAGGATGTTCATTTAGAGTCTACCTCCCCAGCCATATCCCCTAGACTCATGTATTCAAGCAGTTGTTTTTCTCTGTGTTTCTACTCCCACAGTTTTTCCTCTGAATGTGGATAGTGCTTTTTCTCATAGATTTCTCAAAGTTGTTCAGGATCACTGCATTGCCACTAATGGAGAAGTCCATTACATTCGACTGTACCAGAGTATATCAGTCTCTGTGTACAATGTTCTCCTGGTTCTTCTCTTCTCACTCTGCATCAATTCCTGGAGGCTGTTTCAGTTCCCAAGGAATTCCTCCACTTTATTATTCCTTTGAGCACAATAGTATTCCATTACCAACATATACCACAATTTGTTCAGCCATTCCCCAATTGAAGGGCCTCCCCTCATTTTCCAAATTTTTGCCACCACAAAGAGCACAACTATGAATATTTTTGTACATGGTTTTTTTCCCTTATTACCTCTTTGGGGCCCAAATTGTTTAAAATTGCCCTCCAAAATGGTTGGATCAATTCACAACTCCACCAGCAATAAATTAATGTCCCAACTTTGCTACATCCCCTCCAGCACTCATTACTTTCTGTTGCTGTCATGTTAGCCAATCTGCTAGGTGTGAAGTGATACCTCAGAGGTGTTTTGATCTGCATCTCTCTGATTATAAAAGATTTAGAACACTTTTGCATGTACTTATTAATGGTTTTGATTTCTTTAACTGAAAATTGCCTATTCATGGTCCCTTGCCTTTATCAATTGGAGAATGGCTTGATTTTTTGTACAATTGATTTAGCTCTTTATAAATTTGGGTAATTAGACCTTTGTCAGAGGCTTTTGTTATGAAGATTGTTTCCCAATTGGTTGCTTCCCCTCTAATTTTGGATGCATTCGTTTTGTTTGTACAAAAACTTTTTAATTTGATGTAATCAAAATTATTGATTTTACGTTTTGTGTTTTTTTCTAGCTCTTGCTTGGTTTTAAAGCCTTTCCTTTCCCAAAGATCTGACATGTATATATTCTGTGTTCACCTAATTTGCTTATAGTTTCCTTGTTTATATTTAGGTTATTCACCCATTCTGAGTTTATCTTGGTGTAGAGTGTGAGATGTTGATCCAAACCTAATCTCTCCCACACTATCTTCCAATTTTGCCAGCAGTTTTTTTTATCAAATAGTGGATTATGGTCCCAAAAGCTGGGATCTTTTGGGCTTATCATAAACTATCTTGCTGAGGTCATTTACCCCAAGTCTATTCCACTGATCCTCCTTTCTGTCTCTTAGCCAGTACCAAATTGCTTTGATGACCACTGCTTTATAGTATAGTTTGAGATTTGGGACTGCAAGTCCTCCTTCCTTCGAATTTTTTTTCATGATTTCCCTGGATATTCTTGACCTTTTGTTCTTCCAAATGAACTTTGTTATGGTTTCTTCTAATTCAGTAAAAAAGTTTTTTGGTAGTTCAATGGGTATGGCACTAAATAAGTAAATTAATTTGGGTAGGATGGTCATTTTTATTGTGTTAGCTTGTCCTACCCATGAGCAATCAATGTTTATCCAATTGTTTAGATCTAGTTTTAAATGTGTGAAAAGTGTTTTGTAGTTGTGTTCATATAGTTCCTGTGTTTGTCTCGGTAGATAGATTCCTAGGTATTTTATTTTGTCTAAGGTGATTTTGAATGGGATTTCTCTTTCTAGTTTTTGCTGCTGAACTATGTTGGAGATGTATAGAAATGCTGATGACTTATGCGGGTTTATTTTGTATCCTGCAACTTTGCTAAAGTTGTTGATTATTTCAACTAGCTTTTTGGTTGATTCACTGGGGTTCTTTAAGTAGACCATCATATCATCTGCAAAGAGTGATAGCTTGGTCTCCTCATTGCCTATTTTAACACCTTCAATTTCTTTTTCTTCTCTAATTGCTACAGCTAGTGTTTCTAGTACCCAATAATTCTTTAATTTTCTCTCTTTGGATCTATTTCCAGGTCAGTTTTTTTAGATATTTCATGTTTTCTTCTGGTTTTTAACTCTTTTGACTGTGTTTTATTATTTCTTGATATCTCATAAAGTCATTCATTTTTATTTGCCCAATTCTAATTTTTAAGAAATTATTTACTTCTGTGAGCTTTTATTTATTTATTTATTTTATCATTTGGTCAATTCTGCTTTTTAAGCTGTTATTTTCTTCTTACATTGCTTTCCTTTCCCTCCCCATTTTCCCTCTGCCTCTCTTAATTGATTTTTAAAATCCTTTTTGAGTTTTTCCAGAGCCTGGGGCCAATTCATTTTTTTTTAAGTTTTGCATTGTGAAGTTTTTACTGTTCCTTTCTGAGTCTGTGCCTTACATTTTTTCTCCCCTCTATAACATTTTTCTACACTTACGTCTGTTTTTTAGTGTTTGCTCATTTTCCCAGACTTTTACTTTTATCTTAAAAGTATGCTCTGTTCTTTGGACAGAGAAGTCACTCTCTTAAACATTGACTTTTCCTTGCTACTATCCTTTGCTTTTCTTCTAGGTTTCTGCAAATTTCAGTTTTTTCCAAAGTTCCAAATTCCAAAGTTCCAATGGCCTGTGTAATATGGAAACTTAATTAAACTTTCCCTCATTGGTATTAGCTTAAGAATCCCTTTGGTTTGATCTCTTGTAAGTGTATGATTTGTAATAAGAATATAGTTCTAAATACAAGTCTGTATATGTAACCAGATTAAGAATATTATTCCAAGGTAATCCCTGAGACATAATTTTAAATATGTGTATTTTTATAATAATTTAAAGTGTGTCTTATCATATTAATCATGAGTGAGTTACTATGGCCCTGTGATTTGTCTGTCACAATAAAGCTACATCTTGAAAGAGCCATTGGAATTAGAAATCAAATAAAAAATGTGTTATTTTTCACTTGTTTATTTGTTTTATATAATTATTCTCTTACAAAAATGTGAAAATATATTTTGCATAATAATACATGTATAACCCAGACTGAATTGCTTGCTAGCTCTAGGAAGGGAGTAGGGAAAGAAGGAAGGGAGACAATTTGGATGATATAACTTCAGAAAACATGGAAATTTGTATTTCAGAAAACACATGTAATTGGTAAATAATGTATCTTTATAATGGTAAAAAAAAATAATAAAGCCAGATATTTACTCAGAAGGGTCTCTCAGCATCTTACTTTTATACCAGTGGGCTAGGAAGTCTGGAAGCCACCTCCCACTGATGATTCAATCATCCCCTGGGAATGCTGATTGCTTGGGGGGGGGGGGAAGGGGGCTCAGAACACTGTGTGCTACCCTTTGTTGAGGCTCAAGCTCTAGCCTCAGGCTTAGGTAGGGGCTTTGGACCTCACTCTGGGCTTCCTCAGGTCAGGAACTCTGTAGACTGCTTTGCCCAAGTCACCTTAAGCTTGGATAGAGACTCTGGGCCTCACTCTGGGCTTAAACAGGCCAGGTGTTGTGGACTGACTTGCCCTGAGGTTCAGGTCTTCACTGCAGGCTTAGGGGAGGGTTCTTGGGGTTCTTGCCAGCTGCCTAGTGCTGGAGCTTGGGACCTTAGATTGCACTTGGGGAGGGTTCAGATCCTTCTTCTTGGCCTGTAACAACCAGGCATGCCACGGACTGTCCTGCACTAGAGCTTGGGACCTCACTTCAGGTTTGGGCTGGGGCTTGGAACTTTAAGGTAAATAAGGAGTAGGAGATGAAGGGGAGGCAGCAATGGAAAGAGAAAATGACCCAGGAAAGAAAACCTAAACTTCCCTGAGCCCCAGTTTCCTCAACAGCAAAAGGAGGGGATTGAATTCAAATCCTACCTCAAGCACCCACTAGCTGTCTGACCATTAGACCCTTAACCTTCAAACTCAGTTTTCTTTTTGGCAAAATAGGACCATTAATAGTATTCCACTTTATATGGTTGTTGTGAGAGTCAAATAAGAAAATATAGAGCACTTGGCAAAATTTAAAGTGTTACTCCTTATTACTGCATGACATCTAAGGTCCCATTTGTTGTTCTTGAGTCATTTTAGGGTCTTTGGGTCCCCATTTTGGATTTTCTTGGCAAAGATACTTAAGTGGTTTGCCATTTCCTTCTTTAGCTCATTTTATAGATGAGGAAACTGAAGCCAACAAAATTAAGTGACTTCCTCAGGGTCACACAGATAGTAATTATCTAAGTCTGGATTTGAACTCATGTCTTCCTAATTCTAGATCCAATGATTTCTCCACCCTACCCACTCTGTGGTCTCATTTAGTTCTTCCTGGCCTTCTTCACTTTTGAGGTTTTTACTGTTCCTTTCCTTAAAATGCAGGCAGAAATCCTGGGCAAAGTGAGAAAGAAACATGAACTAGAAGCCTCCATAAGTATTATCACTCTTTTTATATATGCTAATTATCTAAACAGCCTTGACTAATTCCAGATAGGTATTCATAATGCTGTTGTTTCAACTTTGGAAATGGGTACATTTCAGAAACCATTCTAGAACCTAAACTATATTCACTCTGCATGCCATATCCAATGGAGAGAAAAACCCCAAATGATTAGAATGCTACTCACCCTGAACTATTGGTACTGTTTTCACAACTGGTTCTCTCTCCTACCAGGGAAACAATTCATTTCTAATTTCTCCTGAGGCAAAGGAGGAAAGACTCCTGATAGTGCTTGTGCCAGGGTATTCTGGCACTCCGGCTCCATGAATATCTGTGAACTAGTGCTCCTAAATGACCACATCACAGACTTAATCGTAACTAAAATTGGAACTCCTTTACTCCCAGGAAGGTATCAAGGATACTCACCCAAGAGAGGGAAATACACCCAACATGATACTTTGCCAATTTCCTCCCCATTAGTTATGCTTCCAACTTCCAAGAAGTTGACACAGTTATGCTTTTTCCTGGGAGACCGCTCAAAAAACCAAATAACCAAATCTCCCTATATCCGCAATCAGTTTGCAGTCAACCTAATTATGCAATAGCAATTGGGGAAAAAAATCCTTCCTACTCCATAACTGGAACTCCCTAACTGGAACTCCATAACTGGAACAAGAACACAATGGCTTGTGAGGTAGTTAACCTAGTCCTTGCATCTCTGCAGGGCTTCCCTAATTAGAGTACTAACAAAAATGAGATGGCTGAAAAAATCCTGTGAACAGAATTTACTTCAGAGGAACAATCAGAAACAGACCACAGACAGACAAAACAAGGGAGTGAGCAACTTGTGAAGGGACGAGAATATAGAGATCTCATGAAAAGGAGGAGAAGAGATAGGCAGGCAGTCTCTAGAATTATCTTCTGGGTGTGGAAAACTGTAAACCTGCCCAGGCTCTGGATTTGTGTGCTCTGGGAGGAAGTTAGGGATCTCATAAAAGGAGTCTTTTCATGCCCACTGGTTGTTATGGAACGGAGTGATCAAACAAGAGGGCAGAACTTAGAAGAGATTTGTATAACCCCTAGACTCCAGGACCTTGTAACCAAGAATTAAAATAAAATATTCTAGAGGGTCAATACAAAGCAGGGCTAGACAATTAATATATAAAAAGAGAGACATGGTACAGTGGAAAAGCTACTGGATCTTGGCATCTGAAAACGCTGGCTTCAAATCCCACTTCTGCTCTATCTTACCCTGTGTGATTGTCAGAAAACCATCCTTTCTCATTAGTTTCTTCATCTCTAAAAATGAGGGAATTGGACTGGAAGACTTGTGAAATCCCCTCTATCTCTAAATCTATTATCTTATGAATAAAGTTAAAATTAAAATAAAAATGGTCCAGAAGAAAGTAGAATAATATCAGTCCTGATGAATAGGGGTTCAACCAAGACACTAATGAGACAAGAATGGGGGTAGTATAATGAAGTTTTATTGGAGGAAAGGAGGGACAAGAGAGGAAGGGAGGGAAGGAACGGTGAAGAAGAAAGACCGGATGCCAGAAGTGGAGGCTGTGGAGTCTTGTCTGAGTGGGGGAGGGGAATGGGAGAAAGGGGCAGTGGGGGGGAGGGGGGATCAGCACCAGCAAAGATGGCTGCTGAGTCTCTACATGAGTGGAGAAGGGTGCAACCTCTTATAGGATTGGAAAAACTGGGATTGTAGGGATGAGGCAACCTGGATTGCCTCTATTGGTTTGGGTGAGCTACTTGGGTCTGGTTCATCAGATAATCCTGAGGGATTGTGGAACTTCAGTCTCTGGGAGGTTCTCAGACTTGATGGTCAGGCATGCAGAATGGGCTAAGGAATGAACAGTCTTGCAGGTGTTGGGGCTGGCAGGTGCTGGGGTGGGGGGTGCTGTGAGTTTAGATAGGGATTGAAGGAAGGGGAGTTTTGGTTCCATATTCTCTCATATAATTAATATTTTTAGGATTTATACAGAACCTTTAACGTTTATAAGGCATGTAGCAAATGATACTTCACTTGATCTTCATGACAACCCTGAAAAGTAAATGCTGGGGCAGTGAATAGGACACTGGATCACATCTAGCCTCTGACACCTTCCTAGCAGTCTGAACTTGGACAAGTCATTTAACTTCTGCCTGTCTCAGTTTCTATAACTGTTAAATTAGGATAATAATAGATAATAGATATATTACATAGATGAAATAGATGATAGTCTTGAAGGGCTGTTTTGAGAATCACATGAGGTATTAGTTGAAAGGACCTGGTATATGATAGGCACTATATAAATACTTTTTCCTATCCCCTTCCCTCTAGGTATATTGGTGTTACTACTCAGTCGTTTCAGTTATGTTGAACTTTTTGGTCCCACATAAGTTTTTTTTTTTTTTTTTTTGGCAAAGAGACTGGAATGGTTTGCCATCTCCTTTTCTAGCTCATTTTACCTATGAGGAAACTAGGAAAACAAGGTTAAGTGACCTTCCTAGAATACCATAGCCAGTAAGTGTCTGAGGTCACATTTGTACTCAAATCATCCTGACTCCAGGCCCAGCGCTCTAGCCAGTTTTACTGATGAAAAACTAAGGCAGAAAGAGGTAATTTATCCCAGATCACATAGCTATGAAGTGTCTAAGACTGAACTGATACCTAAATCTTCCTGACCACAGGTCTGACACTCTATCCAACATGCCACCTAAATGCCTACAATGGAGATAGCCTACACAGATTAGGTTAAGAGTTCCACACTTGGTTTGTGGAACCAAAAATAAATCATAAGATCTTTGTAACATGTTATTATTACCCCTTTCGTGTACCACTGAGTACCTCACCTCTCCATCCCTGCCAAGACCTCTTCTACCTCCAATCCCATTGAAATTTCCCTTGCTGTCATTTGTGGTCAAAGCTCTTTGAAACACCTGGGAGCCAAGGATTAGGGGAAAAGGGGCCAGGAAGAATCTCCTCTGTCCTTTTTCCTGTAGAAGTCCTGGGGCGTAAGTGATCTCAGGGAGCTAGAAGGACTGCTGGCAGCTAGAAAGCATAAGAAAGCACCAATAAGCAGAAACCTGGATTTGTTTAATATTAGTAAAAGTCCATAGTAGAGGCTGGCTAAAACTCTGCTTGAAAGTGGTGCGTTCTGAACAAACAAATATCATTCACAATTATTATTACTAGTTCAGCTGTATAGCCTGGGTGGTTGGAGGTGGGGGGGAGCATATGCAGGCACCTATATTTCCCCTCAGAAGGATACAATTACTCCTATTTCTCAATCATCTTGTGATAACAACGCAGAGCATTTCCTTACCTATTTTTTAAAAATCCTAAATATTTTCATTTTTTGTTAACAGAAAAATTCCCTAATCTTTGTTGAAACTTTTTCCTTTAATGCAATAGCAGTCCAGTCTCCCTGGATAATGAGGCATATTTGCATTCATAGTTGTTATTCAAAAACAAGTCATAATATACAAATGTTATGCATCACAGCTTTATTAGACATAAAAGACAATCTATACAGTGAGGTTATAGATAATTAAACATCGCACAGAACAGAGTCAAGCGAATGATTTTTTTTAACCCTCTCTTTCCATCTTAGAATCAGTATTAAGCATTGATTCCAAGCAGGCTCACCAAACACGACTACATGATGTGGCAGTAGGCAGAGCCCTCTTGGAATGCTCATAGAGTCCTGGCCCTCACAGGCCAATCCCTACACACACACACACACACACACACACACACACACACACACACACACACACGCACACACACACTCACTCCATATCTTTCTTTTTAAGTCCCCTTCATTTTCAAATATATTACGCTCCTTTCTCTATGTGGGAAGTCAATCTATGTAGTAAAGAGAGAACGAGAGGAACAGAGGCTGAGAGAAAAAAGGGAAGGAGGAGGGGGAGTGAAAGAGTGACACAGGTATGGAAGGAGAAGAAAGAGAAAAATGAAGAAAGAAAGAGAGAATCAGGATAGAAAGAGATGAAGAGAGAGGAGAAGAGAGAGAAAGAGAGAGAGAAAGAGAGAGAGAAAGAGAGAGAAGTTTTGTAAAACTACCTGTTCACACATCAACTGAGTCTGACAATATATGCAATAATCCATAGTTCCCTAACTTTTCCTTTTGGACTAAGTTTGATTATAGCTAACATTTAGCTAATACTTTAGGATTTAGAAAGAACTTTATATAAATTGTCTCATTTGATGATCATAATAGCCCAATGAGATAATGCTATCAGTATTTTCATTTTACAGATGAGGAACTAGAGGGTGAGGTTAAATGACATGTTTAGGGTTACACCACTAGTAAGTGTCTAAGACAGAATTTAAACTCAGATCTTTTGTACTCCGAGGTCAGTGCTTTATTCACTATTCCACACGGCCACTTATAATTACATAGTATTCAGTTTTAATCTTTTTCTTCTTTCCATTTATATCATTGTAGCCATTACATATAGATATTATTGTCTTGGTTCTACTTATTCTATAGTGCAGTAAATATTCAACTATATTCAGCCACCACAATTTATTTAGTCATTTCTCAATCAATAGTCATCTACTTCCTTTCAAATTCTTTACAACTAAGCAAAGGCCTGGTATAAATATTTTGGTCTATAAAAAGGATTCCTAACTCATTTTTTTTTTGCCATAGCCTCCTTTAGAAATCTGAACAAACCCTACTCAGCGCAGCACCAGCCCTTCTCTCTCCACAGAGGTCATCTACAACCTCTGACGCCCCAGCAAACATGTCGAAGGGACCCACAGTTGGCATTGATCTTGGCACCACTTACTCTTATGTAGGAGTCTTCCAACATGGGAAAGTGGAGATCATTGCTAATGACCAAGGAAACAGGACCACCCCCAGCCATGTCGCCTTCACAGATGCAGAACGTTTAATCAGTGATGCTGCAAAGAATCAAGTTGCAATGAACCCCACCAACACAGTCTTTGATGCCAAATGTCTGATTGGTCACAGATTTGATGATGCAGTTATACAGTCAGACATGAAGCATTGGCCTTTAATGGTGCTGAATGACGCAGGCAGGCCTAAGGTCCAAGTGGAGTACAAAGGGGAGACCAAATGTTTCTATCCAGAAGAAATATCATCTGTGGTCTTGACCAAGATGAAAGAAATTGCTGAAGCTTACCTTGGGAAGACTGTCACAAATGCTGTTGTCACAGTACCAGCCTACTTCAACAATTCCCAACAACAGGCCACCAAAGATGCTGGAACCATTGCTGGTCTCCATGTGCTCTGAATCATCAACGAGCCAACTGCTTCTGCTATTGCTTATGACTTGGACAAAAAAGTTGGTGCTGAGAGAAATGTGTTGATCTTTGACCTTGGAGGTGGTACCTTTGATGTCTCCATCCTTACCATTGAAGATGGTATCTTTGAAGTCAAGTTCACAGCTGGGGACACCCACTTGGGTGGTGAGGACTTTGACAACTGCATGGTCAACCATTTCATTGCTGAGCTCCAGCGAAAGCACAAGAAGGACATCAGTGAGAACAAGAGGGCTGTCCGCCATTTGCGCACTGCTTGTGAACATGCAAAGAAAACCCTCTCTTCCAGTACACAGGCCAGTATTGAGATCAATTCCCTCTATGAAGGTATCGACTTCTATACCTCTATTACCCAGGCTTGTTTTGAAGAGCTGAAAGCTGACTTCTTCCATGGCACAATGGACCCTGTGGAAAAGGCCCTCAGAGATGCCAAGCTAGACAAATCACAGATTCTTGACATCATCTTAGTGGGTGGTTCCACTCATATCCCCAAAATCCAGAATCTTCTGCAGGACTTCTTCAATGGCAAGAAGCTCAACAAGACTATCAATCCTGATGAAACTGTTACCTATGGTGCAGCTGTCCAGGCTGCCATCTTGTCTGGGGATAAATCTGAGAATGTGCAGGACTTGCTGCTGCTGCTAGATGTCACTCCTCTTTCCCTTGGAATTGAAACTGATGGTGGAGTCATGACAGTTCTGATCAAATGCAATACCACCATTCCCACCAAGCAAACTCAGACCTTTACTACCTACTCTGACAATCAGCCTGGTGTGCTTATTCAGGTTTATGAAGGTGAGAAAACAATGACCAAGGATAACAACTTACTTGGCAAGTTTGAGCTCACAGGAATCCCTCCTGCCCCAAGTGGTGTCCCTCAGATTGAAGTTACATTTGACATTGATGCTAATGGCATCCTGAATGTGTCTGCTATGGATAAGAGCACAGGCAAGGAGAAAAAGATCACCATCACCAATGACAAAGGTCGTCTGAGCAAAGAAGAAATTGAGCGCATGGTCCAGGAGGCTGAAAAGTACAAGACTGAAGATGAGAATCATAGAGACAAGGTGTCTTCCAAGAATTCTCTTGAGTCTTATGCTTTCAACATGAAGGCAACTGTTGAGGATGAGAAACTGCAAAGCAAAATTGGTGATGAAGACAAACAGAAGATTCTTGACAAATGCAATGAAATAATCAACTGCCTGGATAAGAACCAGACTGCAGAAAAGGAAGAATTTGAGCATCAGCAGAAAGAATTGGAAAAAGTCTGTAACCCCATCATCACCAAGCTGTACCAGAGTGCAGGGGGCATGCCTAGTGGGTTCCCAGGAGGTGGAGCAGCCCCATCTGGAGGTGCTTCTTCTGGACCTACTATTGAAGAGATTGACTAAATGTGCCAGAAGAAAAAGCATTCTACACAGCTTTCCAAAAATTGAAGGACTCAAATTTGTAACCAAGGCAGTAGAGGTTTAAAGTTAACATTTAAGCTACTGTGTAAATCTGGGCATTCTGAATACTTGAATGTGTGCAGAGGGAGAAGTGAACAACATTGCACTTTATCGGTACTGTATAAAAACAAGTGGAAATGCGATTCTTCTCCTGGAGAATAAATATTTGAAATTGGCACCAAAAAAAAAAAAAGAAATCTGAACAAATCTATGAACCCCTTCATAGAATAATAATTTTAAATAAACAAAATAAAATACACAGGATTACAAAAGTGACTATATTGAAGTGAATATGTACACATATGTGCATATATATATAATATACCTCTATATCTATTTATCTATGTATCTATAATAAGATGACAAACTCCAGGATAAGAACACCTGGTCCATATGGTCTTTTTTCTATCTTTGACCTCCTTGTGTTATATGGTAAGTACTGTGATGTCTGGCTTGGAGTGTATAGGCATTTTGTGAATGATCGTTTTTAAAAATCATAATTATAGTTCCTAATCCTATACTCTTCTTTTCACAGCAATGGTCAGTAATACCAATGCTATTATCCCCACATAACTTGTTACAGAGACAGTCACCCAGCTTAATAAATGTCAGAACCAGGATCCAAGCCTAGGTCCCCTAACTCCAAATCCATCTCTTTTCACTTTTTCCACTTTTGCCACATATCAGGCTCAGCACGTAAATGAGTGGTGTCCCCTCAAAAGAAATCATTTTGGGAAGTTTTATCATTCTGCTGTTGCTAAAAAAGATTAATGGAATTTTCCTTTGGCAACCAAATCTCATTCTTTGGAATATCATTAGCAGTGTCAAATACACTTTGAAAGTGCATTTTATTTTTGGGAAATAGATAAAAGTCATTTGAGGCTAAGTGACTAAATAAGTTGATCAACTCCATTTGGGGGAAATTACTACTACTACTACTACTACTACTACTACTACTACTACTACTACTACTACTACAAAGATGATAACAATTATGACTACAGTTACTACTTCTACCACCATCACCACTACCACTACTACTACTACAATTAATGAGATATGGCCTTTAAATTAAGACTGAATTTCTTATTTGACTCATAAATTGGTCCAAAAGGAAAGTTAGAAGGAAGGGCTACAAAGCTGGAATAAATGCCCAGTCTCCCAAAATGATCATTTTGATTAACTATATAATAACTTAAGAATATAAATTCTGATTACAGCTTGCTTATTTTATAGTCACATCTCATGCACTAGATATGCAAATAATTAGCATTATGGGTAACTGGTAGAATAAGTGAAATTCATGGAATGATAACTAAGGAGGATAATTGGTGAGTAAGTGCCTAATTTATATAATAATATAATATAGCCTTAAGGCTGTATCAGAGATACCACACTGGGCTACCTGCAAAGAATCCTGATACAGTAGATATGCCTCTGGGTTTCAAGTCAGGAAAAGTATATTTGAATCCAATCTCAGCTAATTTCTGGCGAATGATCATGGGTATATCATCTAACTTCTCAGATCAGCAGCTTCTTCACCTGTAAAACTGAGATAAGAATATTTGTATTGTTTACCTCACAAGAAGTTGTTGTATACAACTTAAAGGATGCTTATAAATTATTTTAAAGTGCTATATAAGTGTAAGTTATTATTTCTTTTTGGAGAGAACACTACCATTTTCTATTATATATATATATATATCTTTCTTTTTCTCTCTATTTTTTTTCCTTCCTTCTCTCTTTCTCATGCCTTTCACAACCAAGGCAAGGGGAGCAAATTCTTAACCAAAAAGGGATAGGACTGATTATAAAAGAGAAAAACATCATTTTGCATATGAACAATTTAAGAACAAAATTCATGTTGCTAGACTAAGAGAAATAGTGAAGTCAAATTAATTTTTGCCAATATTTCTTGCATAAAATAAGCATTCAAGAAATACAGAAGATAAAACGATTTATCACTTTGTCCCTTCCTAATTTCTACTCCTTTCACCTTTGTCTCCTATATATTCCTTAAGCCTGACAATGGTATTTATGAGCATTACTTTATCCCAGGCATGACACTGGAATTTGCTGACCTATACCTTAGTCTACTGGAGAGTTTCATTTTCTCTTTAAAATGATGTACAGATTTTTATATGGCTGGAGTTAACCAAAAGGGGAAAGAAAACTGACAGTTTAATCAAGGAAACTTTTCCCCTTCTCTGCAGGGACTCAATCTTGAGATAGTAAATTTATCCACTGAATCCCTTTGTGAAAGATACTCATTTGTGAGTGATTTATTACCCAAGGCCTCTGAGTGAGTGTATGTGACTTTATTTTTTAATTGCTTCTTCAGGATAAAATGCTCTTCAGACTTATCTCTGTTTAGTTCCAGCGGTTGGGTATTTTTTCATTTTGTTCTTTTAATTGAGGATATCGGTATTTCTAGGCTGGGTGAGCCAACATAAAGCCAATGTAAAAATAAAAGCTCAAAAAGACAAGCTATTCCATGAGGTAGCTGCTAGAGATGGTATCTTTAAATGTTATGTCACTATAAGCTGCCATTTTTGAGGAACTGACCTATTATGTTAATAAACCCCAAAGCAAAGGCAAAAAGTAAAGCTTTTTCAAAGCTTTATTTAATTAACATTTTTAAATTGCTTAAGGATTTATAAGATCTCAGTTATAAATTCCATTCTTAATAAAAAGTGTGACAGAGAGTCAACAGGAAAAGTAAGAGAAGGAAAAAAAAAGATTTCTAATGGCTTATATGGGTGCATTATTCTCTCAGTGTTAATGCTACCTGGATACAAAAACCTAGTAACTTTTAACAGCAGAGAATCTGGGTCAGGAGGTTTCTTCTATCCATAGAGATTTGAGTAGCTTTAGTCTATCAAGTTTATATGAATAATAATAAAATGATTGATGCACAAGATGACCAGGGGTCAGAAGTATTACCTTGGGGAATTCTTTTGTATATAGTTTAGAATGGATGACTGCTGAAGTCCCTTCCATATCTCAAATTCTGTGACTTTGTGAAAATCTTGAAGAGAAAAAAAAGACCTTACAGTTCCTGTAGAATTGAAGGAAACAAGCTTTTATTAAACACCTACTTTGTGCCTGGCACTTTGCTAAATGCTTTACAAATATTATCTCATTTCATCCTCACAACAATCCTAGGAGATAGATACCATTCTGAATTCCAATTTATACAAAGGAAACTGAGAAAACAGAAGCTAAATGCCTTATACAGGGTCACACAATTTAGCAAAGTGTCTGAAGCCATTTTGAGCTTGAGTCTTCCTCACCCTAGACCCAGTGCTCTATCCACTAGGTCTGTAAGTCAGCCTTTTGATCAATCTCAGAATTTTCTCATCTAGGTCATCCATCTAGTATCTAGTATTTCCAAAGACAGGACACTCACTGTCTCAAAAAACAACTAGTTAGTCAATAATCAGCTTTAGTCACCTTCTTTCTATGTGTCAGACACTTTGCTAAATTATGGAGTATAAAAAGGAGCAAAAGACACTTCTTGTCCTCAAGGAATTTACAATCTAATGAGAAAGAAAAGCAAACAAACATATAAAAACAAGCTACATTCAGGGAAATGGAAAATAAAAGAAGGTTGACATTAGAATTAAGCAGGGTTAGGAAAGATTTTTGGTAGAAGATAGAATTTTAGTTAGGATTGAAGGAATCCAGGGAAGGAAATAGGCAGAAATGGGGAGAGAGAGAGAATACCAGAAATGTGATAATCAGAGATTATGCTGAGAGCTGAGAGGTGGAATGTCTTATTTGTAGTATATCAAGGATACCAGTATCACTGGATCAAAAAGCATGTATCAAGGAGTAAGATGTAAAATTGAAAAGGTAGGCAAGAGAAGGCTAGATTATGAAGGACTTTAAATCCTAACAAAGGATCTTGTATTGAATTCTGAAGATGATGGGGAGCCACTAGAGTTTATTGAGGGGGAGGAAAGGATGACATGACCAGATCTGTGCTTTAGGAAAATTACTTTGGGGGCTAAATGGAAGATGGATTAGAGTGGGGAGAGATTTGAGGGAGGCAGACTCACCAGCAGGCTATTGTAATAAATCAGGTATTAGGTGATGAAAGTCAGCAACAGAGTGGCAGTAATGTCAGAAAATGGGACATAGTTGAGAGATGTTACAAAGGTGAAATCCTCCAGCTTTGCAAAAGATTGTAAGGAGTTGAGGATAATAACTTTGGCACAGCTCTATTCATTAAAAGGATCTTCTTTAAACTAAGCTGAACAAATTTTTCCTCCCCCTAATTTGTACTCATCAATCCTAACTGTCCTTTGAAGCTCATTTTCACATGATAGCTCTTCATACATTAGAAACCAGTTAGCACATCTTATAAATTTCTCCAACTCCTTACCCACCCACATACATCATGTACACTCTTTTCCCTTCCTATTAAATATTCACTTCCTAATAAGATAACAGCTTTTAGATCTCCTAATCTTCTACACATGTTATAGTTTGTGGAACTCTTAAACACATGCAATCATAAATTTAGAAGTTGAAAAGACCTTAAAGGTCAAGTCCAACTCCCTCATTTTACAAATAAAGAAACTCTGAGGATCAAATAGATGGAAAACTAATTTTTATATCATATAGTGTAATAAGGGATTATTTGAATGATAAATGATAACTAAAAATCAGATTTGCCAATCTACTCCCTTCCTCCCTATACCCTCACTGGTTCACCTCCCTCCTTCTTCCTTCTCCTCTCTTCTTCCCTCCCTTTCCACTTGCTTCTTTGGTTGGTCTCTTTAAATCAATGCAGAGTAAGTATTATGATATATCAATTAAATCACTCCTATCTCTTCTTTAAGATTAAGTAAGGGGTTTATTGGGAGAGAAAGTGAAAGATAGGGAAATGGAAGGAAAGAGGGTTTGGGGTTTCCCTAATACTAGAATATTTCCTAGGTTGGAGGATGGTGAAATATAGTTCAGATTGGGAAAATGGGTTAACAGGTCTGGGAATTCAGTCACTGTAACACAGCAGAGAAATCAGAGAGAGCTGGACTTTGTCCTTCTTTCTTTCTGTCCCCAAGCCAAGAGACTCCTTCTTCCTTCTGTCTCAAAGGCAAAGAGAACCTTCTCCTTTCTGTCTCAAAAGCAAAGAGACCCAATTTTCAATTTGTTCTGATTCTTCTCAGCAGTCTTTTCTGGATATCATTCCAAATATAATGTTCTCGTTTGAGTGACAGCTCATCAGTCTCAGATATTGCATCTCTGTTGCAGACTTTTCCATTTTCTTACTTACACAACATCACAATAGCTAATAAATGATTGAGTCAAATTTGAGCCCAGACCTTCCTGGGTTTCCTGTCCTCTTCCTAAAAAGCCATGTCTGAAGGTAGATTGACAGATCACTGCTTCTGGGTCTATAAATTAACTCTCCTCCTCAAGAACCATATGATATGTTCTTTAACAGAATTAGCACACAGAAATCCCTAACTCCTGATAACACATGAAAACCAACAGAGCGCAATAATAAAATCCAGATCCTCTAGAAATTCATACAATGATACTGGTCTGAAGCAGAGCATATGAATTTATAATATACAGTAAGAGAGAAAACATAACTCACAAATATAGAAGCAGTGTCTTATGTTTGAGGAAATCCTATCAACTTTCTCTCTCTCTCTTTCATCTGAGCAGAAGGGCTCAAGTACACAGAGGGCCACCAGATTAAAATGCAATTGTGAAAAGTTTAACAAAATAAATAAAAATGGAACACAGATAATGTTAATATGTAGTTTTCTAAGTCAATTTGTGGTCCGAAAAGGTCCTTATACACAGCTTAGTGGCCCTATTTCTATTTGAATTTGATACTGCTATGCTAGAGTCATAGTATTCTAAAGAATCTAATCATGCTAAGTCATTCAGATCTACAAGAGTATTAAATAGCATCATTTGGAGCATTCACTGGCTTTTATAAGTAAATGTTTAAAAAATAACTAAGGCTGGGTAGGTTTTCTGAACTTCTATATCTCCTATATACTACATAGTCTTGCAAGAACTGTCCATCCAAGCTCCCTGCTCTAACTCTGAGTTGTCTATGTACCCAAATATCCAGCCTTCTCAGTATGGTGGTATATACCTGCAATTTTTCCTTCTCGAGGATGGTGATGTTATGAGTTATTCTACAGAGTTCTGTAGCCTATTAAAATCCATATATACACTGTCAGTAGATTTAGCAAATGTTTATGAATGTATGTAGAAATATGTATGTTGCTTGTGTGCCAGCTAGTACCTGTCCTTTATGGACCTAGGTTCATGTTTGGGAGGAGTATTTTGTGATAAAATGGCTTTTTTTCAGTGCAAAATTGGGGAACAGCAAAGTCAAAGTATATCTATATATTCAGTTATTATCATGTTAATAGAGTGTCAGTGTAGTGTGTGGGATAAAGCATTAGATTGAGATATCTGGGTTCAAATCCTACCCAAGATGCTATGTAACCCTTATCAAGTCAATGAACCTCAATGTTCCTCAGTGTTACCATCTTCAAAATAAGGGAATTGAACTTGATTGCTTCTGAAGTCTCTTCTATCTCTAAATCTCTTGTCCTCTGACCTAAGCAAACCTCAAAGTAGCAGTCAAATTATTTAATTAGAATCTAAGAGGACAATCCTATCCCAAATTAGAAATATTCTCAATACAAATTTCTCATATAGCCCTACAGTCATTTTCCCAAGCATAGTTCAAGAAATGCTTCTGCCTCACTTCCACAAGCAAATTAGGAAAGTTATGAGACATTGGTAGCCTTGAGCATCTGCTACTCATAGTTCTTGGTTAGGAGATCTTTATTTTTTCCACATTTTTTCTACAGTAAACTCTAATAATTATAGCTTGGCTAGTTTTCTCCCTTATAGATGGGCTGGAAAACTTGCTTTTCTAAGTCATGTCCTTGGCTCTGTTTTCAGTTGATTCTGTGACCCATTACCACCCCTTTGTGATCCTAGTAGAGCTCCAATTACACTTCCTTCCTCCTCTCTTTGTATTGATGACATCCTATTGCCATTGTAACTATTCATTGGGAAAGTTTGATCTCCTATTATCACTACTGATTCTTGGGGTTAGGGTTTCCAGGCCTCACTAAAAAATATAATTTCTAAAATGTAGATCTGCACTCATTTCCTTAAAAAAAAACCAACAACCTGTAAATCATCTTAGATTCAATACTATGTATTGTTTCCAAGACAGAAGAACAGTAAGGGCTAGGCAATGGGGATTAAGTGATGTGCCCAGAGTCAGACAGTTAGAAAGTATCTGAGGTCAGAATTGAATCCAGAACCTCACGTCTCTAGGACTGATTCTTAATCCACTGAGCCACCTAGCTATCCACAGGTACTCATTTATTTTTTTAAATACATTTTTTAATGTTATGTCAATATCATTTACTTATATGCCCTCCCTCCTTCCTGTTCATAGAGTCAGACCTTGTAAGAAAAAACTTAAAAACATGAAATGAGAGAGGGGCAAAAAGTAGGTCAGAAAAATCCCCCCTACTACCCACCCACAATCCTAACTGGGGCAACCAAGTGGGGAAAGCATCTTCACTCCTCCCTCTGCTGAGATGCACTGGGAATCGCTAGTTATAAGATAGAGGGCCAGTATTTCCCTTGTAGCTATATTCTAAGGTCCCACCTGTCTTGATGCTAGACCCTTCAGTTGCCTGGACCTTTCTATTTGACCTAGCTGGCCAGTTAGGACTCTTTCAATACTCACATTTGGAAATGAAGAACATGGAAAATAATTTACTTATACTTGAGAGCTTGAATTCATTTATTCCCACTATGCTATATCTCTTTACTGTTTTGGATTTCAGTATTGGAAAATATTTATAGAACTTAATTACAATAATATATAGTTATGTTCCACTTTAAGACTTTCACATTCTAAGAAAGGTTTAGTCTCAGATATTTAGTAGAGGGGAAGGTTTTCATCTATGTGGACTAGTTGTTCTGCTTACCACAATGTGATCAATGGGCTCTCTATACAGCTTAGTCTCTTGCAGTGGCATCAAGGAGTGTTTTTGGAAAGTTCATGGTAATTTTCATTTTAATATTGTGCCCATAAAGTAACTTTAACCCTTCTTTAAAAACCTGTTGTATATGTTGCATCCATTACTTCAGATAAATCCTTCTTGAACTTTTTTTTTGGGGGGGGGTCCTTTATAGCTTTTTGAGACAATGTGGTCAATGTTTATTGCTTTTTTAACAATCAATTCCTTATTTTCTTCCATCTCTTTAGAGATCCTTAATCTACGATGATTCTATAACTTAATTTTAAGATCTGATAGAAAATTTCATTCCACAGGAGCAGGGAAATGAAAAAAAAATTGACCAGGAGCATTCTACTTTCTCCCTCAGATCATATAAAGTCTGTCACCAAAAAGGAAATCACTGAGGTAAATAAATCAATTTCTACAACTTGTTAATAAAAAGACTTCCTTATTTTTCAAACTGAAAATTTCCTGCCCGTCAGAAGTTTTGGCCCTCCATATAAGTTCCTTGATTTGATGAGAGATTTCATACAGAATCTGTCTAATTGGACTAGCTATCTGTTGTTCTTCTTTGTCTCCTATCCCTTTTATAGTTATCTGCATTCTACATCATGGAAAGGAACCTGGAACTACATTACACTTTCTCCAGAGTTTCAAGTTTGTGATTTTTTTGTCCCCAAAACTTCCTAAGCAAGGGTAAGCACAAAATGGCTTCCTCTAAATTATTCCAGGAACAAAGGATACCATGTAAATGAAACTTGGTTGTTTTAGCCTCATTAGTGCAGTTATTTTTTAAAATTCCCTCACTTTCTTGTGGGATAGGCAACAAGATGGCTGTATGTCATGTATTTCCAAATTTGATTAGGAGCATTATAAATGGTGGCAAGGCTTTAGGACATCATTTGTTAGTTAACTTCTGCTCCCTCTAGTGGCTTTGCAAGAGCACATTCCCAAAGGTCTATCTGGTTCATTAACAATAAGGTTCTTTTCTCTTCCCTTGATCCAAATTTCATGGGAAACCCATAAATTAAGTAAAATGTAAGGGGTGCTTGCATGAAAATTTCAACTTTAAAAACAATGTCAAAATCTTGTCAAGTTTGGAATTTCATCTATTTAACACCCTTTTAGTGGTTTGAAACCTATCTTCCAGGGCAGGAAGATGTTGGGTTATGTTATGCTTCTGACAAATACTGATTTGGTGACTTTGGGAAAGTCATTTAATTGCTCCTTTTCCAAGGAAATGTTCCAATATTGTAAATTACAGAGCAAATATAGTTATGAATTGATAGACAGAGGTCCCTAACCAGAAGGTGTCTATGCTAATAAAATCATAGATCCTATTAAGAAATCTTTCAAATTAATTAAAAAAATTTTATACTTAAATCACCTGATTAGATGTAAATAATTATGAATGTTCATTATTTATAAATCTATTTTAAGAACTCTACTTCCATATGTCCCATGAACTACAAATGTCCTATTGCTCCTAAGTTGTGGGGAACTGAATAACTGAGGTGAATTTAGGCTCAGTTTTAGATTATTTAGTACTTCAAGAATCCATGATTATTCCATATTCAGAAGAAGAATTATGGGAGTAGAAACACAGAAGAAAAACAACTGCTTGATCACATGGGTTGATGGGAATATGATTGGGGATGTAGACTCTAAATGATCACCCTACTACAATTATCAATAATATGGATTATGATATGGAAATATCATATGGAAAATTGATCAATGACACATGTACAACCCAGTGGAATTGTGAATTGGCTATGGAAGGAGGAATGGAGGGAAAGAACATGAATCATATAACCATGGAAAAATATTCTAAAATAGTTAATTAAATAAAAAAATTTCAATTTAAAAATAAAATAAAAATGAAATTTGGGTGGGGAAAGATGTGCCTTTTCTATATTGAAATAATTGCATAATAATTATTTTTAAGTCAATAAACATGTTTAAATACTCTGTACCAGAAATTGTGTTGATCTGGGAATATGAAGAAAAAAAATAAACCAAACAAAAAAAGAGTCCATTATTATATTTGTGCATTTCATCCCTCTTCATTTTAAAATGTCGTCAACTCATAAGAAGATGGTCTATATGAAATAACAGTGGTCAAAAAAAATTCATCACCACATGGCCAACAAAGTGTTGAGTCTCAATGGTCCTACAATATAATAGACATAACCAATAATCAGTTTGTTATCAGAATTGTAATCAGTCTTTCTGGCTTAGTAAGACCTTGTCTAAGTTCACAAATCTGCTGTAGAAAAGCATCTTAGAAGCCTTTGAATCCAACCCCTACACTAAACTGTTCATTAAACTTCACTAAATTGTCCATGCCCTTTGTAAGCAATCCTACTGTTAAATATGTATTATATTACATCAAAAAAGAATATAAAAGACAAAAGGAAACGTCTCACATATTCTAAAAACATTATCTATCATTGCTTGATGGGAACAAATGACTAGAGACAAATTGGGTAGTCATCACCTGAGGAACAGGTGGACAAATTATGTTACATGAATATAATGGAACTCCATAATACACTATAAGAAATGAGGAATATGAAGAATTCAGGGACAATAGGAAGAGTTATATGAAATGATACCTAGTATAGAGAACAGAATCGGGAGAACAAAATATACATAATGGGTATGATAATAACCAAAAAACAATACTGAAAATCAGCTAAGTTTTGATTAAGTTTATTAACTAATTTTGGTCCTATAGATGACAAAATTCCTTTTCACTCTCTTGGTAGAAAAGTGTGGGACTATGGAGACAGAATGTGGCGTTATCATATTTAATCACTTATCTGTATCCCCTTTCCTCTTCCTCTCAATAGAATGTGAATTCCCCAAGTTCAGGGACATCATTTTTGTCTTTAGATACCTAATGTCTAGCACAAATAGGTACTTAATGTATCATTATTGAATGAATGAATGAATGAATAATAAATGAATGGAGACAATGGCATTCCAGATCTTGAACTCTGCTGATATAGTCTTTGGGAACCCATAGCTGCCTCTATGCTGCAGTGAGGCATTACATTAGGATATGAACAAAAATATAATCATCTATATTTCAAATATTGTGAGTATTATAAACTCAGACACAAGGAACATATGTTATTGTTTAGTTTAGAGGTTAATAATGTCTATGAAATAGGAAAATTCTCATTATTTTTTTATTTTCTTCTATAGTATGCACCTAAGATTGATGAGATCATGCAGGGAAGAAACAAAGCACACAGACCTGATGGATTCTTAGCTGTGCTCTATGTTGTACATTGAGTAAATAAATAGAGAAATCGGGCTTTATTCAGTAAGTGCTGGTATTCATTCATGTGTTCCATATACTTCCTAGTTCCCTTATGGTTAAATGCAACTTGCTTTTCAAGTAGACCAATTATATATCCCTCATGCCAGTGACAATAAATTGCCAAGGCTTCTATGCAATGAACAAGCTACATATTTTCTGGCCTTTGTCTCTTGAAGATATGTTTATTCACCTAGTGCCTTGGAAATAGTTTCTTCAGTGCCATTAGACTTTCTAATGAGTTCCCTATATCCATTACTGCCTTCCTTATCACCACCAGATATAACTGCTTACTAAGTCCTAACTGTAAGTAGACAGATAAGTACAAGAACCCTAGGAGAGGCAGCAGTTCCTAGATCACTGGTCCTACTTCCAATATATGTTTCCTGGCCATTGTCTTTGGAAGTAACTCCTTTAGAAAGAGTGCCAGCCATATCCACCATCCAGTACCCAAGGAAGGCAAACCAACCTAGTTGAAACAGCAGGATACCCTAAGGAAGAGACAGAAGGCAAATGTGCTAGTCAAGTTGAATCACCACCACTACCTTGACCACCATCTCTCCTCATATTCTGATGAAGATAGACCAGAAACCTAAACCCAAGAATCTTTGAAATAGCCATGATTCCAGCCTGTAGCCATCATCCTTGTGGGCTATGCTGATGGAAGTGCAGCTGTCAATTGCTTTTGTAGCGGCTATAGCCATTCTATTTTTTGTTTGTTTGAAATTTTTTATTTAATTAATTAATTTTGAATATTTTTCCATGGTTCCATGATTCATGTTCTTTCCTTCCCCTCCTCCAATCCCCCTCCCATAACCAATGAGCAGTTCCACTGGGTTTTACATGTATCATTGATCAAGATCTATTTCCATATTATTAATATTTGTCCTAGAGTGAACGTTTAGAGTCTACATCCCCAATCATATCCCCATCGACCCTTGTGATCAAGCAGTTGTTTTTCTTCTGTGTTTCTTCCACAGTTCTTTCTCTGGATATGAATAGCTTTCTTTTTCATAAATCCCTCAGAATTGGCCTCAATCATTGCATTGATGCTTGTAGAGAAGTCCATTACATTCGACAGTGTATCCATCTCTGTGTATGTTGTTCTCCTGATTCTGCTCCTTTCACTCTGCTTCAATTCCTAGAGGTCATTCCAGTTCACATGGAATTCCTCCAGTTCATTATTCCTTTCAACACAATAGTATTCCATCACCAACAGATACCACAATTTGTTCAACCATTCCCCAATCGAAGGGCATCCCCTCATTTTCCCTTATTATCTCTTTGGGGTATAAACCCAGCAGTGCTTTGGCTGGATCAAAAGGCAGACAGTCTTTTAGCATACTTTGGGTATAGTTCCAAATTGCTCTCCAGAATGGTTGGATTAATTCACAACTCCACCAACAATGCATTAATGTCCCAATTTTGCCACATCCCCTCCAGCATTCATTACTTTCCTTTGCTGTCATTTTAGCCAATCTGCTAGGTGTGAGGTGTTACAGCCATTCTATTTAAGACATAGGAGAAAAAAAATCATTCATGCCACAAAAGTACTTAGCATCGTTAAGTGACTCATCATCAAAAGTTGATATAATTTGATCAGTGGAAATGGCAGTAAAGAAGAAGCATTACCAATTGCTTTACTGCCATAATCTAAGGACCAAAGGATCTTTCCATCTTTCTTGTTGCTGAAACTTTCTGTATGTGCTAGCTACACCTTTAGAATAAGAACTCTTTGAAATCAGATTTTACTTTTCTGTTTGTAGTCTCTATTTGTATTCTCAGAGGCTTCTATGCACATAGAAGCTAACTAAGGGAAAGACTGAATCTTGCGCTCCTCCCCCTCCCCTACTTCTTGTTCCCCTTTGACTGTCTTGAATGGTCTTCTCAGAAATGGTAAGTTTGAAGGTTTCTTCTAATAATTAACTCTCACAAAATAATCTTTCAACTAAGAGGTCTTTTTTATTCTTTTAAATAGAGGAGGATGGGAGAGGGTAGGGGTCAGAGGAAAATGGGTCTCCCTATATTTTCTAGGCTATCCCTATTGATTGAAGAGTTCAAGATGTATTCAAATCCAGGAAATAACGTTTTCTTTCCCTAAGGGGAGATGGTAATAGCAAAGGCTGATGGGTTTTTTCTGAGCTAAATGTAAAAGTCTTCTCAGAGCTCAGTCATATAGATAATCAATGACCAAAGAGAGAGATTTTCTTCCACCTTCTCTTTCCAACAGTCAGAGAAGGAAGTGAAGTTCAGGCAGCTAAGTTTCCCTAATTGCTCCCTTCAAGATTCCTTTGGAACTCTGTCTCCATCTCAGTTGATTGGCATTTTACCAAGTTCCAAGCCTCTTGCTTTTCTGAAGATCCATTTCATCACTTCTCAAAATCGTCATTAACACCAGGTTGAGTCCATCCATCATCTATGTGAAAATTAACACATGCAAAATGGAAAAAAAAGCTGTTTATGTTTACAATATTTTGTTCAATACTCATAGGGGAAAGGTAACAGAATATAATAGTAGTTAAAACACAGTGGATTGATATGATTCAGTAAAACAATATAGTATTGATCAGATTAATACATGAACTTAAAACAACAAAATTAAATCTTAAAGCAAAACAATCAACAAAATACAATAAAATACAGAGTTTTGTAATACAATAGAGTCTGAAAAGGCCTAAAATTATCACCTCCAGACTCTTTAAAGTTCCTTTCTCTAGCCATTGAGATTACTTTTGTCAGGGCTGTGGGATTTCCCATAGCAAGGGAGAAGATGGGTTTGAGGAATGTCAAACTGGATGAATCTTAGAGACTGGGCAGGCCCAAATGGCAAAGGATTGTAGGGAGATGAATTTCTCCCCTGAATCTCAGATAAGATAAGTGAAAAGATCAGTGAAGTCATGAATGGTAGAAGCTGTTTGAAATAGGCAAGGTACTGCTCTTTTAGAGAGTATGCCTTGCTTGTAATTTACTTCCTGTTTGGAAGAGTAACTTCCTTCTTCCCTTCCCTCCTGAGGTAAAACTCTAGTTTCCCCAGGCATGTGGAGAGGGAGTTAGGAGGCTAATCCTTACCTAAGGAAAATATGTCCCAGTTTTTACCAGTTTCATGGAGGTCTGCTCCAAATTTGTGAGTTCCAAAGACACATAGGCAGCTATCAGCAGTCCATCAGGACCAGCAACAGCAGTTGGAGTTGGGGTTGGGGCAGAGGCTGATTCAGGAGCAGGAGTAGGAGCAGGCTGGAGATCAAGAGGAGGATTGCCAGAGGCAGCAGCGAGGAACTAAGGACCTTGGGCTAAAGCAGAGTCCCCCAGCTAAAAATAGCCTGGAGAGCAACTAGGCAAAAAGTAGGGGGAAAAAAAGGAAGCACTTCCAAAGAGAGTTCATAGGTCTCTCAGAGTCTGTGAGAGTGAGTGGGTGGGTGGGGCAGGCGAAAAGCCTTGGCAGGAGAAATGTACCTTAAAAAAATTATCTAGGTTATCTGTAAAAAAATTGAGAGTTTTTTTCTTATCCCTTCTGGTTGCCATAAATGTAAAAGTTAAAATTAAATCTTAAATAATAAAATGTTATATTTTAGGGGATTTATTAATGGTCATTAGAAATCAAGGAATAAAGAGGATACAAAATAAAGACCACATGCCCATGGCTGATTAGCCCATTTAAAATCCCTGCACTTAGCTTACCACTGCCACCATGCTGGGTGCAAAGCCCAAGAAAGAGGCCCAAGAGGACCTCCCACTTGCTAATATCCTCTGTCTACAGGAAGAACGGAAATGACATGAAGTCAGTGGGCTCCTGGGAAATGTGGTTCTTTTTTAGGGTAACAGATTTTCAATTATACAACACACACAAACAGCAACAACAAAAACACTTAACATAGTACCTGGCACATAGCAAGCATTATATACATTCTTATTCTCTTTTCCTCTACTAACACTATCTGATGGAATCACATGATATGTTAGCCACAGATCCAATATTTTAAACTGTGGCTTTAGTATCGCATATACTCTGGTTAAATAACCTAGCTGAATAATAATAATCTATATGTCTTTAGTGAGATTTGTGGGAATTGAGTGATGACTCAATTCAGAATCTTGCACAGTTCTCTTTGTATTTAATCATGGATCTAAGTTCAATTTCTGACTTACAAGAAAACTTTATTCAATTATGAAAATCATGAGAAAACTTTTTTGCATTGTTTGAACCCAGCCCTGCATGACTGGGAAACTGAACCACTGCTTAGTTCTTAATGAAGGACCTAGGTTATGCTGACCCAGTTAGATCTCAAGATTGATGCAAGGCGTTTTCTCACCATTCTACATCTCAAGCAACTCATATATCTTACCTGAAAACTGGCTCCATATTGGTCAAGATTTGCTGTTTCCATGTTCCTTTGATTGAATACTATGTAGATAGAAATTGCTCCCTAAGTTTGTCCTACCCTGCATTCCATTTTACATGTATACTTTGTGTAATGGAGGGGGACAGAAGTAAAAAGGTGTGGTGTATGGGGGGGGGCTATCTCTTTGGGTTGGCACAGAGGTTGAAGACAGTCTTGAGTGGGAGCTCTAGTGACTGTTGTGTGCTTGTGGGGTTTTGTAGACCTTTGGCGGGCTTCCTGATTCAATTTAGGTTTTTAGCTAGCTGAAATTTTCTTTATCTTTCCTACATTTCCCTTTTTTTCTGTATCTCCATTTTTATTAAAATTAAATTTTGAAGAGCTACTAACAGACTCCTGACATGAGTTAGTTTTATAAATGATGACTTCATACTTTTTTATTATTACATTTAAAAATTTTACTTTCATTTATTACAACAAGAAACTTGGGAGGAGTGGGATGCATCTTTTTCTGATTTCAGGGAATTGGGCCTCCTCACTCTTCCCCCTCCTAATTCTCAAAACTCATTCATCTCCTTCCCAACTCAGGAAACCCCTAATTGTTAATCTAATTCAGCAGTTCTCAACCTGTGGGTCGAGACCCCGGTGGGGGGTCGAATGACCAAAACATAGGAGTCGCCTAAAGCCATCGGAAAATACACATTTCCGATGGCTTTAGACACTGAGAAATCACGCTACTTTACAGCAAGATCTCGGAAAGAATGGAGACCCTGCTGCCCGCACATTGTACTAATATTAGTTACCTATCAGCAGCCCTCCCCATATGAGGGGCGATGGATTTACCCTGTTGCCTGGAGATCTGACTCAAACAGAGACCCAGAGAGAGCACCCAGGCGCTGGCTCTGGAGGGGTTAAGAACGAGTCCTGGAGCGGATAACACCGGGAGTGGATAATGGAGTCGAGTAACCCCAACAAAGTGAAGCCTCACCTCGAGCTGGAGGGAGAAGACAGGAAGAAGAAGGCAGCATCTGCGGACCCCCTCCCCAGGCAGGACTTACCTCTCGCCCCAGTGCTCAGGCTGCCTCCTGCTGGATTAATATTTCTCAACATATAATTAAATACTGTTTTTGTGATTAATCACTATGTTTAAATTATGTTTGATTTGTAGCAATGAGAATACATAATGCATATCAGGTATTTAACTTCCAAATCATAACTGTAGAAAAATTACAGTTTTGAAGTGGCCACCAAAATAATTTTTTGGTTTGGGGTCACCGCAACATGAAGAACTGTATTGCGGGGTCACGGCATTAGAAAGGTTGAGAACCACTGCTCTAATTAGAAATCAGATTATTGAATATCATATCCTGGTTTATATCCTGTTAATTGTCTTCTAATGCATAAAAATAGGTCTTCCCCTATATTCAAGATCTAGTGCTAAGCCTGAGGAGTCCTGGTCCCAATTCATTATGCAATTGGCATGCATTGCTTAATAAATTTATATGCTCAGAATCTCAAACCTTTGTTTCCTCAGTCAGTTCCATTAATCCACTCTCTATAATAGTTTGTGAAATGTTTTTCAATTTTTTTCATTTATAATGTGTAGATAGAATCTGCTCCACCCACCTTGCTGTGTGGCTGGATGTCACGTGAACAGATCACAGGTGATGAGCCCTAGGAACATGACCTGGAACTAACAATTATGGGTTCAATTTCAAAAGAAAGGATAATGGGTGGGGCAAGACACATCCAAGCTTTCTATTCCTTTTGAGGTGATGGGGAAGGACCACAGCTGAGCAAGGAAGCCATGTGGAGAAACAGTCAGAGTTAGGTTAGATTAGGTTTAAATCTCTATATATCTGCTTTCTCTATTTCAAGTGATTATTAATAAATTATGGAAAATAAGAACCTGGAGTTATTAATTTAAATCTAACAATAACTTTACTTGAGCTTCAAGATAGACCTATAAGTTGAATAAAATGGGCATTGTTAACCTCATTTTACAGATGAGAAAATTGAGATTCAGTGAGTTTTAGTTACTGACATTTTATCACAAAGCTAATAAGGGGTCATAAGTGGAATTTGCTCTAAGGTCTTCTTAACTCCAGGCTCATCACTCTATCCATGTTCTCTATTTTCAAAGAAATAGAACTCCTGTTTCAGTAAAATGATGAAAATTCACTGATTTTTAAGGAATAAAAAGTACCTTTAGTACATTTCCTGACTGGGTGTCCCTGCAAGTCATTTAACCTCTTTCAACACTAGGACTACAAATTGTAAGGAAGGTGTCAATATGCATTAGTAGGAGAAATTCCTCACCAAAAGTTCTGTATGACAATTAAATCATAGATGGAGTCCAGATGCATCTCCCTCCCCTCAGAACAAATTACATATATATATACATATATATATATATGTTCCTACAGAAAAATGTGAGATATTATCTTTCAGTATTATCTAGTATTTTGCCTAATTATTTTATTGATTTAATAATTAGAGCAATAAATTAGATTCTATTTTTTAGATTCTAAATTAGATTCTAAAATTAGAGTCTAATTGGAAGGTTATCTATTATCTTTTTGTATTTTTTTATAGCCCATAAATCTTTGTCTTCTCGAATTATAGGATCCAAGAATGAGAAGGACCTCAGAGATTATCTAGTCCAACTGATATCTCAATAAGAATCCTTCTAAAATGTGCCAAGCAGTGAAAAGTTCTTTTTGCCTATGCTGAAATAGCTCAAGTGAAGAAGACACACTCTCACGCAGTCTGTTTTACTTTAGGATAGCTCTAGTCAGTAAGTCAAGTCAAAAAAATGTTTATTGAGAGCCCACCATGTTCCAGGCACTGTGCTAAATGCTGGTGATATAAAGAAATAATCACTCTCAAGCCACTCTAATAAAGGAAAAAGCAATTAAAATTATGTACAGAAGGATTAATTGAAGATGATATTTGTGGGAGGAAAATGGCATTAAGGAAGATCAGGAAAAAGCTTCTTGCAGAAGGTGGGATTACTATAGCTGGAATCTGAAAGAAATCAAGGTAGCCAGAAGATGAAAATAAGGAAGGAGAATTGTTTTTATATACCCTGAGAAGCTTAAACATTTTTCCTTTGAGAAAATTCCAGGTATGGGAAATAGTCAATGAAGATGCCTGGAATTTGGGATGGGAGTGTCTTGTTCAAAGACGACCAGTGTCATTGGATCATAGAGCGCAAAGAAGGGAATAAGGTATGTGTGAGAATAAAAATTAATATACAATAACTGAAGTATTATATTTCTAAAATTTATTAAAATAAAAACTAGAGTTAAAAAGGAGCTAACTCAAGCTGCAATCTCAATAAAGAAGAGAAAGAGGGAGAAGTCACAGAAAGTTATAAACCATAATGTAAAGATGCATGTAAATGAAGGGAAAAGGATGCTGGAAAATACAAAAGGAATTCTGGGGAACATAGTCCTGGGGTTCAAGATTGTCATTTATACATTTAAGAAGACTGGAAAGGTAAGAAGAGACAAGGTTAGGATGGAAAATTTGCTTCAGTTTAAGCCCACATTAGTCTCTCTCCCACTTCCACCAAATATTCCGTCTTTCTTCCTCTGGGACCAAGTAAAACAAATCCAGTGTTCCTTCACATAGTTGACCCTTTAACAATCCCATAATATGCCCCACTAAGCTGACTTCTTTCAAAAATATCTTTATATATTTGTATGCACAGAGTTCTTGCTGTGGTATATTTAGTCAAGATACCTTATAATGTGATGTACTCTTTTCAAAATGCAGAATATAGTTTTCTCAAAGGAAAAAAATTTTAAACTTCTCGGGGTGTATAAAAACAATCCATTGGCTTGCCACCATGAAATACCTCTAGTCAATAGAAATGTTTCCAGGATGGGGGAGAAAAAAACTGAACTATAGTAATTGAGCTCCCATACGAAGCCACTTTATTCTCATCTCCCCCACAGTGATCTTCAGCTATGTGCACATTTCAGAGGTAAATAGATGTTATACAGTTATTCCCACCAGTTACTTTTCCTGAGCTAGTTGTTATGTACAATATACTCATTGACCTAGCTCTGAAGCTGTATTACTTGCTGAGGGTGCACATACAAATTAAGCTCCAGTTTGTGTTTGTGAATGGTGTGTGTGGCTCCTTGCTTGGGTAGGGAATTGGTTGTCATGGAGATGAAAACATTTCTCAGATCTCTGGATGGCCACCCTACCCTTGAGCATCTCACATGGTGATTGAAGAGACTCAGAATCATTGTGCTTGAACTTATTCATATTCAAATCTGCCAGTATTCATCATGATGCAAGCCCAGCTTGACTGGACACCAAGACTGACAGTATCATGCTTATTGTTTCCATCTTTGTCCAAGTAGTCAATGATCTGACTCTGTTTGAACCCAATACTCTGTATCTCATTATCTGTTCAGGGAAAAGTTGATTCTCTGAAGATGTTCTTTCTGGCTCCCAATCATCAGCATCATGGCTCATCCTCCTCATTACTTCTGGGCACCAGGATGTTCAGGAAGAACACACAACTGCTCTCTGCGCTGACTTTCTGTTTCAAAGGCTATTCATTCCTTTTGAAGTCAGAGAACTCATTCTAATACTTCTGTCAACAAGCAATAGGTCTTTCTAGCAAGAAAAATCAGTGAAACAGCATGGAAGTAGATAGTGCCAGACTTAGAGTCAAAAAACACTTGGGCTCTGTTTTTCATTCTGATACTGATGAACATAGTGACCCTGGGCATGTCTTATAAACTCTTAGTGTCACAGATAACTCTCTAAAACTCTCTAAATATAAATTATAGAGAGATTGCTGGTTTACCTTATTGGAAGATATCTCCATGGTGTTGGGAAGACAAAAGAGGATCTGGGGGGTTTCAGCAACAGCCTATGAACCAGGGACCCTAATTTAATTGAAATCCTTTTCTAAACTACTGGACTACTGTTTTCTGAGTGACAAATGGAAATAATAATATCTGTTTCCTAGATTTTTCCCCCTCAGTAGGATTGTATTAATGGGATCTGGCTAACAAAATGTTTGGAATGTTTTGGAAAAAAGGTACCTTGGGTCCTATTAAACCAGCATTTATGTTTATGGATGGATTTATTGCAGCTAGCAAAGCTGAAATTGGCCCATAGCCCCAAGATCTTAAAAAAAAAACATGAGAGGAGGCTTAAAGTGAATCATACTGAGGGCACAAATCCCAGTAAAAACAGAAAACATGCCCCACCAGCTCTGTGCTCAAGTTTTATTATTCATCTCCTTTCTACCTCAAGAAGGCATACCCTTCCCATAAACTGAGTTGGGGAGGGGTTTCCCTTCAGTGGAGATCTTCAAGAAGATGCAGAATGACCACTGATAAATATGTTATAGTTGTTTTTTGGGGTGTTATCAGGGAATCATAGATTTAGAATCTGGAGGGACCTTAGGGATTATCTAGTCCAACTCCTTCGTTTTTCAAATGAGGAAACAGAAGCCCAGAGAGACACACAGATTTTAAGTGACAAAAACCTCAGGATATGAATGCAGTCAAACCACAAGGGTTTTGGCCTATGCCTACTATTACTGATATTATTTTTAAATTTTCTGAGCTTATAATTTATTTTTAAATTTTTATTCCAGTAACAAATTTACACACACATTTTCCAAGACTACATAATTCATATTGTCTCCCTTCACTCTTCTCCCCCCCCAGAGTTGACAAGCAATTCCACAAACCTATTAATAATATTTCTATATTATTCGTTTTGTAAGAGAATAATATTATAAGACCCAAACCCTAAATTACATACCCAAATAAACAAGTTATAAACCGTATGTTTTCTTCTGCATTTCTACTCCAACAGTTCTTTCTTGAGGTGGATGGCTTTCTTTTTCATAAATCCCTCAAACTTTCCTGGATCATTGTATTGCTGTTAATAGCAAAGTCTATCCCATTTGATCATCTCACAGTGTTACAGTCTCTGTGCATAATGTTCTACTGTTTCTGCTTATTTCATTGCATAAGTTCTTGTAGGTCTTTCCAGCTCTTTCTGAAATCATCCTGTTCATCATTACTTAAAGCACAATAGTATTCCATCACCATCATATACCACAATTTGTTCAGCTATTCCCCAATCAAGGGACATCCCCTTATTTTCCAATTTTTGCCACCACAAAAAGCCCATGCCTGCTATCATTAAGGGACCCAATTTGGCTCTCTGCAGATAATAATATGTTCCAAACTGCTACAATTCTAGTCTATATGTTTATATGTGTTTGTCTTTATATTACATGTATGGGTTCCATATTGCCATAGGTAGTATATTCAATGTCATAGATTAGTTTGGGGATATAGCACTGCCCTTTTTATAATGAATAAATCATTTTAAGTCTATTTGTATTTAGCTGTCTGGTTTAAATATTTCTAATCAGTTATTCAACATGCTCAGTTTTCAAGGTTGTTTGAATTAGTAAAATTTACTTTTCCAGCCAATTGACTAGCAATCATCCAACCAGAATTTATTGAATGATTATTTTATGCACCAGCCAAGAAAGTTGCTTCATGGCAAGACTGTCCAATGAGAAATGAAAATGGGGTTCTCAAATCCCCTGCCCCAAATATTTTATATTCTGATATCTTCAATATTATTTGCACTTTTTTACTTCTTACTCCCTTCTTAACTATAAGCTTCTGTCTCTGCTGACTAATGACAGAAACTGCTCTCTTTAAGATTAGCAATGATCTCCTTATCGCCAAATCCAAGGACCTTTTCTAGTCTTCATCCTTTTTTATTTCTCTGAAGAGTTAGATATTGTTGTTCACTCTCTCCTTCTGGAAATACATTCTTCCCTGTTATCTTTAAAAATGTCTTTCCATTATTGGGAATCTGACATAGGCTCATCTTAGAGATGTCACCTACCAGCAAACAAAAATAAAGATTGAGAAAGGATCTGAGAATTAAGCATCTTTAGTAGCATTAGGAAAAGCCATTTAAGTTGAAGTCAAAAGTCAGACTGCAAAGAGTTAAAGAAGAATTTGTTGACTGCCATCTCAAGGAGTTCATCTAGAAATGGGGTAAAAGATATAGGAGGAATAGATGGATTAAGTGAGAGTTTTTTGAAGAAAGGGAGATATAAGAATGTTTGAAGGCAGTAACTTAGGTAGTGAGTAGACAAGGCAAGATTAAAAATATGCAAGAGTGAGGATAACAGAGAGGGCAATCTGTTAAGGCCAGCTTTCATTCCTTCCCATGTTTTCTAATTGGTCCTTTCACTCTGAGGCTCTTCCTGCTGTCTTCCACCTCTACTAGAAAGTCTGCTAGAATGTTCAAGGCATTAGGTTCTTTCTTCCTTAGACAACCATAGAAAGAATATAAGTATGCTTCATACTGTCACCAGATCTCACAAGTTTCTATATTGGGGCTCCTCTCCTGTTTCCACTGATTTCTGGCAAAGTTTTTGTGAAGTTCAGAGTGGATAGAGTAATTTACTTTTGTTTCTCTTTTGATTATAATTCTGTTTGGTGTCTTTTTTTTTTAGATCTTTGCTGAACTAAATATGGAAAAAGCTGAAATCCTCTACTACTTTTCATTTTGATATCTAACTTTTCTTGGCACTGCTTTGTTGTGGTTCTTTTTTATTATAATTGATATTTCTCAGTCTCCTTTTCTGGGTCATTATCTATATCCCACTCCATGAGTTTGGGTATATACTTCAAGTTTCTGCCCTAAGTGCTCTTTCTCTTTCTTTATATCCTCTCTTAGTGATATGATCATCTCCTGAGGGTACAACTATTCTCTCTATGCAGATGACTCCCATATTTATACACTCAGCTCTCTCCTGAGTTCTCCAGTACCACATATTCAGTTGATAGATGGATATCTACACCTGGATACTCCATATCCATTTCTAGATATTCAATATAGTCAAAATAGAACTCATATTTTCTGTGAAACCGAAACCTCTAAAGTTTACTATTTCTTTGAAGGGTATCACCTCTTTCATTCTTCCAAGTTTGTAACCTATGAGTCATCTTCAACCTTTAATATTCAATCAATGAGTCTTATCAATTCAACCTTCTCAGTATCTCTCAGACCTGTCAACTGTACATGTGTGTGTGTGTGTGTAAGTATACTTGAGAATAAAAAGACAGGCAAAAGGCAGTATCTATCTTCACAGAGTTCACAATCTAATGGGTGAGTCAACCACAAGCAAATATCTATAAATAAGTTATATTTAGTATAAATTGGAAATAATCAATAGAGGATAGCCATTAGAATTAGGAGGAATCAGGAAAGGCTTCCTGGAGGTATAGTTTTAGTTGGGACTTGAAGGAAGCAAGAAGATATAGACAAGAAGGGAGGGAGAGATAATGAGGAAAATCATTCTAGGTATAGATGACATGTTCTAAGTATTCTGTCCTCTTTTTATTTACTAAAATTGCTTTTTTTTAAAGCATGCTTGTTTCTACATGCCTGTAATCCCTGCTATTGGGGAAGCTAAGGCTTTTGGATCAGAAAAGGATAAGGGTGGTGAAAGAATACCATGAAAGGGAGAGGCAAAACAATGTAGATTGGAGAAATGAACAAGGTCAAAATTTCTATATCAATCAAAACTGGGCCAGTGTGCAGCCACTACACTTTCTTTCTAGGGAGGAATAGGAAGACCCAGTGTCAAAAAATAAATAAATAAAAGATCATTATGATTTCCCTTAATTCTTTTTCAAATGGCACTATATTGGGATGAGTCTTCCTGATATGACACATTGGCTTTCTTAATATAATTTTCTATAATTGATATACATTAATGCATTTTTCCAAAGTAAGCTTTGGACAACATTTCATTGGTAACTTTCCTCCCCTGTTGCCAGGGAAGATTTTTGTTTGTGTTTATGTACATGGTCACTAGTTCAATAGAATATAAACTCATTGAGGGTAAGAATGATTTAATTTTTTTTCTTTTTTTATCCTTGTTACTTAACAGAGCCTAATCTAGAGTAGGTTCTTGATAACTATTTGCTGTATGCTTGATTTGATTGATTGATTGATTGATTGATGAGGCATCTGGGTTTGCTATTCTAATAATGAGGGGGGAAATTTTTTGAGCCTAAAGTGAATAACTCTGCAAGGCCAAACTATTTTGATTCCTTAAAACAAATAGGATTTATAACCACTCAAAGAGCTAGACTGAAATTTTAACTCTATATCAATCTGATGGGGACAATAGCTAGCTTTTATATAGCATTTACAGTGTTTCAAGTATGTGCCAAGTGTTTTAAAAATATTCTTTCATTTTATTCTCATACCAAACCTGATTTTATAGTTGAAAAAACTGAGGCCAAGAGTTATTAAGTAATTTACCCAGAATCTGAGGCTGAATTAAAATTCAGGTCTTCATGACTCTAGCCCAATGTTTTCTCCATTGAGTTTCCTAGCTTTAAAAAAAAAATGCCTAAACAAATGCAAATTAGACACAATTTGAGTGATGAGCTGATGCACTTATCTAACTAGAGGACCCTTAGTTTTTAAGAACTTTAGAAACAACCATTTCTCCAGCAATGATCATGATAATTGAATATTCACTAAAGGAGGCTTAGAAGGCTTTCTACATAATAATGCTTTATAATTCTTGTTATTGTGTGTACCTAAGAGAAATAAAGTTAAAATTTTTTTATCAAATATTTTGTAACTTAGTTCCTTTAGAAATTTTAATTGGCCTTCCTATCAGTTAGTCCAAAGTTAATTTTATTCAGTTTGAGATGTATTTGAATGTTCCTTTTGTGCCTAGTAGTTGGGGCAGCTGAATGGTACAGTAGGTAGAGCACTGGTCCTGAAATGCTGAGGAAGATCTGGGTTTGAATCCAGACTGTGTGATCCTGGGAAAGTTACTTAACCTCTGTTTTTCTCAGTTACCTTACCTGAAAAATGAGGATGATAATAATAGCACCTACCTTGCAGAGTTGTTATGAGGATCAAATGATATGATAAATACATAGTGCCTGGAACATGATAAATGCTGTATAAATATTAGCTATTATTATAATTAATATTATTACTGTGGAGAATGTATGAAAGATAAGAGTATCTATTAATGGTGGACAAATTGGTGAGCCTTACTTTGAACTGTGGGACCTTGGACCACTTCCAGTGGAGCATGGATACTAAAGAGCTTGCTGCTTCTGGATGTCAAAGCAAACCCTTGATCAAACTTTAGTTTTGTTTCTCTACCCACCCACTCCTACCCTGGGGCCAGAGGCAGATAAATCTATATCAATTTAAAATAAGATATAACTTCTTCTGCCTTCTCTGGATCATGTTATGGAACAAATTTTCTGCGAGGGTTCTTATGAAAAGCTTTCCTTCCTTCCTTCCTTCCTTCCTTCTTTCCTTCCTTCCTTCCTTCCTTCCTTCCTTCCTTCCTTCCTTCCTTCCTTCCTTCCTTCCTTCCTTCCTTCCTTCCTTCCTTCCTTCCTTCCTTCCTTCCTTCCCTTCCTCCTTTCCTTCCTCCTTTCCTTCCTCCCTTCTTTCCCTCCTTCCTTCCTTCTTACCTTTCTCCCTTCCTTCCTCCCTTCCTTCCTTCCCTCCTTTCTTCCTTCTTTCCTTCCTCCCTTCCTTCCTTCCTCCTTTCCTTCCCTCCTTCCTTCCTTTCTTCCTTCCTTCCTCCCTCCTTCCTTTCCTCCTTTCCTTCCTCCCTCCCTCCCTTCCTCCTTTCCTTCCTCCCTCCCTTCCTCCTTCCTTCCTTCCTTCCTTCCTTTCTTCCTTCCTTCCTTCCTCCCTTCCTTCCTTCCTCCCTTCCTCCCTTCCTTCCTTCTTTCCTTCCTTCCTCCCTTCCTTCCTTCTTTCCTTCCTTCCTCCCTTCTTTCCTCCCTTCCTCCCTTCCTCCTTTCCTTCCTTCCTTCCTTCCTTCCTTCCTTCCTTCCTTCCTTCCTTCCTTCCTTCCTTCCTTCCTTCCTTCCTTCCTTCCTTCCTTCCTCCCTTCCTCCCTTCTTTCCTCCCTTCCTTCCTTCCTTCCTTCCTTCCTTCCTTCCTTCCTTCCTTCCTTCCTTCCTTTTCACCTTCCCCCCTTCCTTCCTTCCATCTATCCTCACACATAACAGGAGGCACATGGACTCCAAGTCTAGTCTGAGATCAGGTCTTGAATCTTGGATGTCTTTTTTGTCACATACTTTATAATCCCTGAGCATAGGTAACTAAACAGTGATCATGAGAGGTGGATTCCCCAGGAGTGGTCACCTACGAGTCCAGGAGTTTCTGGCTTCCAGCTGCATTTTACTATAGAAGTCAACTCATTTCACTTTTATCAAGTTATCTGGAATGAGTCTTAGATGAACTCTAATGATAGGTAGTTCTATGATTTCAAGTAAACTTACCGTTGTATACCATATAATCTGATTTCTTCATAGTCAAAATAACTTACAAATGGAGAGATTTTTGCTTTGTCCTCTTTTAAGCATGTGATTTTGTCAATGTGTGGAAGTCCCTCAACCAAAGCAGAATTGCAACTCTGTTATTTACCAACTTAAATTGCTTAGGTTCTTGAGAAGCTAAGACTAGCCCAGGAGTATAGGGTCAGCAGGGGTTAGAGTAAGGAGTAGAACCTGGCTTTTTCTTGACCCCCAAACTAACCTTTTAACTAAACTATTACTCTGTATTATTGTGGTGTTTGTTTTTCATTTCTGAAGACAGCCAATGATATCATGGAGTGTTGTCTTGACACCTACATGAATTGGATTCAAGTGAGGCAGAATTGCATGAAGTCATCAGGCTCATTCTCTCTCTTCCAGAGTCATCTAAGTCCAAGATAAAAGTCAAGATGACTGTTAATGGCCCAAGATGCAAGTAGATGACTTTTGGTATCTTCTATATCTGACCAAGCTCTAAGCACTACACAGCACCTGCTTCAACTACCTCCATGACTATTGGAATAAATTTTTCTCATCAGCTCATTCTGCCAGAAGAAGTCTTCATGTGCTTAGAGTAGACATCTCATTAACTCACCATTGGGTATATGAGGCTGTTGGTTACAACAAATCTACCTGATTTAGCCCATCTGCCAATATGGTTTAGCAACTCACACCAGAGGTGCTAGTCCTCCTTGAACACCCATACACCCTACTGCTTGCTCTGCGCTACCTCTTAAAGAAGGGTTTAAATTTAAACCTGGCAAAAAATTTAAACCTGGCACAAGCACATCTGAAAAGACACTATAATTGATATGGACTGACAAAATATAAATGAAGACTAGTAAAGGGAACAATCTTTCCCAGAGTGGATCCTTTCAGGCTAAATAAGGCATGTACCTGTCTGGATGCTGATGTCTTGTAAGATCCCAAGGGAATATGGGGAAGAAAATTTTAATCTTTATTCATGAATTTTCTTCCTATCTGAAGGAAAATAATTCCTTTTAGATGAACTAAAATGACTCTTGGCTGATGGATGGGAAACTTCTAGCACAATGAGCAAGGAAGAACTATTGTATTATTCATTGAATCAGAAGCAGTATGGCATAGTGGAGAGAGCTTTGGCTCCAGGCTTTAGAAAACAAAGGTTCAAGCCTTACCCCTCACACATACTGTCTGTGTGACTCTAGAAGAGTCACGCAACCTTTCAATGTCATCAAAAGCTTTCTAAGAAAACCATGTTATGCACAACAAGTGAAATAACAAAAGTGGACAACAATAATAAAAAATGAAATGCTATTATCTTAGATGTACTATTTGGGTATAAAAAGTTTAAAAAATCTAGTTGTATGTTTAAAGCAAAAAGCTATGAAAATTTTATTTTGAAATTTCAGAAATCAAGGCAATAGAGAGGTACAAGATTCAATGATCCTAAAGCCAAAGTGGAGCTCATTTGTTGAGTTTTCACAAATGATGCTCCTTGGGTCCAAATCCAGGCTACCAATGTGAATACTTAATGTGAGACAGCACAAATGATGGACCAAGATCTGTTGCTCTCACTTCCTATCCAAGGTTATGCCCTAACTTAAAAAAAATTATACTTATTTTTTTTTAAAAGTTTACTGAAAGATGTTAAGGTATTAGGTGACATAGTAGATAGAACTCCAGGTCTGAAATTGGGAAGACCTGAGTTCAAATCCAGTCTTAGATACTTATTAGTTGTGTGATCTTGGGTATGTCCCTTAACTCAGCTTGCCTCAGATTACTCATCTGTAAAATAAGCTGGAGAAGAAAATGGCAAACCACTCCGGTATCTTTGCTGAGAAAACTGCGTATAGGGTCCTGAAGAATCAGATATGACTCAACAACAACTAAGATTGACAGTTCATTCTGGAGAAATTCCTAATCAAATAAGAGGGATTTTATTTTTTTCCATCATCAAGACATATTTCCAAGATGATGCCTGTACTTTATTAGATACCATGAATGCATACACTATAATTTGTCCTGGAGAGCAGAAATTCATTGTCTATCAGCTTGTCTGTTCTTCTGCTAAGGAATTTTCCTTTCACACAGACCAGCTTTCAGAAATGATTTTTTTTAATTCCCCGGTAGCAAACCTCAGGGCACGTTGTCAGTATCAATGATGGCAGCGGCTCTGGCCTATTTGGGATTTTTCTCCCCACGGAACTAAGTCCTGTCTGCTCACTCAGCTTATCTCGGCTGACAGCTTGATAGAAGGCTTGCTAATAAATGAAGAGCATCCCAGGGAATTCTAGGTGAAGTTGATTCCATTCTTGGGGTCACCCTCTAACATACCACATCAGCCCCAGGCCACTGTTCCTTTTTGATATCTCAGTAATGACCTTCTCTAGCAAAGACTCCAAAATTTAACTTGCTGTCATGTAGGGAGAAAGGAACATGTTAATAGGGGTAACCAAAACCATCGCCTCCTTTCAAACCCCCATGTATATTGAGATATGCTTTGGAGTTCAAAGGTAGCTCAGAAGATGGGATCTTGGCCCTTGTTCAGTAATTTCCCCTCATGCAGTGTAAGATGGGTAGGAAGAAGAGAAGGATCTCTTGAAGAGAAAGTAAAATGATAACTACTCACTGCAGAAAATTCCTTTGAAGTGAGATAGGACCAAATGGGATCACACTATCCAAAGCCCAAAGAACTAAGGTGTCTTAAAATGGCACATTTAGTTTCTAGAGGGTCAGAATGGATAATGGCAATTGGAGTGGTTCTTTTAGATTAAATAAATAGCCTTCACACTTCTTTCACAGGAGAGCAGAACAAAGAAAAGGACTGATAATGCATGGTGCAAGGTACACTGTTTTAGAGAGGTGGCTCCCTTGTTAAGTCCTTATCCAGCATGACTTTGCTTTCATTTTTTTCCCCTTTCTTCAGATTTAAGCAAATTCCTCTTCATTAGAGCAAGGTTCCCCAAGCCAGATGTTACTGATTTCAGTGGCATTTTCAATAAAAATGAGTCAATCAAGTGAGCAGCTGTATCTTCCTGCCCTCTATCAAGCATGAACTAATCCTGTCTGCCACCACACATCTATCTTTTTGAAATGAGTAGGAAGTCACTTGCACAGATGTTTGAAAAAGGCATTTATTTCTGGGATGATGCTTTTTTGACCTTTCTGTTTTCTAAGTTAAAAACATAAAAGTTATTATTTTCAGCAATTTGGGGAAGGGGCTGGAGAAACTATTAAAGCAGAATACTGTCAGTCTAGCATCACTTCATGGATCCTCCTGGCTGGCAGTAACTTCCCCCTCCAAACCCACCTCCCAAAATCATTATGTGTATATGTGTGTTCATGTATGTGTACATACATTTATAGGGGTATACTCAGATATTTAACAGTTGGCTCTGTGAAAAACACAACACTTTTTAAGTTGAATTTGCTTTATTGACATTTTCTTCTTCATCACTTTTTTAAGTCTAGAGGAGCAATAAATCGAGCCTTGATTTGTAGCATTTGCTACAAATTCTGAGGTATAAATGATCACACTGAATATTTAACAATGGGCTTTCTTGAGCTGATATGGGCTGGTTCCATTACGAGTCTGAGTTATATCTACATTCATGTTGATATTGTGTTTATATTTAATCTTCACAGTATCTATATATTTCTGATATTTGTGTTGTCCATCTCTCTATATATATAGATATGTGCACACATAAATATATTTTATATGTATGCTTATATATGATATATATCTATATGTTCTTTACAAATTATACATATTTTTATAATATAGTAGGTATAAATATGTTATATATTGGGCATCATGTGAGCTGGCACCTAAATGAATGGTTCTGTATTGATATTATCATGTGTGTCAATATAAATTATATACATGTGCAAATTATATATATATAATATTTAGTGTATATACACATAGATATATATATTTAGATTCCCTGATATAAAATAAGCTTCTTCAGGACACAGCCTGTTTGATTTCTTTGTATTTATCATTAGGGCTCAGTCCAGGGGCTGGCATAGAGTAGGCATTTAATAAATGTTTAATAAATGTTGTTCAATCAATCAATGAATAAGCACATATTTTATGTACTAAATGAGGGCCTGGGGATATAAAGACAAAAGTGAAACAGTTCCTGCCCTCAAGGCATTTACATTCAAACAAGAAAGACAACCTGGACAAATATAAGTACATGGAGAATATGAACAAAGTGAAACCAAGTTTTGGAAGGGAGAGTACTAGCAGCTGGATGAACAGAAAAGACTCTGTGTAAAGCTGAATCTTGGAAAAAAACAGAAACTGGAAAACAAGTATCCTAAGAGTGGAGATGAGGCGGGAATTTGGAAGATTCCAAACATGGGGGCAGGCAAAAGGCATGGAAACAGAAGATGGATCATTGCGTATTGATTGATCATTGACTGACTGACTGATCCTGCCTGGTCTCCAAGAAATGGATCCATTTGTGCCTCTGTGATGGGGCAGCTAGGTGGTACAATGGACAGAGTGCCAGGCCTAGATTCAGGAAGACTCATCTTCTTGAATTCAAATATGTCCTCAAATACTTACTAACTGTGTGACCAGGGGCAAATCACTTAATCCCCTTTTTCCTCTGCTTCTTCATGTTTACAGGACCTGAAGGAAGTGGTAAATGACTACTCCAGGATTTGTTTGTTTGTTTGTTTGTTTGTTTTTGCCAAGAAAACCAAAACAGGGTCATTAGTTGACACAACTAAAACAGCTGAACAACAAATATACATATGACAGCTAGATGGCCCAGATAGAAGTGGATCAGACCTGGAATTAGGAAGACTCATCTTCCTGAGTTCAAATTTGACCTCGACCACTTTCTAGCTAAGTGACCCTAGGCAAGTCACTTAATCTTGTTTGCTTCCCTTTCCTCATCTATAAAATGAGCAGGAGAATGAAATGGCAAATCAGTCCAGGATCTTTGCCAAGAAAACTCCAAGTGTGTGGGGTTTTCCTTAATGGACTTCCCTGACCAGCAGGGTCCCACAAGGGGAGGGGCTCACCTTTGTGATGGGACCCGAGGAGAGGTAGGAACCGAGAACCAGGGTGGAAATGAAAGACAGGGACAAGTCAGTGGTTGGATAGGGCAGGCAATCCCTATGATACTCCTTTTGGTAGGAGAGTATGAGTACAAAGGAACACGAGGTGGATGAGGAGATTAAGATAGGAAATGCAGGCCGAGATGGTTACAGCCTCGGGGAAGGAGAAGGTCAAGAGGAGAGAGAGACATAGTCATTGAGGAGCCCAGTGGAGCTCCATGGAAGGGGAGAAAAGCCAAGAGGAAGTTCATGGGATTGCCTCTGAATTTATTCCTGTCCTGCTTGGGCGGTACTCCCAAGGACGTAGTAACCACATCACCAAGTATAGACAATTAAGATTGGGTGGCAAGGTAGAGGGAACACCTTTGGGCGTGTAGATTGCAAACCGCGCTTTCCCGGGGAATTGAGTCCGAGCATGTTAATGAGTTTGTCTTAGCCAAGGGCCGCATGGCCAGTTCAAGGTTACATTCACAAGCCTCATTGGTATAACCTTATGCTTGGAGACACAGTCGCCATACAGTCATTTATATTTCATAGATGTGAATATGCTTGGGATGCTACAAAGTGGGGCCACAAAGAGCCAGACAGAAACGAAAAGCAACAGACAAACAAGCCTTTACAAGCCACCTGATCTTTTCACCTGCCTGAAATAGTCTGAGCACCATCTTTCCCCAGTCCTTCCATACACACAATATTCTTCTCTGATTCTTTAAAGGTCATTTCTGAAATGATCCAATCTTTCAGCTTTGCTTGATGAGCACTCAGAGTCTCTATAATATCTCTCTCAAGTGATGTACCAAGTGCATCCCATCTGCCTCTATTTCCTGCCAAGGACCACAGACTGTGAATCCTGTCTGTCTCCATAGAGATGTAAATTTGGAGAGGAGTTTGTGGTTTGTTTGAGAAGGGAAGAGGGAATTCCATCAGTCATTCCAGGAGCTTAAGGAGTGCCCATTGTGTGCAGAGCTCTGCACTAAATAATAAAGAGATGACACAAAAGAGGTAGACATGACTGAACAGCAACAACAAATATAAAAGCCTGGTTATATGGGAGAGAATATTGGATTTGCAGTCACAGAACAGGAGTGAGAATTCCAGTTCTTCCACTTACCCAGGATAAATCACTCTCTGAACCTGAGTTTCCTCATCTTTAAGATGAAGGGGCTGGACCAAATCACCCCTCAATTCTCTTCCAGCTCAATAGCTATCTATGATGCAATTTTTGAAAGACCAACATAAAACATATATGACTAGGAATCACTTTCAACAAGCATTTATGAAGCACCTACAATGTAATGTGTAAATAGAATACCTTGTACTTCATCTCCCAGAATCCTTTTCCCTTTGTCCCCACATTACATGCTTATGTTTTATCGATAAAGTGTGGAATTCCACTCCTGCTCTCTCTCACTCTCTCTCACTCTCTCTCACTCTTTCTCTCTGTCTCCATGTCTCTCTCTAGTGCTTCCACTAAAGCTATCACTTTCCTCTACTTAAATTTATTATTAATAAATCTTATAAAATATAATACTTGGAGATATATATTAATTTTAGTCTTATATAGTCTCCACATACTGTACTAGGTGGTGAGTATACAGAGACAAAAGCGAAAATCTCTGCTCTTAGAGAGTTCATTTTCTATTGAGGGGAGGCAATATATACCCCAACAAGCCAATACACTATTGAAATATAGAGGTATGATTATGTGTATGCATATATACCCAATACATACACTACACAGTACATATACTACCTAAAATAGCCTGAGCACTATTCTCCTCATACATGCATTTTTCTTCTCTCCTCAACCTTAAGCTGATTCTTTTAAATAACTATCAAGTATATATAGATATATATTTATTATATACATATATTTATTATATATATACATTTACTACTATTGATAATAATAATTGTCATTTCTGTTCAATCATTCAATCACATCAAACTCTACCTGGCCCCATGGAAAATGTCTATACAGTTTTCTTGGCAAAGATACTTGGCAAAGAAATATTTCATTCTTGAGTGGACTAAGGCAAATAAGGGTTAAATGGCTTGCCTAGACACACAGAGATGGATAAGTGTCTGAGATATGATTTGAACTCAGATCTTCCTGACTATTGGTCCAGTGCCCTATCCACTGCTCCACCTAGCTATAATAATAATAATAATAATAATAATAACAATTTTCATTTATATAGTGCTTACTATGTGCCGGGAACTATTAAGAATTTTATAATTATTCTCTCATTAGATTCTCACAAAATCCCTGGGAGGTAGGAGTTGTCTTTATCTCTATTTTATAGATGAAAAGACTGAGGCAAACAGGAATTAAGTGACTTTCCCAGGGTCACAAATCTAGGAAGTATCTGAGGACAGATGTGAATTCTGATCTTCCTGACAGCAAATCCAATACTCTCTACTGTGTTTCCTATATAAATAAACAAAGAATATCTATCTCTCTACACTTAGGTATGTAAATAAATACATATAGATACAAATACCCATATCAAAGGGATACTCCCAAAAGTCTTAGTGCATTTTTATGCTATTAAGGCTTTAAAATACATTAAGATTTGGGGGATAGGGTAGCTTGGGAGCTCAGTGGAGAGAGCCAGGACTGGAGTCAGGAAGTCCTGGGGTCAAATCTGTCCTGGGACATTTCCTAACTTTTGTTACAAGGGAATCACTTTAAAAGACTGATATATATTAATTTAAGGTCGCCAAGGAATTCAGCTATGTAATTCCTAAATGAAAACTCAAGTTTGCAGTCAATCTTTTATGGAGTTTAATTACAATAGGAGGAAGAAAGGAATTAGAGATAGAGAGAGAGAAAAAGGGAGAGAAAGGAATAGGGCTTAAATACCCCTTCTGTTTAGGCTGGGCCAAAAGGCCCAAGCCCTTAGATAGCTGGGGCAAAGAAAAGAGATCAGTCCCTATCACTCACGTGACCAAAATGGAGAAACAGTCTCAGAGGCCCCCACCTTCAGCTTCCTTCAGAGCAAGCTTCTCCGAGTCCACTGCAATCACTCCGACCAAACTCCTCAACCACCACCAGGAGTCTTCAGACCCCCCTGATCTTTAAGGAAACCATCCAAGTTGCCTCCCCTCAGTTCTCACATCTACCAATCACTGTCCATCAATTTCCCTGTGCCAATGGAGGCTCTAGCTTAACCCAGGACCGCCCAGAGGCTTTGCACATGTCTGTTGAAGGTCATATTTTCAAATGATTAAATCTTTGCTCCTTTGCTACAGCCCTTTCTAATCCTGTTAACTTGAGTAGGGTAGAGATTGGAATAATTAAATTTTGATCTAGGCTGCAGCCCTTACTCAATCCTGTTAGGACTGAATAGGGTGGAGATTGATTCCAAGTATCTCCATTGTATCAATTCTAAAATCAATCATGACTCAAAGAAATTGCTGTTCTATGCTTAAGCATAGGTCAAAGTCCTTTCCATTGTTCAGCAAAAGGTTTCTGTCCTAAAGTAATCTGAAGAAGGGAAGAGAAGGAACCTCCCATGCCAATGGGGTTCCCATTCCAATAGACTATCAGTAAGAAATTTTCCAAGTATGAAATATCCCAATGGTGAAATTTCCAACATTTATAAGTCTAAGGAATTTTGAGGTTTACACTTTGTGGCCCTAGGCAAGTCACTTAAAGCCAACCACCTAGTCCTTACCTCTCTTCTGCCTTGGAACTGATTCTTAGCACCAATTCTAAGACAGAAGATAAGGGTTATTAAAATAATAATAATAAAAGACTTATGGGACATGTATGTTACAAAATAATTTCAGGGGAAAACAAACAATAGGAGGAAACAGAAAACACCTTATCTAGGATTTAGCCTTTGAATTAAGGATCTGAGGGAGTTAAGGATTCTGGAAGGCAGAAGTGAGAAAAAAAGAAAAAGCATTGCAGGCATGGATATGGAGGTGACCAGATGGAATATTAAGTACAAAAAACATCTAGTTGGCCAAAATTGGGTAGTAGAGTATATGAGGGATAATATAAAATTGATCTGGAAAGGAAGGCTATAATGAGCTTGTGAAATGCTTTAAAGGCTAAACAGAGTTTGCATTTTAATACTAGAAACAATAGGGAACCACTGAAGCTCCTTCTAGAGGTGCATAGCACGGTTAGAATCATTCATTTAAACTCTACCTCATATTAATCTCTGTTTTACTCCTCTAAAATCCTGTTTCACTCATACATAATCTCCAGTCTGGCATTTTATTTTGTATTTTCTACTTTTCTAGTTGTTTCCTAAGCCTTCTTTTAAAAGTTTCTTGAAGGAGTACAATATGCATGTCACTATCCCAGTGCCTGGAAGACAGAAAAAAACTCAGTAAGAATTGATAGACACTAGCTGTAAAAAAATCTAAATATTAGCTCTTCTCCATCCATGCTAGTGGCAGAGAAAAATGATACAGATGGGTCAATAGCTTGTTAGCACATGTTCTTTTTTAATCAATCCAAGACCAGAAGTTCCATTCCCTATAAAGATCAGATCTCTACCCTCTCTCGGGTAGAAGTAGATCTCTGATTCCAGCTTGATCTCTGACCTCAACCATGTTGTTGTTGTCCAGTTGTTTTTCAGTTGTGTGTCCAGTTCTCTGTGACCCCATCTGGGGTTTTCTGGGCAAAAATACTGGAATGGTTTGTCATTTCCTTTTTCAGCTCATTTTCTAGATTGGGAAACTGAGGCAAACAGGGTTAAGTGGTTTACCCAGGGTCACAAAGCTAAGTGTCTAAGCATCTGAAGCTGAATTTGAAGTTAGGAAGATGAGTTCAATTTATCTCTCTAGCATCTAGGCTCTAGAGAGTGTGTGATTGTGTAAACACTGTGTAAATACATTCTCATGACTAGAAAAATACTTCAAAGGACATATCCCATTAATACTGTTAAGGATAAGGATATTGTTATCTTTGCATAAGAAGGTCAGGATATTAAATATGTTTTAATACAGAAATAATATATTAAAATTATAAAAATATAATTCAAAAAGAATTTAAGATGCAAACATATTGCCTCTTTCTCAATATCTCAGAAGCCTCTTCCTCTTGAATTTGTGACAATAATAAAATAGTTCAGTTAAATGGAAGAAAAAAGGTAGATATGCCAAACCTTATTCCCTTCTATTGGGTTTTATATAGAACATTGGCAAAGAGTTACTTAAGAAGAATAATTTAAAAGAAATGTAGTATTTTGAGTTAGAAGGAACCTTAAGAGGTCATGTAGACCCAGTCTTCTCATTTTACAGATGAAGAAACTAAGATCCAAAGAAGGAGCTTCAAATTAAGCCTTGTTTGACTTCAGACATACAGCAATTTCTAGAGAGTACCTTATCCAAGGCCACTCAGACAATAAATATTATATTTGGGATTACAACCATGTTCTCTGATCAGAGGTGTTCTTTCCAATACACAAAACTACTCTAGCAAGGAATTTGAAAACTTCTTTCATAGTGATTAAAAAAAATAAAGACCAAGCAACTTTTAGATCATTAAGAATTATTAAATCTTTTGTGACCCCAAAGCCACATATCCTCCAGACTTTGCCATCTCCATTGATGGATGGGGCATGCAGCAATGACTAGAAACTGGTGTGAGAGCTTGCTAAGCCCTTTTCAGGACTGCTCATCCACCTTTGGTGTCTAGTTGTCACCGAACTCTCACCCGTGTCTCCTAGAAGCTGGAACATGCTCAGCAGTCACACCCCAGTAAACCATCTCTATGAACAAGCTAAACCAGGTTAAGGGTAACCAAGAACCCCCAGACGCTTTGACGATTTAGGAGATGTCTACCCCAAGCATGTGGAGACTTCCCCTAGAAGGATGGACAGATGAGACAATTTCTTCCCACAGCCATGAAAGTGACTGAAGTGGATGCTGTAAAATGCTTAGAGTTTGATCAGACGTCAAAAATGCCCATCATTTACTGCCTCCTGGGTCATTGCCAATCATTCTAAGCTTTGTCTTGCCACTGGACTTGGATAATTTTGGAAGAGACAGTGAAACTGATGAGTTTGTGCCACTGCCTCACTTAAATCCAGTTCATGAGCAAGTCAAGATATCCGTCCATGCTGTTATTGCTCCTCCTTGAAAATGAAGGATAAATAAGGGGAAAAAAAACCAAGGTAAGTTCAGAAAAACCTGGAAAGACTTCTAAGAATGGTTGCAAAGTGAAATGAGAAGCAGAACAATGTATACAATAGTAGATATCAACTGTGAAGGACTAAACTGTTATCAGCAAAATAAGGTTCCAAGATAATTCCAAGGAATCCATGATAAAAAACCAAACAAACAAAAAAGCTAACCACAGCCAAAGAAGGAATTGCTGGAATATGAATACAGATTGAAGTGTGACATCTTTCACTTTAATTTCTTCATGAGTTTTTTATTATATATTTGATATGGGTCTACTGTCCCAGTGTGGAGAAGATGGAAATATGTATTGCATAAAAACATCAATATAAGCTATATCAGACTATTTATTACCGCATAGAGGGAAGAGGAAGGAAAGGGGAGAATTTAAAATTGTGAAATGTCAGAAAACAATGGTTAAATTTTGTTTCTACCTCTAAAAAATTAAAAGAAAGAAAATGAAGTATGAATAACAACACTTTTGAGATCCCTACTCTTCTTTCTGTCATTCAGATTGCAGCCTCGATTCAATCAAATGATTAAGGAAAATCATGGATGGCATTATTACCAAGAAGCAGTGATAAATATGGCATCCGTAAATCCTGGCTGACTGGCACACTGAATAGAGTTCTGAATCTGGAGGCAGGAAGACATGAGATTAAAACCAGCCTCAGACACTTACTAGCAATATGACCCTGGGAAAGTCACTGAACTTCTTTCTACTCCAGTTTCCTCAACTATAAAATGGGAATCATAGTCATTCCTGACAGAGTTTTAAGGATCAAATGAGATGCCGTTTGTAAAGCACTTAGTACAATTCCTGGAACTTAGCTTGTTCTCTAAACAATATACACATATTCTCTTCTAAATTTAAAACTTCAGGAGATCTGTGATATCACTGATGAGAATATTGTCACAGCTGGTGTGGATTTGTACCCAGCTACACCTGCCCATAGTATTTATTTCTTATCCATGTTCTCTCATAAGCTTTTCATAGAGAACCTACTAAATGTTCTGGAAACTTTCCTCTTGCATTTAATGGGTACAGTGATCAGACTGTCCATCTGGTACTCTTCACTGTTGCCATGGATCCAGCCCACCTCCTTTTCCTATTACACATTTCCTCTATGATATACTCTTATCCTTCAGTTTCAAATCTCAAATGACTCAAAGTCATATGACATCATCAGAAGAAAAATAGTTTTGAAAACTTTGGCTTAATAAATTTGTCTTAATTAAAACAAACCTATAAAACAGGAAGATATTCCCCAGTGATAAGTCAAGTATTATGAATGAACAATTCTCAAAAATAATGGCAAATATAATAAACATGTAAAAGATTGCTCCAAATCAAAAGTAATAAACAAATCCAAATTGAGACAACCTGAAGATTTTCACTCATAGAAAACTGACAAAGATGACCAAAGTTAAGGTTAAAGAGGCTCTGGAGAGACAAGCAGATCAGACAAAACAATTCATAGAGTGTTGGAGATGCAGTCAGGAAAACCCGAGTTCAAATTCAGGCTCAGACACTTTCTATCTGGGTGACCCTGTGGCACATCACTTAACTTCTGTCTGTCTTAGTTTCTACATCTGTGAAATTAGGATAATAATAGCACCTACCTCCCAGGGTTTTGTGAGGATAAAATGAAATAATATTTGTAAAAAACTTTGCAAAACTTTACAGTCTTAGATAAATTCTAGGTACTACTACAAATACAATTTTGGTGGAACTATGAGTTGGTCCTATTGAATTTTCCCAGTCTAGAAAAATATTGGAATTGTTCTAAAAAAAGTTATAAAATTTTTTTTCTAAATTTTTTCTTCTTTATTTAAAATCTTAATAATGGATATTCTGCATATTTAGCTTAGCCTTCTCTGACAGGGGATAGAAAGCATTGTTGATCACTGGTGTTTTCGAATCACAGTTGCTCAGTGTATTTGATCAGAAGTCTTTAAAAACATTTGTTTTTAAAATGTTGTAGTCTTACAAATTATTCTCCTGGCATTGTTCACTTTACATTGCATCAGTTCACAGAAGAGTTCTCTAAACTGAACCCTTTGTTGTTTCTTATGGCATACCATTGTTCTATTACATTAATATTTAATCATTTGTTCAGTCATTCAGCTCCTTAAGCACCCCTATATTCAAGTTCTTTACTACCACAAAAAGTTATTGTAATTATTTATGGACTCCTCAATACTTTCAAATTATATCATCTCCACCATGGATTTTTTAATAGTTTTATTTATACCATTTAAGTGATCACATATGATAGTGCCTCATTCTGTATCCATTCTCTAGGACCAAGATTAATTAATATACTTAATCTAAGCTCAGCTAATTTTTAGTATTGTTTTTTGAATATTATTATACCCATTATGTATATTTTGTTCTCCAGGTTCTGCTCTCTACACTAGGTACCATTTCATATATCCCTATTTTTCCTGAATTCTTCATATTCCTCATTTCTTATAGTGTACTATGAAGTTCCATTACATTCATGTAACATAATTTCTCCATCTGTTCCTCAGGTGATGATTACCTAGCTTGTCTCAATTCGTTTGTTCCTACAAAGTAATTCATGTTTTAGCATATATGAGACCTTTCCTTTACCCCTTCTTTGATGTAATATAAATTTAGCAGTAGGATTTATTGGCCAAAGAGCATCAACAGTTTAGTAACTTTTCTTGTACAATTCAAGATTATTTTCCAAGATAGAACAATTCATAATTCTGCCAATAGTCTATTAGTATACTTGTCTTTTCATAGCCCTTCAAAGCCTTCAAAGATAGCATATTCCTATCCCATATCATCTCTGCCAATTGATAAATATGATGTCAAACCCCAGATTTTTTATTTGTATTTCTCAAATTATCAATAATTTGAAGTAGTTTTCATATTGCTTGTCATTTACACTTCTTATTTTTAAAACTATATCCATTGATCATTCATTTATTGGGACAATTCATAAATTGTTCATAGACACTACACATAGAAAATAAATTAGAAGCAAAATTGAATAGGAAGATGAACCATTTTCAATTACATTTGGGAAAATAAGCAGCACTTTCAAAGCTCCCAAGTGGCTCCTTGACACAAAACCACATCTTTTTTTAACATCAGTTTTCTTTGGTTAATGTTATATGATTATAAATCATGACATACTATAATCCTTGAAGCAACAAAATTAAATTGGACCAAAAGGTCATAGAAGAAATATAATGTGGCCAAAAGTAAGCTGCAGCTTTTATCAACAATGACATGTGTAAGCAATAGCAAAAAAATATATTATCGAGGAAATGCATTATTGGAAGGCCACTCAGGTAGTATGATTCAGAAATAGATAAGAGACAGCCTAACTAATAGTCTGGAAAACATAAAATCTTTAAAGACCTCTTGCACCACGGGCAGATCATCTGAAAGGTTCATAACTAGGACTGTACAAGCAAATGCATAGACAGGATGCCATTTGCCATGTTAGAGAAAATCTTTAGGGATTTGCCAAAGCCAGCTTATGCCAGTGAGAGAACCAGTTCTTCAGTTTTCAGAGTGGGCATTTGGAAATTGGCAAATTGTATAAATCAGGGCTTGACTTGTCGTTTTGTTAATTGCCTGCATTTAAAAAAGTAAAGGGGAGTAATAATGCAAAGTAAATTTAAATGTTACCATGAGCACTTTTTATCAGAGACCTGATTGTTAATCTTATACCAGCACATTGTTAAAGAAAGTACATACATCATTCATTGATTATTGATCCATTTAAGTACTGAAATAAATGTGTAGTTCAAAAACTTCATCATAGAACAACATTTTGTCCATATTTTATTATATTTTGTTCCAATTCTCATTATATTTGAGAAATTCAAGCACTTTGAGGCATATGGTTTTTATTGTTGTTGCTGTTGTTATGAATGTCATTAATAATCTAAGCAGTTAGGTAGCACAGTGGATAGAGTTGGACTTGGAGACAAGAAGGCCTGAGTTCAAATCTAGTCTCTCGCACTCGTCCTTGGCAAGTCACTTCACCTTTGTCTGATTTAATATCTTCATCTGCAAAATGGAATTAGCACCTCTTAGGATTGTTGTGTTAATTAAATGAAATAACAATTATAAAATGTTATATAAATGCTAATATTTTCCTTTATTTGGTATTATATCATTCTTCTCATTCAAAAGAATTCCCTTAACAATCTTGGGACATGCTGCTGTCCTATTATACTTTTATATTTAATATTCTACAGACTTGCACAGGTGGATAAAGAATTGCTTTTTGTGGATGAAGAAATATATTAGGATATAAATTGACCCCTAGAGGCAAAATGAAAGCATCATTGGTACAATTCGAATAGCAAATAGGACAACAGGGATGAGATATCCTTCATCCTGATCCTACATGATCTTGAATCTCCCCTCTTTCATTGTCATTATTTAGATGACAAAAACAGTAAAATATGTGCCATGTATATAACATTTTAAGATTGTCAAATTGTTTTAACATTTATGATTTCATAATGTATGTAAGCTAAGCAATATAAAGAGAGAATATATAAGTATCTACCCTATAAACTAGAGAATAAAACATTCTAAATTCTAGTGTTCTAGTGTACTTTTATGTAATTAAATAAGGAAAAATAGGATGGAGTAGACAAATGAAATACAGGGTCTGATAGGAAGAAAAGAATTGTATAACATTGAGTGACCTTGGGTGAGTCTTTTTTTTTCCCCTTCAGAGTATTACTTTCTATTACCCTAATAAAATGGGAGAAATATATTAAAATAGAAGGAGAAGAGAAATGGAAGTAAGTATTAGTATAATGCCTACTATGTAAGAGGCACTGTACTAAGCACTTTGTTGATGGGGAAAAGGAGAAAGGTAGGGAAAGGAAAGGAAAGGAAGGTAGCCCGGGGTCCCCCGTTGCTCTGGTAGGGAAATTGACCAGGCTTTTCTTTACTAGTATAATTATGCTAGAGAATTAAATTAAATCAAGCTAGATTCTAGGGATAGTTAGATAGGTTTATTTGGGCCAGGAAAATCAAGGTTTGGGAAATCTGGAGAAAATTACACCTCTAGCAGCAATGCAGGGGTTCTCCTCTCATTCTCTAGAAAAGGCTTGAAAACCCGCCCTTCTCTCTTGTTTTACATCTTCTCAGACACCTCCCACAAAGGAAGTGGGAGGTGTCTGAGGAAGTTTGGGTAGAGAGTCCTGGGAGATGTAGTCTCCCAGGGTTCAGATCCATTTTAAAATGCACAACTTACAAATGGTATTTCACTTAATTTTCACAAAAGCTCTATAAGATAGGTGCTGTTGTTATCCTCATTTTAAACATGAAGAAAGGGAGGTATAGCAAGGTTAAGTGACTTGCCTGGGGTCATGCGGCTAATAGATTTCTGAGTCTAGATTTAAGTACAAGTCTTTCTGACTCCTCTGGGCCATATAGATGTTCTTTTTGGTTTGATTTTTAAATACAAACATTCTTCCTTTTCCCTTTTAAATAAATTATGCAAAAATGTATTAATGCCTTTGAATTCTAAATCTATGATCTTATAAAGTCAACAATGCATTATTGAGCCCTTTCCCTCCTCCATTCCCAGTAAATTTAGAATGGCACAGTCCATTCTAGGATGCCATGCCCAGATAAGTAAAGGATAAGAAATCAAAGGCTTGTAGTTTAAAAAAATTAATAGAATTGGACTTGGATAATGAAGGGAGGAAGGGAGGGAGGAAGGGAAGGAGGAAGGAAGGGAGGAAGGAAGGAAGGAAGGAAGGAAGGAAGGAAGGAAGGAAGGAAGGAAGGAAGGAAGGAAGGAAGGAAGGAAGGAAGGAAGGAAGGAAGGAAGGAAGGAAGGAAGGAAGGAAGGAAGGAAGGGAGGAAGGAAGGAAGGGAGGGAGGAAGGAAGGGAGGGAGGGAGTAGTGATACAACCGCCCCCCCCCCACTAGAAATTACTTTGGTGCTTATCAGTCCCACCATTGTCCTATCCTTTCAAGCTTCTCTTACATTATAGTAGGATTCTTTTAGACTGGATTTTTCTATGTGACTACTGAGGTCCCTTCCATCTCTCAAATTCTTAGTCTAGGATTTCTCCTAGTGATTAGGGACCACTGATTCTGACACTACTCAAAGAAACCTATATTTCATCTCAACCCTAATAAACTTTGACCTTACGGGGGGGGGGGGGGGGGGGAGGGGTAGCTCTTCTCTCAGAAGACCAGTTTTCCGGAGGCTCCAGACCACTTTGATTAGCTTATTCATTTTACAGTGAATGCAGTTTAAGACCTGATATACTTTATGATTGTGTCATTTGGTGACTCTTTTTTTCCATTTCTTTTTTCTTCCCAATTCCTACCCCAGTGCCAAGAGGTCCTGGTAGACATTATTACATTATACTGAACTAACTCCCTCCTCCTTTGACCAGGGTCCCAGAAAGTGTACTTGAACTTGTTTAGTGTTTACCCTCAGTCTTGTGGACCTTTTGCTTCTCAGTGCTAATGCTTATGGTCTTGCATATTAAGCTACTTGGAGACTAGAATGGCATAAATTCAACTGCATTTGTATTATACATGGCAGAGCACCAATCACAAACATGAGTTTAATCAGCACTCTTTGTTTACTCTCTTAATTATTCTCAACCTTGGGGTATTTTATTTTGTTTGGGTTTTTACATAAAATTGGGATCATTCCTGACACAAAGGTATTTTAAAAACAAATGGCACATGTTATCAGTATTCTCTCTGTGTATTCTGTTAGAATTCCTGAACAACAAAATGTACAGACATGGGTATTTTTGATAATCCAGAGATTCCAGAAGGCAAGAAAACCTTGGATTTCTATTTTTAAAAAAACTCCCCACTGAGCACTTCTTTTATGCTGATAATACAAGCATTGCATTAAATGTTTAATGTGATAATATTGTCCTACCCTTTCTGTAAACCTCCTAGAAAGTTATCTTCCTTGCATGTAATCTTTGAGATATTTGGGGCTGGAGGTACTAGCAGGTTCTGTAAACCAAAGAGCCAGCTTTATTAAGGATTGATAAATGAAAACTATTAAAAAAGAGAAGTCATACACCAGGATAAAATTGCTCTGTAGAATTTCTAGGCCTGATTATTATGGTCAAGAAATTGTGAGTATAACAAAATTTTTTTTCATTTTGAATATGACTATAAAAAATTACCTACCCTTAATCCCAAGTGCATGTATTAAAAACCTGGCAAATAAACACCCAAACTTTAACAACCCATCAAAAATTTTTACAGTCATGTCCTTCCCTGAACAACCCTCCCCTATACAAGGTAGAGACTGGGCGAAGTAAAAGCTCTTCCCTGTTCTTGACATACCCTGAATCATATCTGGCTCTATTAGACTGTCATACCTTGTATATGAAATCACACCCATCCTAACTGAAAGATGAATGGCCTAGTGCTCATGAGTGACATTTCTTTTAACTTTGGGGTAAAATATTAAATATGAAAGGAAATCCCTCCAATCAATGGGAAGCATGACATAAAAATTTACTCCTGCAATGTTTTGTTTGTAATGGCTTCAGTAGAGATCCATTCATTAAAGACCCAATTTTACAAATTTATAATATAGCATCCACCAAATACCTTTTGATTTAATACCATAAATAGATTATAGAAAAGACATTATGGTTCTGCCTGATTTTTTAAAAATTTGAATAGCTCCCCAGCTGTTGGAAAAAAGACAAGAATTATGACAATTAATAGGATTTCCCTAACCTATTTCCTTGTTCTCTTACTGTACATATACAGGATACTGAGTGTATAATATTCAGATCTGATTGTGTTCGTGGTAGAACTTAGATCTTTTATTTTAGCACAAATAATTATTTATTGTTGATAACAAAACCAAGATAGAGTATATTTCACCCGATATAGCAACTTTTTTTATTAGATATTTTGAAATCACTTTACCTAAAGCAGTCAAGAGTTTTTCAAGAGTATTGTTTTTATGGATAAAAAGATAAAGGCAAGTAAGTTAATAATTTGTTCTCAATCACAAAACCAAAAATTAACAGTGATGGAAATAAAAGCATGCTAAAAACTATCTTTATATGCTAATATCTTTGTCTGATTGATCTTAATTAGAAAATTAGTCGGGGCACCTAGGTGGCTCAGTGAAAAGAGATCCAGGTCTGGAGTCAGGATACATATAAACATCCTCAGACAATAAATTTTCAGAAGAGTCATAAACAATCATCTCTCTGAGTCATAATATCTGAGTACCCTATTAATAACATAAATTCCTAGAAAGGCAAATACCATTAACAAATTCCTATATTTCCAACGGACTATGATTTCTCCTGTTATCTTTATCCAGAATCAGAATTTAGTCAAGCTGTGTACTTAACATTCCAAGCTTGTTAACAGTTCTTAAACTGATTCTTATCACTGCTTATACATAGTTAATTAACAACTGGGAGTACCTTTCTTTTTTTCATTTTATTTTATTTAACATTTTATTTAAGTATGTTTCCATGGTTACACGATTTATGTACTTTCCCTCCCCTTTTCCCCTCCCCCTCCCAGAGCCAACAAGCAATTCCACTGGGTTATACATGTATTATTACTCAAAACCAATTTCCATATTAATCATCTTTGTAATAATCTTCTAAAAAGCCAAACCCTACATCCAATATCCATATAACAAGTGAAAAATCAAATGTTTTCCTTCTGCGTTTCTACTCCCACAGTTCTCTTTCTCGATGTGGATAGCATCACTCCTCCTAAATCCCCTGGGATTGTCCTGGCTCATTGCATTGCTATCAGTAGCAAAGTGGATTACATATGATCGTGGGCTATCCTTTCTAGCATCCTAGTTACAGAAATGACCTAAATATTTATATGAGATGATTTGATTCTACAATAAATGGTATAAAAGCAATAAATACAATTTCATTTTTTTCAGGTTTAAAAGACAAAAAGAAGAACATTATAAGGTAGAAAGATCTCTATCCTAAAAGAATAAAGAGGTAGGTGTCTTTTAGTACTGACTTTAACCTTATATGATACTAGGCACTTACTTTGATTGTTTCTCAGCTATCTTAGCTATTTTGAAAAATGGGATAAAACAAATATATAGTAGAAATGTGTTTAGATGTGTTTGCACTTAGTATAGTACCTGATGTAGAGTAAGCACATAGTAAATGCTGATTGACTAAATGTCCCATTTTCATGTTACATATTAATTTTATACATTTGTTATATATTATATACACATGTAGTATTTGTCATATATACATGTGTGTGCTTCTTGTATTGGTATTTAGTGTTCTATATTTACTTCCCAGAGATAATTTGTGAGAATGGCATATATTGCCATTAAAGCATTATTTGTATCTAACCCAAATTTTCTATTGAATAATATCTAGAATTTTATTAGTGTTTAAAAGGCTCTTGAAGCAGGTTAAGTTAGGGAATCCAGGACTTGGGCAGAGGAACTGACATATTAGAGGAATACTTTTTAGTTGGATATAGGATTGACTTTCTCCCTTTAGCAGCCCAAAAAGCCTCTCTTGACTTATGATTCTCCTCTAGCTGAAATTCTGCAGTTAAGAAGGAGAAGGTTCTAGGAGGGAACACAAGAATGGGCAATAGAGGGTAGCACAAGATGAAAGAGAAGGAACAGAGTTCACTCCTAGTGCAAATTCTTCCAGATTATAAATGGTAGATGCTGATGAAATGCTTCAGGAACATCATTATGAGGTATGTCCTGGTGTAGCAAACTAGAAAATATTGCTCCTAGTCTAGAAAAAAAAATTTCCCTTCTCAGGAGAAGCCTGTCACAGGAGTTTCCCTGCCATGGGGGTTCTCCCAAGCCCTTTTAACTCTCTCTCTCTCTCTCTCTCTCTCTCTCTCTCTCTCTCTCTCTCTCTCTCTCTCTCTCTCTCTCTCTCTCTCTCTTTCTCTCTCTCTCTTTTCCAGGACTATGGAAACATTGCACCCAGCTCATGCCACCTGTCTCTGAAGACTCAGAAGTCTTCCCTTTCCTCACTCTTTTCTTCTGTTCAAAATATGGGTTTGTGTGTGTAGCATCACTTTCATTAAACAGCTGATGGGATTGGTGCCAAGCTTGTGGTTAAGAAGATGAGAAGAGAAGAAAAGATTTCCCAAACTATAAGAATAGGATAAGAAACTTATGCTATTTTCAAAGATTTTATCATTACTTAAGTTGATAAACTTTGCCAAGTTGACATCTAAAGCATTTAATCTGTTATAATTAAGGTCTGCATTTCTCCTTGAGGTCAGCAGATAAAAGAAATCTAGAGAAAATTGTAGCCTCATGTACTCTTTTCCATCCTGAATTTCTATAGCAGCATTTGAGGAAAAGCTTAACTTCTAGGGTAAGAAAAATAAAAAAAAAGAAAGAGTAAAGTATGAAGGAATTAAAAATAATAGATAATAATCACACAATGCTTTAAGATTTGCAAGGCATTTTAATAGGCCATCTCATTTGAGCTTCCAAACAATTCTATATAAGTAGATACCCTAATTATCTCCATTTTACATATGAGAGAACTGAGACTTAGAAAGGTTGTTTCCTTTTTCAGGGTCATGCAGCTAGGATTTTAATCAGGTCCTTCTGCTCCTGTGTCCAACTCTTATCAACTATGTCACTAAGCTGCCAATAGCATATGCAAATACCCAAGAAAATGCATATAGGATATTTTTCTTTACATCTTGCTTTTTTAATATTATTGCATGAAATAGTCTATATAAAAGGCTTTATGGGATAGATGATGACTTTGTGAGAATCTATCATTCCCTCTTGAAAAACAACATGAATCCATAAAATGTTGAAAGCAGATCATCTCAAACAACAAATGTCAGCTGATGAAATAAAATATTTGCTGCTTTCCTTCTAAACACAGAGGGGAAAAAAGTGGAATTAAACAAATTGTGTGTGTGTGTGTGTGTGTGTGTGTGTGTGTGTGTGTGTTTGTTATAGAACTTTTTAGGAGACATAAAGAATTGAATGTGTCAGAAGTCCAGGGAGACAGACTTGTGGCCAGCTGGGAAAGAACTGGAGAATTTGAGAAGGAAAACATTGATTGGACTCAATGCATTGTTCTACAGTCTGATCATGTATCTGGAATTAGGGGGCAAGATTTTCAACACAGAGCCTCACATATTGGACTGAAGGTATAAAAAGAAAAATTATTAGGGAGAGAAGAATAGGTGCAAATGGAGATGTATTTTGCTTGGTCCTGAGGTCTCTCTAGTCCTGGAGAGTGAATTCTCCAATCAGTCTGAGGGATGTTAGAAGGCAGTGCCTACATCAAATTGAAGAAACCTAGTATTGACACTTTGATTGACTACACATTTAACATTGTTTGTCCTTGCAACTCAAGGACAAACAAAAAGTGGAGTATGGATGAGTCACAATTGTACATTGCTAGAAACAGCAATGATCTAGAGGTAGATCAATTTCTGCAAAATGGGGGCATTTGGGACTGTGTATCCAAGGATATGTATAGATTAATCAATTAAGAAATACTTACTGAACACTTACTATGTGAAAGGTCCTAGGTCAGAAGCTATGAGGGTCTGAAGAAAGTGTAAGACTGGTTGGAGGTTCAATATACAAGTCTAAGGTTAACTAACAATACCGGTATGTGATGTGCTAAGTTAGTGAGATAGATGTTGAGTGCTATGCAATTTGCAAGAGGAACTGGCAGGGATGTGCTTGTAGAACTACAGGATTTAGACCTGCATCAGACTTTAAAGATGAACCAGTCTGACCTTCTTTTTTACCAATGGGAAAAGTGAAGCTTATAAAGATTCAGTCATTTGCTCAAGATCATACATTTAATAAGTGGCAATATCAGCCTTTGAAACTACCTTCTGATTAAAAATGCACCAAATGGGAATAGGAATGTGTCATGAAGAAAATAAGACTCGAACTGAATCCTGAAGAATGGTTTACATAGACTAAAGTGAGGGTGAAAGTCATTTCAGACATAAAGAGCAGTGTAAGCAAAGCCACAATAGCAGGAGCAAATAGATCATTATTATTTGTATGGAGGTTGCCTGTTGGAATTTTGGTTGAAAAGCTGAATTGGAGATGAATTTTGATGGACTTAATGGGCAAGCTAATGAGTTTAGATATCAAACAATAGACAGGGAAGAGACATTGAAAATGTTTTTTACAGGGAATGACACAATGGAAATAGTATGTAAGTAGGACTGATTCAGCTACTATGAACAAGATTCCATAAGAAAGAGACTAAAGATGAAGCAAGAAGTCAAGAGGTTTTCATAGCACAGTCCACATATAAGTTAATAAGGATGGTAGTATTAAGACTGAAGAATGCTGGGGGCAGCTGGGTAGCTCAGTGGATTGAGAGCCAGGTCTAAAGATGGGAGGTCCTAGGCTCAAATCTGGCCTCAGATACTTCCCAGCTGTGTGACCCTGGCAAGTCACTTAACCTCCATTGCCTAGCTCTTACCACTCTTCTGCCTTGGAGCCAATACACAGTATTAATTCCAAGACAGAAGGTAAGGGTTTAAAAAAAAAAAGAATGAAGAATGCATAATCCATGTGACCAGTTGGATCAGAACAGGAAGAAGAGAGAGGTAAATAATGACTGAGATTTTGAGACCTGGCAACTAGGAAAATACCAGGAGTTTGCCTTTGAATCCCAAGCATTCTTTAATAACAATGGTGACCACTGTTTGAAATTAAAATATTAGTCCCATTCCTCTGAAGAACTCAAAATCTTTGCCCTGTTTCACTCTTTAATACTCAAAAAATCCTGCAAAACAACAGAAGGGAAAACTATAGCCCAGATCTTGGATCTCTAAAATCTTTGAGACCATCATAGACACTGTTGTCAACTTGTCTCAGTGAAGAGGTTGATGAACACATCAGGATGATGCCCAGCCAATTTTTAGTCTCTCCCTCTCTAAGTATCCCTTCCTCCTCCTGTGGTAACCTCCATATTGAGGCACAAGAGTCTTCTACAAGCTAGTTCGCCCCTACAGGACAGCAGCTGGCATTGCTGATGTTTAGAGCAGTAGTGACCCGAAGCTTCCTCCTGAAGGAGAAGACCTGCTTGTAGTCATAGGCAAAGTAATAATATTATCTATAGTATGACTCCATTGTTACTGTCCATCCAAAGGCCATGGGGCTGATGTGATGAGGGAGAGATGAGCATGTCTTTGACCCAGAGAGATTTCATATCTTATGTTTTAACTCACAAGATCAAATCTATCTAGTGTCTGCAATCACCTAAACATTACTAATGCTTAATTAATGAAACAAAAACAATTGTAGTAATTAAGCAGCCATTGAATAGTCTTCATATCTCTCTGAAAAGCATTTGCTATATATTTACTGGAGGGTGCCACTATGGCATTTGGATATTGGTTAGTAAGTTGGCTGATTTTACACAAAGGGACTGATAAGGACATGGCATATTGGGTGGTAGAGAAAATGATGATATTTATTAGTCCTCAGCAGCTTTAAAGTTGATTTGGGCATGCTTCCTTATCCTCTGCTCTAAGTAAATAAGCAACGGTATTGCTCCTTGTGCAGATGAAGAAATTGAGTAAATAAGGGATTTTAAAATATACATTTTTTTTAATTTTCCCAATTACATGTATTAACGATTTTCAACATACATTTCCCAAAATAATAAGATGCAGATTGTCTCCATCTCTCCCTTCCCTCTCCTCTTGGAAATGGTAAACAATTTGATCTTGGTTATATGCATATTATCATGCAAAACACACATTGGTCCTTGTTGTAAAAAGAATACTCACATAACTAATCACTCATATAAAACCAAAACCCCCAAATAAACACATACATATACTAATGTGAAAAATAGAATGCTTTTATCTGTATTCTGACTCCCACAGTTCTTTCTCTGGAGGTGGATAACTTTCTTTGTCATAAGTCCTTGGGTCATTGTATTGCTGAAAGTGGTTGTCTTTCATAGTTGATCATTGTACAATGTTGCTGATAATGTGTACAATGTTCACTTCACTATTTCACTTTATATATAAGTTCATGTAGGTCTTTCCAGCTTTTTCTGAAACCCTCCTATTCATTGTTTCCTAAAGAATAAATATTATTCCAGCACCATACTATACCACAATTTGTTCAGCCATTCCCCAACTGATAGACATCCCCTCAATTTCAATTCTTTGCCACCACAAAAAGAGCTGCTATAAATATTTTTGTACAAGTAGGTCCTTTCCTCTTTTTTAGTGGTATTACAGGAGCAATGCACAGTTTTATAGCCCTTTGGCCATAATTCCAAATTGCCCTCCAGAATGATTGGATCAGTTCATAACTACACTGACAAGGTATGTGTCATAATTTTGCCACATCCCCTCCAACATTTATATCTTTTCTTTACTAGTGGTTAAGGAATTTACTGACTCAAGATTCTATTTCTACCCAAAGACCGAACCAGGTTCAAGACTCAGGCTTTCATGAATCATAAAACTAAGAGCTCTGTCTTTCCCCTTATTTTATAAGCCATATTAAAGTAATGCTTTAAGATTTGCAAAGTACTTTATATATGGTATCTTGTTTGGTCCTTACAACTCTATGAGGTAGATGCTACTATTATCCTCATTTTACTTATGAGTAAACTAAAGCAAAAGAGACAATTAAGTAGCTCAATGGATAGAGCACTAGATCTGAAGTTAGCAATGCCTGAGTTCAAATTTGACCTCAGACTCTAGCTGTGTGTCCCTTGGTAAGCCACTTAACCTCTCTTTGCCTTAATCCATTAGAGGAAGAAATCAAAAGCCACACCAGTATCTTTACCAAGAAAACTTTATGGACAATATGGGCTCATGAAGCATTATATATGACTGAATGACCAAACAACAACAAAAATGAAAGTGAATGGAGATTAAGTCACTTGCCCAAGATTGTAGAAGTAATAAGTGTCTCAGGCTGTATTTGAACTTACCTTTTCCTAACCCTAGGTCTAGTACTCTTATCCACTGCAGCTCTTAGCCTCTTCTACTAGGTTAGGGTGGTTAGGATTCTTCACCAAGGTTCTAATACCACCTTCTTGAGGTATACTGCCATGTTGACCACACCCCCCAGGGGAATTTTTCCCCAGTTGACTACAGAGTTAGCAGTTGACAATTGGTAAATTCCTATGTCATACTTTTTTTTTTCCAGAATAAGTTGTAGGACAGTTCTCTCTAGAGAAGAACTTCCTTTATAACTTGAAATAGTGATCTCATCCTGAGGCATATTTCTGTCTATCATCCCACTTCTCCTCCTTATCAATAATCAGTCCTTGAATGGCATAAAAATATTAGTGTTCCATTAAGGAATCTAAGTCCTCTTGCCTGCTTCCCCTTTGCTATAGGTTTGAAAATTCTTCCTTCTGGCTATAGGTGATTAATAAATGTTTATTGACTTGAGTGATCTATTCCTCCAACTAAAAGCTTTAAACCATATGCAGAATATGGAAAGGGGCTAATATTTCTTCCTACTGTTTTAATTTTGCTGTTGTATTCCTAACACGGCACCATAAAATAGGTGTTTAATAAATGTGTGTTGGCTTCAATTGGTTTGGATTTTATGTGACCTGGCTACAAAACAACCTAATTTCTTAAGATCAATTTTTGTCCTGAATTCTCAAGTACTTTAGCTGTAGAAGCGATTAGGTTGTTTTGACTGCTTCTTTCTCATTCCTCTAGTTACAGGTAAAATAGATATGTGAGACATTGAGGAGTTGATGTTCGTAAGCACTAGAATGGGATTATTTCTCTCAATTCAACTTGATTTTCATCTATGCAAGGATTTCCTATACCCCTGGTAGCATTATCTGTTCCAAAATTCTTATTCATGAGTCTCTGACCATGTTGTAATACAATCTATGGGTCTTATGAGGACAAGTAGCTCACTAGCTAGGTGGTATATTGTCATTGCTTTGTTGTGAAGGGAATATGAAATATTTGTAAAGTGCTTTAGAAATTTTAAGATGCTAAACAAATTTTAGCTTGATATGAGTGTGTAAGCAAATATTATATGTAAAATTCTCTGCTAGGCATTGGGAATGTGAAGGATGAGAAATATGGTCATCCTTTTCTCTGAGGTGTTTACGATATAATGGAGGGTGTGAGAAGTATACATATAATTTCACTGCAGAAAACATTTTCTCCCTAAAAGTCCTCAGCACTGTCAAATGGTTCAACATCAGAAGTTGATATGGTTTTGTCCGTGGGAATAGCATTAAAGAGGATACATTACCATCTACTTTGCTGCTAAGCACTAAGAACTCTGGATCTTTCCAAAAGGCTTATAATGAAACTTTCCTATGTGTTGTTCCTCTTTTCAGAAAGTGAGCTTTTTGAGAGCAGATACTGTCTTAATTTTCTGTATCCTCAGAGCTTAAAAGTGCTCTGCAAATACAGAGGCTAACAAATGCCTTTATATTCATTCAGATGTTTAAGACAAAAAGTATAGTTTTATTGCAGCAAAGAAGAGACCTAGGCAGAGTGCTTTATGGAAAAATGTGAAGGAAAGTAACAAACTGTGCCTTAATAAATATTTGCTAATAAATGTTTTACTTTATATTTTAAAAATGTTAACAATGTTTATTGGTTGATTGACTTTAATTTTTCATACAAGGAGTCTAGGGTCTAAACAGATAAAACACCTAGCTAGGGAGAGAGGAAAAGAAACCAATTTGAGAGTTTCATCTTGACAGTTGTAATAGTGCAGGGGACTTGGAAAGGGAAGGAACCACTGAACAACTTTTAGGGGAATGAATTCTATGTGGTACTTCTTCTTTCTTTCACTGAGCTGAGCTATTACCAATGGAGTCAGTCAGAATTGACTAAAGCGTAAGTCTGTTCCCCACAGTCTCCTTCTTAACTGATAGATTGAAATTTCTCTCCTAATACATAGATTCTGAATCAATTTCTAGTATAATTCAAGGTGTCTAATTTATTCAGGTATAGGGTTGTTGAAAGAATGAGAAAAGGAAAGGGCAGAGGGAAGAGGGAAGTCCCTAAGATTTCTTTCCTAATGTAACTCTTGAGGATTTGATCAAGGAAAATGTTTACAGGGCTAAGCCCTCCCAATCCCAAAGCCTATCCCAAAGATTGTCTTCACTTGAGCATTGAGACCTTCATTCAGTTCAAGCAAAAGGATTTTGAGATTTGTATTTCTTCCACCCAGCTCCATAGAGTCCTAGATAAGAAGTTTGGTCTTTGACTCCAAATGCTTTTGAGCCTGGATGGCATTCCATCCCATCCCCCCAGGTCTTGTGAAGGTTCCATTGGTCCTTCTTCTGATGCATCTCTTCAAACTTCAGATTTCTCTTTGCTCCTGGTCATCCCCATGTTCACATGGTGAAAGTTTCATTGTCTTGCATATTTGAAATGATCTGTGTATAAGTGTGTACATGCATGAATAGCACCTGAGAGCACACTAGAGAAGTCCCATTTATTTTCAGATGAGTAACTAGACATTTGTTTACAGATTTGAGTATTTTTATTTTTAGTGATAGTAACCTGAGAAAAATTTCTTTCCATATTTAGGGAGAGGGTGGGGGAGAGAATTTTCCATTAAAATGTGAATATTTCTATATGGTGGGAAACATTCTTACATCTTTGTTTTGTTTTCACAGAAATAGTAACTGGTGTACTTTGCTTCTTTGTCTTGTAGCATTTGAAGTGTTGGCTAGAAACTCCCTATTTATTTTGTAAGAGAATTTTTTTTTAATTAAAAAGTTTGACTTCTTTCTTCCCCTTCATTTACCACACTAGAAATGAATGTAAACACAGCTGTTCCTGGAACATATTTAAAGGTTCTTCAGATTAGGATGCTTTACATTCTTTCTCTTCATCTTTTCCCCATATTATAGCCATATTATAAAGACCATTAAAGGCAACATTCTGATTTATCTGGCTCATCCAACATCTTGTTGCCAACTCATGAACCTGTTCTGAGTCAAAATTATTTACTTCATTTTTTTTCTCCATAGAAAGCTTTTTTTAAAGCATTGCTGGAAAAGCCATGTATAGAATGAATCCACAAGGGCAAGTAAATTGTAACTTAGATATAAAAGCTGAGAGAGGAGAGTTTTCAGGCCTCAAGATTGCTTTTTCTAGTTCTCTGGTAATTCCACTAAAGATAGTATTTTTCTCCAATTGGTTTCATTATTTTACCACTCAGTCCTTGTTCACTCAAAATAACAGTGCATCTGGATAGATTTGCAGAATGCAGAAAGAATGTACTACTAGTCCCCAAATTCCTAGCATGTCTACAGATAGCAACAGGAAAACAATGAAATATTAATAACTGGTGTATCTAGAGGAAAGAAATATTTGTCTTCTCAGGTCATGAGCTGCTCACAATTGTTTTTTTCCTAAGTTCCCTTGATATTCAGCACAGAAAATCCTCAGAAACGGGAATAGATGCTTTTAATAGCTTATTAAACTTTAAAATTATGGAGCCATCTTTGGTCAGCTCAGTAAGAATTTTTGTTTTTGCTGCTTAAACAATTAAACAGACTTTAGTTGATACCAAAAGCAAGATAAACCACGTTTGATTTTGGATAAAGAATGTGATCCATTTTGGGAATAGAAATATTAGTAATAACATCTGCTTAGAAGAGATCATTATAGCATTCAATAAAATAGGTGTAAAGCCAGTACCAATTAGAGAAGAAAAAGAAATTGAAGGTATTAAAATTGGCAATGAAGAGACCAAGCTATCACTCTTTGAGGATGATATGATGGTCTACGTAAAGAATCCTAGAGAATCAACCAAAAAGCTAGTAGAAATAACCAACAACTTTAGCAAAGTTGCAGGATACAAAATAAACCCACATAAGTCATCAGCATTTCTTTATATCTCCAACACATCGCAGCAGCAGGAATTAAAGAGAAATTCCATTCAAAATCACCTTAGACAACATAAAATACTTAGGAATCTATCTACTGAGACAAACACAGGAACTATATGAACATGACTACAAAAACTAGACTTGAGCAATTGGAAAAAAATTAACTGCTCATAGGTGGGATGAGCTAACATAATAAAAATTATCATCCTACCAAAACTTATCTATTTATTTAGTGCCATACCCATTGAACTTCCAAAAACTTTTTTACTGAATTAGAAAAAAAAAACATAACAAAGTACATTTGGGAGAACAAAAGATCAAGTATATCCAGGGAAATAATGAAAAAAAGAAATACAAAGGAAAGTGGCCTTGCAGTCCCAGATCTCAAACTATAGTATAAAGCAGTGGTCATCAAAACAATTTGGTATTGGCTAAGAGACTGAAAGGAGGATCAGTAGAATAGACTTGGGGTAAGGGATCTCAGCAAAACAGTCCTATGACAAACCCAAAGATCCCAGCTTTTGGGTCAAAAATCCACTATTCAACAAAAACTGCTGGGAAAATTAGAAGATGGTGTGGGAGAGATTAGGCTTGGATCAACACCTTACACCCTATAAACTCAGAATGGGTAAATGACTTGAACATAAAGAAGGAAACTATAAGCAAATTAGGTGAACACAGAATAGTATACATGTCAGATCTTTGGGAAGGGAAAGATTTTAAAACCAAGCAAGACCTAGAAAGAGCCACAAAATGTAAAATAAATAATTTCGACTACATCAAATTAAAAAGGTTTTGTACAAACAAAATCAATGTAACCAAAATCAGAAGGGAAATTAACTGGGAAACAATCTTCATAACAAAAACCTCTGACAAGTGTCTAATTATTCAAATTTACAAAGAGCTAAATCAATTGTACAAAAAAATCAAGCCATTCCCCAATTGATAAAAGGGCAAGGGACATTAATAGGCAATTCTCAGTCAAAGAAATCAAAACCAATTATAAGCACATGAAAAAAGTGTTCTAAATCTCTGATAATCAGAAAGATGCAAATGAAAACAACTCTGAGGTATCACCTCACACCTAGAAGATTGGCCAACATGACAGCAAAGGAAAGTAATGAATGCTGGAGGGGATGTGGTAAAGTTGGGACATTAATTCATTGCTGGTGGAATTGTGAATGGATCCAACCATCCTGGAGGGCAATTTGGAACTATGCCCAAAGGGCGCTAAAATACTGTCTGTCTGTATGACCCAGCCATAGCACTGCTGGGTTTGTACCCCAAAGAGATAAGGAAAAAGACATGTACAAGAATATTCATAGCTGTGCTCTTTGTGGTGTCAAAAAATTGGAAAATGAGGGGATGCCCTTCAGTTGGGGAATGGCTGAACAAATTGTGGTATATGTTGATGATGGAATACTATTGTGTTCAAAGGAATAATAAAGTGGAGGAATTCCATGGAGACTGGAACAACCTCCAGGAATTGATGCAGAGTGAGAGGAGCAGAACCAGGAGAACATTGTACACAGAGACTGATACACTGAGGTACAATCAAATGTAATGGACTACTCCATTAGTGGCAATGCAGTGATCCTGAACAACCCAAAGGGTTATAGGAGAAAAAACACTATCCACATTCAGAGGAAAAACTGTGGGAGTAAAAACACCAAAGAAAAACAACTGCTTGACTGCAGGGGCCAAAGGGATATGATTGGGGATGTAGACTCTAAATGAATATCCTAATGCAAATACCAACAACATGGAAATGGCTTCTGATCAAGGACACATGCAATACCCAGTGGAACTGCACGTCGGCTATGGGAGGGGTGGAGTCAGGGGAAGGTGGAATAGAAAATAATTTTTGTAACCAAGGAATAATGTTTGAAATTGACCAAATTAAAAAAAAAATAGGTGTAAAGCAGCAAAATCAGATATACATCTTATACTGACCTCTTGAGTATCTAGGACTATGCAACATACCCCATTTAACTTCTTGACTGCTCTGTAGAGTCAAGATTTGAAGAAATGAAAAATTATTCCAACAACTCCTCCAAATAACCCGAAAGAACATAAAAATCTACTCTCTACATAAACACGTTTTTGACTTCGTTGTTGTACACTAACCAAGTTTCAATGTAAACACATCCTCAGGCTTTCTATATAACATGAGAATCATCAGGCAACTTATTAGAGATATTTGGAGAATTTCAGGACTACTCATGGGGCATTAACCCATACATGGCACAAATTGTTTTGAGAAATGTGGCATCCTACTCAAGGGGGTCTATACAGTGACCATCCTTTCCTCTTCATCACCAGCAATTTCTTGAGTAGTCACTATATGTAAGATGCTGAACTAGTCACTAGAAAAAGGTTAAATAAAGCCCTTTTACAAAATAAAGATACAAAATAAGAATTCACATTTATATAAACCATTAAGGTTTGTCAAACTCTTTCCTTATAATAGCCCTAAGAGAGAGAGGAAGAGGGAAAGGAAGTGAGAGGGAGAGGGAGAAGGAGGGGGAAGAGAGAAAAGAGAGAGAGAGAGAAAGAGAGAGAGAGAGAGAAAGAGAGAGAGAGAGAGAGAGAGAGAGAGAGAGAGAGAGAGAGAGAGAGAGAGAGAGAGAGAGAGAGAGAGAGATGTTGATCATTATCCTCATATTATAAATAATGAAACTCAGGCTTTAAGCAAATCAGTCATTTGTCCATAGCTAGTAAGTATCTAAATTGGAACTTCAACTTAGATCCCCTTAGCTCTACTACACATTCTTAACACTGCCTTGCAATGACATGGAAGCTACATCAATTTGCATAATAGGACAGCCTACCTTTCTAATGATAGTAGAGTGAATGTTCTGACTTTTCTGTATCATAGGCTCTTTTGGAAGTCTGATGTCACCTTTGGACCCCTTCTCAGATTAATATTTTTAAATACATAAAATAAATATTATTACAAAGGAAACCAGTTCTAGTGAAAATGTAATTTTGTGTTTTTTTTCCATTCTACTGTAATTGAGGAATGGTTTGTGGGGTTGGTAAAGGAAATAGGATCTAGGAGACAGAGACAGCTGACGTTTAGGGTTGGCTCAGAGAGAAGAGAGGGCGTTTGAAGATTTTTCCCCTTCACCATTCACTCCTTAGCTATGGCTGCTCTCCCAGATTTGCTCTTGTGCCTCTTGTCCCCCCTCCACTACTAGAGACTTAAATATTTCTTCTTAAGAAGATGTCTCTTCCCCTTGAAGCTGTTCACTCACATATGATTCAAAGCTTGGGGAAAAGATAACTACTTTAATGTTAATTAACTCAAACAGGGTAATACAAAGGAATGGATAGCAGGGAAAGAATGGGAAAGGATAGTGGGGGGGGGGGGAGGAAAGGGAGTCCTTGTCTCTATCTAAACCTTTTTTCCTCCCTCCTTGAGTTTGGGGGGAACTCAGGCTTTGGCAGCCTGAGCCCCCTGAGAGATAGCAAAGAGTTGACTGACCTTGAGTTTGGCCCCTTGGCCACAGTTCAGACCCAGGGCACCAGAAGCTTAGGTAAAGTCTGATAGAGATTCAAAATGACTTTCTCAGGTTTCTCTTCAATAGACTTTTTAGTTGGGAAATGTTGAGGGGAAGGATTTCCAGTCACAAGCAGGAAAAAGTTGGGTAACCCTCAGGAGAAAATCTTATCCACCCCTCTCTCTTCAGCTTCTCCAGACTGAGAGACCAACTGCTCTTCAGAGGGAACTTTCTGCTCTTCAAGATTCCAGCCTCCTAGGGCCCCTCCCCTGCCAAGGTGATTGGATCCACACACTCTTCAGACTGGCACTTTTTCTTTAGTGCCACCCTCTGTCACACTGCTCAAAGGGGTCCATACAGTGACCATTATGGTTTCCCTAAAACCTATGGGTCCATGGTCCCTAGAATAAGAACCTTGACTAAAGAGGGACTCTGGCACTATGTGTGAATAAATGTATCATAGATTTCTATGATTCTTCTAAAACAAGAGTTTTTAGCCTGGAGTCCCTGGACTCTTAGATTTCATTTATTGTTTTTGCCTAGTCATTCATCACATTCAACTCTCTCTGACCTTGTGGACAATAGCAGGCCAATTCTATTCATGAGGTTTTCTTGGCAAATATACTTGAGTGGTTTGCCTTTTCCTTTTCCAATGGTTTAAGGCAAACACAGGTTAAATGGCTTCCCAGGGTCATGCAGCTAGTATCTGAGGCTAGATTTGAATTCAGATCTTCCTAACTCTAGGCCTAGCACTCTATCCATTGAGTCACATATATGCCCCAAACCATAAAAGATGCATATACCACAAAAAAGGTTAAGAAGCCCTGTTCTAAAGGGGACCTGTTGACTCAAGAATACATAATAATACTAATTATCCATTCAATGCTTCTGCTTTTGATATTATACCTAGGATAGCCATATCTATTCTATATCTTTCCCCAACTGTATAAGAATGAGCCTCTCAGACTTGGGAAAATACTGTAACAATATAACATTATGTAATGCCTGTATATCCTGGTGTATACTACCTTTAAAGATAAGTATGACACGGTGGGTAGCAAATGTAACATTGCTCTGATTATTCTGATATAATATGACTGGTTATTCCTCTCATATTTGCCATGGTACAATTAAATTAAAATCATAGCAAGCGGGGTTAAATTCTAAACTCACAATATGACTTAGAACTGTTAGGAATTATCAATCAATATATTGTCCCTTCCAGCCAGACTTATTCTAGATAAGGAGTTTTCTAGGAAGCTTGCCTACCCTGCCCTTACAGTGTGGCACATTGGCATAGCCCCTTCGGCTACAATAAGAAACTAGAGCTTGGTAAATCTTGCTTATGCTGTTCCCCAATGTCATTTCCTTTGTAGATTTGTCATAGATTTTCATTTATTTGCATTTAAGTAGCATACTGATAGAGTTTCTCTTGTCTGTTGTCAATCATTTCCTTTTAACTTTTTTGTTTCCATCTCTCTGCCTCACAAAGCAAATATAGTCATTTCTTAATAATTCATGAGCTGATTATCTAAGGTACAGATTATCCATCTGTCTAGCTTCTCTTTCTTCTGGAAACCTATTAGTCATCACCCTGTTCCTGAGAAACACAATCAGAGAGTTCATTAGACAAGACATGAAATGGTCCATTTTGTTGTTTATTAGGTGAGAGACTGCATAAAAGAAGTTGAAACTTACAAATAAAGTTTGGGGACTAGATATCTTTCAAATATCCGTGGCTTCCTTGTTACCCTCATCTTAATCATCAAAATGGGGCTGTAACTGGTTCCTTTTGTAGTAGATAGTGAAACTTGGTGAATGATAGTAGGGGGGAATTTTTTGAGAGGTTGCACCAGGAAGCAAACTAGGGAAAAGAATGAATCTTGAGCCCCTCCCCTACACTACTTCCTGTTCCTTTTCAGCTGTCTGGGAAATGGTCTTCTCACAAATGATAAGGTTTAAAATATTTTCCCCCTAATAATCAAATCCCACAACCAGTCCTTGAACTAAAGGGATTTTTATTCTTTGGGGAGAAGGGGTAAGAAGAGGTTAGGGGAAGGGAAGAGGGAAATTAGGTTCTCCCTAATCTCTAAGTTATCTTGTTGATTAAAGATTTGAAATATAGTCAGGTCAGAAACAGAATTATTTTCCCCTAAGAATAGATATTCACAGCACTGCTGACAAGTCTCTTTGGGCTAAACCAAATTTCTCTGCAGTTCACAGTCTATGTAGAAGGCAATGATTAGAGAGGAGATGAAGAGGTCTGTCTTCCACCTTCTGGTCAAACAGCCAGAGGATGAATTCTCAGTCAGCTCAAGCTGCTTAACTGCTAACTTCAAGGTTCCATTGGTGTTCCAAAGTTCTGAGCTCCTTGCTTTTTTTTTCCCTTGCAGATATATTTGTCATTGCTCAATATCTTCATTTACACCTTTTTCTGCAGATCCATTTATCATTGCCCAATATCTTCATTTACACTTTCTTATATGCATCTATTGTTTTCTCATAACAACTATTTATTTTATTTGTGTAAAACTTCTATTAGAATTTGATTTATGCATATATTTTGATAATTTTTATTGAACAAGAATGCTTGTGTTTCCTGGTAATCATTTTTCTAAGTCCTCCCCACCCTGATACAAACACACATCCCTTTGTCCTCTATCAAAAGAAGACTACTAAGGGAAAACAAAGGCATTCATTCTCCTAGAGTGTCCTACTCCTAACTCTTTATCATCTTTCCTATAATGTTGAAAAAAGAAATATGGCAGAAGGGGAGAACTTAATTCCTTTTCCATATATGAAGAATGCATAGAGACAGCTGGGTAGCTCAGTGGATAGGGAACCAAGCATAGAGATGGGAGGTCCTGGGTTCAGATATGGCCTCAGACACTTTCTAGCTGTGTGACTCTATGAAAATCACTTACCCCTAATTGCCAGCCCTTACAGCTCTTCTGCCTTGGAACTAATACTTGGTATTGATTCTAAGACAAAAGCTAAAGGGTTTCCAGGGGGGGAAAAAACAATAAGAAAACGCATTATACTTTACACTTATTTTTCACAATCAGAAAGTTATTTTTTTCCAATGTAAGAAATAATGTAATAACCTCCCCCATTCCTGCCTCAAATGTCTCCCCTTTACCACTCTTCTCTCTACCTAGCTGCCAGTGATACTCTTAAAAGCACAGTCTATGTCACTATCACCCTAAACAACATACCTATTACCTCTCAAATCATATATAAGTTCCTTTGGTTGGCATTCAAATGAGTCTACAACCTGTCCCCAGTCTACCTCTCCAGTCTTATTAATATGTTACTCCTCTTTGAACACACTGGAGTTCAGTTAAACTTGCCTTCTTGAAAATGAATCATGTAACTATGGAAACATATTTTAATTTTTTTTAATTTTTAAAAATATAGAAAAAATAAACTCACCTTCTTACTTTTGCTCACATAATATTCCACCTCTTTTCTCTATGCCTTTGCACAGGCTATGCTTTCCCCCATCCCCATGCCTAGAATGTTCTCCTTCCTCACTTCTGCATCTATAGAACCTCTATTTTGTATAAGTTCATTTCAAATACCTCTTTATATATGAAATCTTTCATGGTCAACCTCTCCCTACCCCTGCCCTCCTCCTCAGGCCCTAGTGTGTCTCTTCATCAAAACTACTTTGTATTTGTTTGGTATGTATTTTGTATTGACTTATTTATATGACACACACACACCTCTAATTATATATATATATATATATATATATATATATATATATATATATATATATATATATATATATATATATATATACATAGATATCTGTATTTAGCTAGCTGGCTATCTTTAAAATCTCTCCTAATAGAATATAAACTCCCTAAAGACTGGGACTATCCCACTTTTATCTTCATTAAAAAAACTTCATTGCATAATTCAATTTCTAACACATGGAAGGAAGTTAAGTAATACTTGATTGGTTGATTGATAGAACCCTTTGGCAATTCTTTTCTTAATGGAGTTCCTCTGTTCTCCCTATTGTCTAATAGAAGTCTGAGGGAATAGTAAACAAATTACAGTGGCTGGGTAATTTCTTGGCTTGAAATACAGCAAGAATGGAATACAGATGATGGGGAAGGCTCCACCAGTGCTCTGGTCATGATGGCATTTCTGCTGATTGAACAGCAGTGATAGAAGTATTGTTATTTGTCCTTCATTTTCAAAGAGGACCAATGACATCACAAGGTTATGTTTTGATTTGTTTATGAATTGGATTTTAGTGAGATGGAGTTGCATAAAGTTGTCAGCCTTACTCTCTCAGTCATCTAAGTCCAGTGGCAAGACATAAGTCAGGACAACTGGTGATAGCCCAGGACGTAGTGGATGGCTTTGGCATCTTCTGTGACTGACCAAGCAATAAGTGCTCCACAGCAGTGCTTCAACTGCTTTCATGGCTGTTGGAGCAAATTGTTCTTAACTTCCCATTTCATCAGGAGAAGTCTTTATATTCTTGGAGTAGGCACATCTCTAACCAATAGGTTTATGACCCACCAGTTATGCTCAACATACACAGTTTAGCCCATCTTTTGAGATAGTTTATTGGGATGTGGCTGCTGTGTATGCTACAGATTCTCGGAGCCATAGGTGAGCACCATTGGGCACCAAAGGTGCATGAGCAACCCTTAAAGGGGCTCACAACCACACCAGAGGTGGTAGTCCTCATGGAAAAAGAAGGAATATAGCAAGCAGCTGAATGGAAGAGTCTTGTCAGTCAATCAAGAAATTAATCAATCAGCAAGCATTTCTTAAGTACCTACTATGTGTTAGTAGGTTAATTAGCACTGAGTAGGCACTGAATTAGGCCCTGGGGATACAAATATAATAAATGAGATAATTACTAATTGTAAGGGACATATATTCTAACTTATTTCTTTGCAAACAAAAGGAAATAAATCCTAGGAATATGGAAAAGGCTCTTTCCCTTTCATTGAGCTTTTAGCTATATTTACTTGCAGCAAGGGGCAAGAAAGTAGTGGATATTTTCATGCTTTCTGTAGCTTCAAATGTCCTATTTTCAGGAGTTTCAAGATGAAGTTGGGTCTTAAGATTCTGCATTTAGAGCAGGAAAGGCCACAGAAGTTTTATAATCCCCTCCTCTCACTTTACATATGAGGAAACTGAGGCCCAGTAAGATGAAGTGACTTGTCCATGGTTACACAGGTGATGTGTGGTTGAGCTGGAATTTGAACCCCAGGCCTCTGACTCTAATACAGTCCAATACTATACTGACATTCTGGAGGATTATCACCATAAAGTGAATCATCGTGGTAGAAGAAAGGTCTTTGGAAGGAGATTGGGCATCCATCAAAAAGGCTTGGGCAATAATTATAATGAATCTCATAAAGTCAATGCCATCTATGTCCTCAACATATCCTTTTCTAGTCCCTCAGGAGTACCAGATGTTTTAGTAACTTGAGATGACAGGAAAGGGGATAAGGAAGGAGTGATTGTGTGATTCAGAAGAGTAGATAAGTACAGGTTTACCAATAGACTGTCATTTGAAACCTGGCTTTGCCAATTTCAGAGAATCTGCCTGGAAGGTGACATTTTTTGTTATTCTATTTACAAAACTATCAAAGGGCCATGCTAATGAAATTGTGACTCTTTATGAGAAAGGGATACTTTTTTTTAACCAAAGTCTAGGAGCAGATTATTAATTCTTCCAGAACTATTTGGAAGGTTTTGTATCTTTTACAAAAAGCAAAATATTGGAACAAAATTTTTAAATGTAAATTAAAAAAAAATTTGGACACATCCAATTTTTAAAACTTTAAATTAATGCTATTTATCATTTATAATGCTAACCATTCATATGTATATAGGGTTTTATCATTTTCAAATTTCACCCTCATAGCATCTCTGTAATATAGATTGGTAGAGATTACTAGCCCTATTTTATAGAAGAAACCAAGGCTCAGAGAGGAAAGTGCTGGTGATCTGGGTAAATATTTTAATAATTAGATCTCTGAAAAAGAAAAAATGTATACAGGATTTATTTTCAAGTTGCACCTAAATTTTTCTATCGTTTTCTTAAATATTGACAAACAACAAAACAATAAATCAAGCCTTAATTAGTAGCTTTTGCTTATTTCTGAAGTAGATTTACCTTGAAAAATTTTAAATTGGATCTCTAAGTCAGTTCGAGCTGACTCCAGCACACTCTTGAGCAAAAGAATGTGTGGAAGATGGAAAAATTAGACAAAATGGCTCTCCAAAGAGGCACATTACACACAACAATAGAGAGAGTTAATTGCTATCTATTTAGGGACTCTAGAATAGCTTGACAGAAAGAAAAATTGAGGATAAATAGACCAGATTTGAGTAACAAGTACAAAATAGCAGGCACCGATTATCTAGGAATTCCATTGCTCTACCAGAGATGAAGAAAAACTATCCTCTCAGATATGAGATCATGGATTTAGAAATGGAAAGGACTTTAGAGGTCAGTTAGTCTAACCCCTTCATGCTCCAGATGAAACAAAGCCAGGAAAAGCTTTAACTTGTCCAAAGTCACACAGACTATATATGACAAAATTAGAATTCAAACTAAGGTCCTGGGATATTAGATCCAGACCCCTCTCCATTGTCCCAAAGTATTTGACTCTTGAGAGTTTGCTACAACTCTGAGAAATAAAAAGAGCAAATATTATCCCATTAAAAAAAAAAGAAACTGAGGTTCAGAAACTCTTAAGGCTGCCATTTCTTTATATTCCCCAGGAACTGCATTTTAAAATAGTTTTTTTTAATGATATTCATGCATCTAGTCTTTAAAATCTCAAGTTAAAATCCTTTTTCCAAAGTAATTCTTCAGATTCATAAATGTTAATTACTTTTTCCTGAATGTCCCAAACTCTTCCATTTCAATTAACAGATGGATCTGACTCCCTATTCCTCATCCTTTTCTCTGATAATTCAAGACAGAAAATTCCACATGCATATTTTAAGGATTCTAGAAAAGTGACATAAACTCCCTTGATATCAGCATTTTTTTCTCTCCTCTTTCTCAGCTGCTTTGCCTAAAGATATCTGAATATAAGGACAATAAAATTTCAGTCCTTTCTATCAGATCTACAGACATTGATTCCTAAGATGCCTAGCTTTGGGGCCAGGAGGTAGGGGGAGGAAGAGAGAGGCTCAGCAGGAGGAATTTAACTAGGGGAAAGAGAAAATAGAATTTGCTTGACCATAACCCAGAAAAAAGGGGTCACATTGAAAGGTTTTCATTATCTGCTTCGGTTTTGTAGTCAGCAAAAGAAGGCTCAGCTAATTGACATCTCTGACTTGTGTGATGAGCCCTAGAGCTATTCCATAGATGCTTTATAACATGAGCTCTGCTAAGGGAATGAGGCTGGACTGGAGTACAAATGTCCATGGCAGCATCAGGGGACTAGAGCATTGCTTCCTACTGGTTATTTTCAAGGCATATCCACAAGGTATGATGGCACTTAATTGGGCCTTTCACTCTTGAATATATTCTATTCATTTGCTTAATTTAGGTTTTAATTGTGGCTGTTTTCATTCTGTTATTTCATCATTTTCAACTTTTTGAGCCCATATTGGGTTTTCTTGGCAAAGATACTGCAATGGTTTGCCATTTCCTTTTCCAGTTCATTTTATAAATGAGGAACTGAGGCAAACAAGATTAAGTGATTTACTCAGGGTCACACAGCTAGTATCTGGGGTCAGATTTGAACTTAGGAAGATGAGTCTTGCTGATTTTAAAGCCTAATGCTTTATCCACTGCACTACCTACCTGCTCCAAACAAAAATAGTTGAAGATATAGAAAAGCTTTTCAGTATATTAAAGTAAGCAAATAACAAAAAACCTCAGGCTTAATTTAAGTTGATGAGTCAAAGGAGCCATTTTTTTTTGTTGGTCTATGGAATCTGATTAGATCAGATGACTTAAATGAAGACAAGTAACCAACTGGGCACAAGACCAAGATTTCTCATAAATCTTCTGCAAGATTTGGTTATCATAAACCTAGTTACACCTGAGTTTTTGTTGTGGTTTAGCTGCAACCTAGAATAAGACTTTGAAAAAAATAACTTAAATCTCCCTGAGCCTCTAGTTTTACTTAAAAAACAAAACAAAACATGGGAACTGGACTTAATGCTATCAAAAGTTCTTTCCAAAAGTGAAATACTATGAAGCTTTGAAGAAACTTTGTGCATAAATTGTGCTATGTATTAGAAAAATTGGAAAAATTAGAAAAGACTTGGATAGTAGTTTGTTTTGCTATGATTTAATTTAATTATAAGTAACAAATTTATATAATAATAAATAACACAACTCTATATTGTGTACTAGAAGCTTTTTGATTATTATTTTTCACTTATTTGGGGTAAAACTACTTAGGTGCCAAAACTTACTTTTCTCTTTATTGTAGATCAACAGCTTTTAAGTTCTCATCAAAATAAATTGTTCCCTTTTTTAAGCTGTCATCTTGCTAGCTATTATAATCATTCTGAATAGAATATCCATTGTTGTATATCCATGTCACAACTGCCTCTTAAACTTCCCAGCTTCCTTCAAGCCTTAGCTCAGGTACCACTATCCAGAAGAACAAAGTAGACTTTCAATTATATTGCAGTATTAATTAAGATAAATCTTGAGATAGCTAAATTCTAACCTGTAATAAAACAATTACAATATACAGACTTGTGTTAAACAGATAAATATTTCTGACTCTACTTTCCTGTCTTTAAGTGGTTATAATTATGCCTACTCATTAAAAGGAAGCTAATACCTCTTGCCTCAGATTCAGGGAGACTTCTGCTTAAGTTCCATCTTTAACACATCTACTTTGTGAACTTGGTCAAATCATTTAACTTTTGTGTCTTTTAAAATTACTAATTGCAGAACAAGTGCCAATATGCATTGGTAAAGGGAAATTCCAGTTCTAGTATTTCCCTATACTGATGAAATTACAGTAAGATACAAAATTGCATCATAGTCATACAGTACTTATCAATCAGTGGATATGGTTAAGAAATTAACTTGTCAGTAGTAAGTTCTAACTAAATCTCTGCAACCTGTGTTTCAATTTCCTTATCTCTATCATAAAAGGATAATTAAATAGGCTGTTTGCAAAAAAAATCTTACTTATTCAAAAACTGATTATTCTCTTTGCATGTTATAAAGATCTATTTTTTTCTTTTTCTTGCCTGCTGTTAGCACAGCAGGAAAGGCAGAGAATCTGGGCCACAGAGATAAGAAAGGAACAGCTGCTGTCAATATCTCTGTGGAGCACACCAGCCACCTGCTGTTTATGAATCTGCCTTCAATCAACTTATCTAAGCAGAGACAAGCACGATCTCTTGATATTTATAAATTTTTGCATTCAAAAATTCAGATAGCACTTGCAAAAAGAAGACATATAGGACATCACTCCATCAGAGCAGAGGGGATACAAGGATCAGGTAGTCCTGGGTGTCTTCCCTTTTGTGTTTACTAGTATATTTGTTTTGATCTCAGGGATATCTTGTCTGTCCAACTGCATTTCTGAGTGGTCGGATATGGACACATTGTCCTGCCAAAGAACAAGGTATGATGATTTTGTGCCATCTGCCCAATTTCCCAGCAGAGAGATATTATTTTTCCCATAGAACTGCAAATTATACCAATAATGAAGGAAATAATACTTAGAAAAAGAATATCAAAACTGGCAAAGATTTAGTTGTTTGTTTTTTTTAAGAATGATTCTAATTTATGTTTTTTAATTATTTTTTATTTAATTGAGTTAGAATATTTTTCCATGGTTACCTGATTCATGTTCTTTCCCTCCCCTGCTCCCACCTCCCTCCCATAGCCAACGGGCAATTCCATTTACATTGTATTATAACTGTAATATGAGGGTAGGGAGAGGATGGAGTCTTCCTTCCCTGCTGGGTCAGGATCAGATAGAGATAAAGATGGAGTAGAGTCAAGTAAAGAGAGAGGATGGATTGTCTTCCCTCTCAGCTCTCCCTGACCAATCCCATTCTGGTTTCCTTTTAAGACCTTAACTTCCGTTCCTTCAGAGACCTTGGCTAAACAGGCTTGATACAGTTAGCTTCTTTCCTCCTGGGGAGAGGAACATCACTTCCCTCCCCCCAACTTCAAGTCTCTCTCTAGATGTGATGGAGTCAGTCACTTGTTCTTATCAAACTATTTTATTCTAAGGGAACAAGGCAAGGGATAGGGCAGATAAGTTTAGGAATTAGACAGAAGGGAAGAGGGAGCAGGGGGTCCCTAGAATAAATGAAACCCCTTCTCCCAAAAGTCTGGAAGATCAGGATTTGTTGATCTGACCCCGTGGGCTCACTTAGTGAAGAAGTTCTGCCTCTAACTGCTTTGGCAACTGTAACCAGTCTAAGACTTTAGGGGATCTGGAGGAAATCTTTCTTCTAGTGAACAGCTTCCAATTGAAGTCCTATTCCCTTAATTGTCTTCTTGGGGCATCTGGTCAAGCTTTCACAGGAGTAGATCTGGTTCAGAGATCCATCCAGTCCACCTTCCTGGTAGTTTCTCAGAGAGAAGAATCTTTCCAACTGTCCAGATGGGCTCACTTCCTCTCTTTTTTCTCAGAATCCTCTCTCCTTTCTGCCCTTCCCCCATTCCTACAGAATTCTCCAGCTTGCCAGATCTGCTTTTCTCTTTCCTGCTGGCAAGTTAAGTCCGGTTCCTTTCTTACAACATGTGTCATTGATCAAGACCTATTTCCATATTATTAGTATTTGCATTGGGGTGATCATTTAGAGTCTACATCCCCAATCATATCCCCATTGACCCATGTGATCAAGCAGTTGTTTTTCTTCTGTTTTTCTTCTCCTACAGTTCTTTCTCTGGATGTGGATAGCATTCTTTCTCATAAGTCCCTCAGAATTGTCCTAGATCATTGCATTGCTGCTAGTAGAGAAGTCCATTATATTTTATTGTGCCACAGTGTACCCATCTCTGTGTATAATGTTCTCCTGGTTCTGCTCCTTTCATTCTGCATCAATTCCTGGAGATCGTTCCAGTTGACATGGAATTCCTCCAGTTCATTATTCCTTTCAGCACAAAAGTATTCCACTAGCAATAGATACCATAATTTGTTTAGCCATCCCCCAATTAGAGGGCAACCCCTTGTTTTCCAATTTTTTGCTACCACAAAGAATGCAGCTATGAATATCTTTGTACATGTATTTTTCCTTATTATCTCTTTGGTGTACAAACCCAGCAGGGGTATGGATGGATCAAAGGGCAAACAGTCATTTAAAGCCCTTTGGACATAATTTCAAATTGCCTTCCAGAATGGTTGGATCAATTCACAACTCCACCAACAATGCATTAGTGTCCCAATTTTGCCACATTCTCCAACATTTATTATTTTCCTTTGCTGTCATGTTAGCCAATCTGCTAGGTGTGAGGTGGTATCTCAGAGTTGTTTAATTTGCATTTCTCTGATTATCAGAGATTTATTTTTTAATTAATTAATTTTAGTCAATTTAGAACATCATTTTTTAGTTACAAGAATCATATTGCTTCCCTCCCTTCTCTCCAACCACCCTTCTGTGGCAGGTAAAATTTTAGTTTCTCTTCTAAAAGTATTATATTTTTAGAGGTTTATTAAAGATTAAGAATTTAAGAAAATACAAGTAAGAAAGCATGTGCCTAGGAGGGCCGAAAGGCTCATTCAATTTCACTTACATCATGAGAAACCGTCTGCTTGGAAGCGGAAGTAGGAAGAACCCTCAATAGGCTTTTACAGCCAGTTAAATAGAAATTTTGATCTCGCCCAGGTGAGGATCTCAGTGAGATTACAAAGCATTCTGGGAAGTGGCGTCCAGGGTTCAAATCTCCATTTTTTACACTTCCCGTAGCTGATGCACAATTCCACTGGGTATTACAAGTGTCCTTGATCAAAACCTATTTCCATGTTGTTGATGCTTGCACTAGGATGTTCATTTAGAGTCTACATCCCCAATCATATCCCCTTGACCCATAATCAAGAAGTTGTTTTTCTTCTGTGTTTCTACTCCCACAGTTTTTCCTCTGAATGTGGATAGCATTCTTTCTCATAGATCCCTCCAAGTTGTTCAGGATCACTGCATTGCCACTAATGGAGAAGTCCATTGCAATCGATTATACCACAGTGTATCAGTCTCTGTGTACATTATGCTCCTGGTTCTGCTCCTTTTGCTCTGCATCAATTCTTGAAGATCATCCCAGTTCCCATGGAATTCCTCCAGTTTATTATTCCTTTGAGCATAATAGTATTCCATCACCAACAGATACTGAAATTTGTTCAGTTATTCCCCAATTGATGGGCATCCCCTCATTTTCCAATTTTTGGCCACCACAAAGAGCAAAGCTATGAATATTCTTGTACAAGTCTTTTTCCTTATTATCTCTTTAGGGTACAAACCCAGCAGTGCTATGGCTGGATCAAAAGGCAGACAGTCTTTTAGCGCCCTTTGGGCATAGTTCCACATTGCCCTCTAGAATGGTTGGATCAGTTCACAACTCTACCAGCAATGCATTAATGTCCTGGCTTTGCCACATCCCCTCCTGCATTCATTACTTTCCTTTGCTGTCATGTTAGCCAATCTGCTATGTGTGAGGTGATACCTCAGAGTTGCTTTGATTTGCATCTCTCTGATTATAAGAGATCTAGAATACTTTTTCATGTGCTTATTGATAGTTTTGATTTCTTTATCTGAAAATTGCCTATTCATGTTCCTTGCCCATTTATCAATTAGGGAATGGCTTGATTTTTTGGTACAATTGATTTAGTTTCTTATAAATTTGAGAAATTAGACCTTTGTCAGAGGTTATTGTTATAAAGATTCCCCCCCCCCTTATTTGTTGCTTCCTTTCTAATTTTGGTTGCATTGGTTTTGTTTGTACAAAAACCTTTTTAATTTAATGTAATCAAAATTATTCATTTTACATTTTGTAATATTCTCTATTTCTTGCTTGGTCTTAAATTCTTTCCTTTCCCATAGATCTGACAAGTATACTATTCTATGTTCACCTAATTTACTTAGAGTTTCTTTCTTTATATTTAAGTCATTTACCCATTCTGGATTTATCTTGGTATAGGTATGAGATGTTGATCTGGACCTAATACTCTCCCATACTGTTTTCCAATTTTCCCAGCAGTTTTTGTCAAACAATGGGCTCTTGTCCCAAAAGCTAGGATCTTTGGGTTTATCATATACTTTCTTGATGAGGTCATTTACCCCAAGTCTATTCCATTGATCCTCCCTTCTATCATTTAGCCAGTACCATATTGTTTTGATAACCACTGCTTTATAGTACAGTTTAAGATCTGGTACTGCTAAGCCCCCATCTTTCACATTTTTTTCATTATTTCATTGATATTCTTAATCTTTTTTTTTCTTCAAATGAACTTTGCTATAATTTGTTCTAATTCAGTAAAAAAGTTTCTTGGTATTTTGATAGGTATAGCACTGAATAAGTAAATTAATTTGGGTCAGATGATCATTTTTATTATGTTAGCTCGTCCTACCCATGAGCAATTAATGAATTAATGTTTTTCCAGTTATTTAGATCTAGTTTTAATTGTGTGGGAAATGTTTTATAGTTGGGTTCATATAATTCCCATGTTTGTCTTGGCAAATAGATTCCAAAATATTTTATATTATCTAGAGTGATTTTAAATGGAATGTCTCTTTATAACTCTTGCTGCTGGGATGTGTTGGAAATATATAGAAATGCTGATAATCTATGTGGGTTTATTTTGTATCCTGCAACTTTGCTAAAGTTGTTGATTATTTCTACTAGCTTTTTAGTTGATTCTCTAGGATTCTTTAAATAGATCATCATATCATCTGCAAAGAGTGATAGTTTAGTCTCCTCATTGCCTGTCTTAATCCCTTAAATTCATTTTTCTTCTCTAATTGCTACTGCTAGTGTTTCTAGTACAATGTTAAAAAAAAGAGGTGATAATAGATATCCTTGCTTCACTCCTGATCTTATTGGGAAGGCTTCAAATTTAGCTCATTTAGTTTTATAGCAAGTTTATAACTTTGGTAAAACTAAGACTAAGAAATGGCTATTCAGCCAGGAAATAAATATTTCCTTATTATCCCTGAAGGTATTTACAGCAAGGACTTAAGTAACATATTTGGCCAGCTTTAATAGGCATTAGGAATTCCTCTTTGCTTCAGGAGATGGGACTAGATGGTTACCATTTCTTCCATCATTACTTGTTCTACAAGGGCAGAACTATAAGGCTTACTATAATTGAGCTGGAAGTCTGGACAGCAGGATTTGAAATAGAAGTGAGAATAAAACAGATTAGACAACAAGAAAAGACCTGAAACGCAGGGTCCTGAGGGAAATTGACAGGCAGGGTTGTAGTGGAGAGGTCAGACTGAGAGGTGGTTTTGTGTAGTGCAGAAATGTCAAACATACCCCTTCCCCTTAAAACTCCAGAGTGAATTCCAAATTAGATAAAAATAAAATTGCTATTGCTGTCGAATTATTTTACTTGTATCTGACTCTTCATGACCCCTTTTGCAATTTTCATGGCAAAACTACTGAAGTGGTTTGCCATTTCCTTCTGCAGGTCATTTTACAGAAGAGGAAACTGAGGTAAATAAGGTTAAGCAACTTACCCAGGGTCACCCAGCTAATGTCTACGGCCAGATTTGACCTCAGGGAGATTCATCTTCCTGACTGCAGGCCTGGAACTATCCACTGCATCATCTAGCTATTTCAAAAAATGAAACTGGGAAATACTTAATGAAAACCCTACTTTCTTTAGGTAGCGTTTTTCTAACCCCTTTTAATTCTAGAGTCTATTTATTTTCCTGTTTATCTTGTATATAGCTTGTTTATACATAATTGTTTATTTATTATCTCCCCCCAATAGATTATGAGCTCCTTGAGGGTAAGAACTCTCTTTTTGCCTCCTTTTGGATACTCAGGTGCTGGCAGAATATCTGATCTATCATAGTCCCTCAATAAATATTTATTGGATGATTGACTAAAAGATCATTGAATGACCATGAAGGTGGCAAGTAGAGATTTTTGTAGGCCTAGCCAAATGGTGGGGTGGTAAATGTGTTAAAACTAAGACAGACAACCCAATTAATTACCTTTTAAATAAAGTTTTTAGGGAGAGGATAGGAAAGCATGACAATATGACCTGGAGACACGTCTCAAAAACACCCCATTTAAAAGATTGAATGAGAAGAGTTGATATTCCAGACCTCACTACTGTGAGCTTCAGAGTTTTAAAGCTGACACGAATTTTGTTTTCCCTGCAGTAAAAAGTTCATTTAAAGTCCAAATAAATGAGTAATCTTTTTGAGGCATTTGAAGGTGGGAGAGATTAGAATCAAAATGAAAGGAGTACCAGAACCAAGCTAGTTATGAATTATGACAAGATTAAATCTTAGTGTTAGATTAAAAACTCTAGACAAAAATCCAAGAAAAAGCAATTTGTTGGGGAAGGGAAAATTATCTAAACAGAATCAATTCATAAAGATTGAAAACTAGCAGTTGCTACCAAAGTTGCAATAGGAATTTTTTTAGTCATTTTCAATCATGTCCAACTCTGTGGGACCCCATTTGAGATTTTTTGGCAATGATACTGGACGCGGTTTTCATTTCCTTCTCCAGCTCATTTAACATCTGAAGAAACTGAGGCAAACTGGACAAAGGGACTTGCTGAGGGTCACACAGCTAGTAAGTTTATGAGGTTGAATTCAGGAAGATGAATCTTTCTGTACTCTAGGCAGGAGGTCTGAATTCAGGGTACCACCTAGATGCCCCAACAATGAGAATAAGCTAGATAAATTACAGCTAATAATGAAACTTGATATCATCCATATATGTTGCACCCCAAGCAGTTGTTTCAGTCCAGCCCTGATGAAGGAACTCAGAGCACTAGTTCTGACTATGCTATAATAGCTCAAGTCCTGAAAGTCTCTTCAGAGGTCATCTTGTCCAACCCCTCATTTTACATTGGGAGAAAGTGATATCCAGGTAGGTAATTTAAGTGACTCACCCAAGTTCACACAAGCAATAAACATCAAACAAAGGTTTTGAAACCAGATCCCCTGAAACAAGAATTGATATTCTTTCTAGTATAACTGAAACACAGTATATCACCTCTTTGTTTTCAACAAAATCTAAGGGGGACCATAGGTCAGATAATTTAAAAAAAATTTTTAGCTTTGGAATACACCTCCATTGTATTTGATTTTTCTTTCAATTATTTAATTGTTTGTTTAGGTAAATATAAAAAACAGCTTGAATTTCATAACATATAGCATTTCTATAGTGTTTTAAGAGTTGCAAATATACCTAATCATGTTTGATTCTTATATCAACCATGGGAGGTATTATCCCCATTTTACAGATGATGAAACTGAGGCAGGCATAGGTTATATGACTTGCTCAGGGTCATCTAGCTAATAAATGCCTGAGGCAGGATATGAACTGAGGTCTTCCTAACTTCAGATTCAGCATTCTATGTTTTTTGCTACCTTGCTATTTCACGCAAGAACTTATAGCAGTATTGACAAGAGACAGAAGCATTGTTGTTTTTCCTTAATTTTCTTTCTTTCTTTTTTTTTTAACCTTTACCAGAAGAATAGTAAGAGTTAGGTGTGAGGCCTAAGTGACTTGCCCAAAGTCACACAGCTAGGATGTGTCTAGAACCAGATTTGGATCTAGGACCTCTAGTCTCTAGACCTGGTTCTCAAACCACTGAGCCAGCTGGCTGCCCCCATTTTTCCTTTATTTTTGGAATAGGACCAGTGGCATCATGAGATGATGTCTTGACTTGCCAGTGAATTGGATTTCAGTGAGGCAGGGCTACACAAAGTCATCAGCCTCACTCTCTTTTCTAGAATCATCAAAGTCCAATGGCAAGACACAAGTCATGATGATTGATGATAGTCAAGGATGCAATGAAAACCTTGGCATTTTCCATGTGTGACAAAGCCCCATGCATGCCACAGCACCTGATTCTGCTACCTTCGTGGCCATTGAAACAAATTGTTCTCATCTGTCCATCTTTGCATGCATAGACACTCCTCTAACTGACCAATGGGTCTGAGACACGTTGGTTACCCTCAACATGGTTTATCCTGTCTGCTGAGACAGTTTTAACATTAACAACCACTGATGACTTAAATTTATCACTTTCCTATAATGGAAAGTTAGTGGAAAAATGGAAGCAAAAATTCAAAGCAAAACAGATTAATAGAGTATGGGTGTCCTCTGAAGGAAAACTCCTGCTCCCTAGAAGTTTCTATCACCAAATTTGCCAATCTATTCATAAAAATGGTCTTTTTGGTATCCAGGGCATCATGGACTCTGTTAAGAGAGTCTGGATAGCCCCTAGTATAACTACTATAGTCTCTAAAGTGTGTTTAGCCTGCACTACCTGCCAAGCATATAACCAACACACCTTTTGTGGCAAAGACTTTGGTGGGCATCCTCTGGCTTACCTACCTTTTGAGCACCTACAGATAGATTTCATAACAATGTCAAAGGTTGGACATTATAAATTTTGTCTAGAAATAGTAGATCAACTGACCAGATGGCTGAAAGCACTTCCTGCAACCCAAGCCACAGTGGCTTTTGTTGCTAAGGTGCTTTTAAAAGAAATTATTCCTCGCTTTGGCCTGCCAGCACATATTGATTCAGATAGAGGAGGTCATTTTACTGATTCTGTCCTAAATCAAATATATTCTTGGTTAGGGATAACTCCCAAATTTCATGTACCATATCATCCCCAGAGCTCAGGTCAAGTTGAAAGAATGAACAGAGAACTTAAAACTATGATTGGAAAATTATGCAATAGGACCCATTTAAAATGGCCTGAAATTCTCCCTCTGGCCATATTTTATCTTAGAAGCAGGCCTAGAGGAGACCTACACATCTCACCATTTGAGATGCTCTTTGGACATCCACCTATACAGGCTAAACCTTTCTCCCCTGCATATACATCACTATTAGGGGGAGATACTACTATTGCTTCCTATATGCAGGAATTACAGCACAAACTGCATGAACCCCATGAATGTGGAGATACAGTACAAGCTGGACCACTAGACTTTTCACTTCATGACCTGAACCCAGGAAACAAGGTGTATATTAAGAACTTCCAGCGTGCTGGAGCAACTCAGCCTTCCTGGGAAGGGCCATTCCAAATATTGTTAACTACTCCAACATCTATAAAGATTGGAGAGAAGGACTCTTGGATTCATTGCTCACATGTAAAGAGAGCATTTTCTGTTGAGACTGATTTACTGTATCCTATCACATGCATTGGAGATAATAATCCATAGACAAGTGGATGCTGTTTTTCTTTTTCTTTTTTTTAAAACGTTATTTTATTTGGTCATTTTCAAACATTATTCATTGGAGACAAAGATAATTTTCTTTTCTCCCCCCCCCCATCACCTATCCCATAGCCGACACGCGATTCCACTGGATATCACATGTGTTCTTGATTTGAACCCATTTCCATGTTGTGGGTATTTGCATTAGAGTGTCATTTAGAGTCTCTCCTCAGACATGTCCCCTCAACCACTGTAGTCAAGCAGTTGCTTTGCCTCAGTGTTTTTACTCCCACAGTTTGTCCTTTGCTTATGGATAGTGTTTTCTCTCCTAGATCCCTGCAGATTGTTCAGGAACATTGCATTGAAACTAATGCAGAATTCCATTACGTTCAATTGTACCACAGTGTATCAGTCTCTGTGTACAATGTTTTCCTGGTTCTGCTCCTTTTGCTCTGCATCACTTCCTGGAGGTTGTTCTAGATCCCAAGGAATTCCTCCTCTTTATTATTCCTTTTAGCACAATAGTATTCCATCACCAACAGATACCACAATTTGTTCAGCCATTCTCCAATTGAAGGGCATCCCCTCATTTTCCAATTTTTGGCCACCACAAAGAGTGCAGCTATGAATATTCTTGTACAAGTCTTTTTCCTTATTATCTCTTTGGGGTACAAATCCAGCAGTGCTATGGCTGGATCAAAGGGCAGGCAGTCTTTTAGCGCCCTTTGGGCATAGTTCCAAATTGCCCTCCGGAATGGTTGGATCAGTTAACAACTCTACCAGCAATGCATTAATGTCCTGGCTTTGCCACATCCCCTCCAGCATTCATTACTTTCCTTTGCTGTCATGTTAGCCAATCTGCTATGTGTGAGATGATACCTCAGAGTTGTTTTGATTTGCATCTCTCTGAGTATGAGAGATTTAGAACACTTTTTCATGTGCCTATTAATAGTTTTGATTTCTTTATCTAAAAACTGCCTATTCATATCCCTTGCCTATTTATCAATTGGAGAATGGCTTGATTTCTTGTACAATTGACTTAGCTCTTTGTAAATTTGAGTAATTAAACCTTTGTCAGAGGTTTTTATGAAGATTATTTCCCAATTTGTTGCTTCCCTTCTGACTTTGGTTACATTGGTTTTGTTTGTACAAAAATTTTTTTAATTTGATGTAATCAAAATTATTTATTTTACATTTTGTGACTCTTTCTAAGTCTTGCTTGGTTTTAAAATCTTTCCCTTCCCAAAGGTCTGACATGTATACTATTCTGTGTTCACCTAATTTACTTATAGTTTCCTTCTTTATGTTTAAGTCATTCACCCATTTTGAATTTATCTTGGTGTAGAGTGTGAGGTGTTGATCCAAACCTAATCTCTCCCACACTGTCTCCCAATTTTCCCAGCAGTTTTTATCAAATAGTGGATTTTTGTCCCCGAAGCTGGGATCTTTGGGTTTATCATATACTGTCTTGATGAGGTCACTTGCCCCGAGTCTATTCCACTGATCCTCCTTTCTGTCTCTTAGCTGGTACCAAATTGTTTTGATGAATGTTGTTTTATAATATAGTTTGAGATCTGGGACTGCAAGGCCCTCTTCCTTTGTATTTTTTTTTCCATTATTTCCCTGGATATCCTTGATCCTTTGTTCTTCCAAATGAACTTTGTTATGGTTTTTTCTAAATCAGTAAAAAAAAATTTTTGGAAGTTCAATGGGTATGGCACTAAATAGATAAATAAGTTTGGGTAGGATAGTTATTTTTATTATATTGGCTTGTCCTACCCATGAGCAGTTAATGTTTTTTCCAATTGCTGAAGTCTAGTTTTAGTTGTGTGAAGAGTGTTTTGTAGTTGTATTCATATAGTTCCTGTGTTTGTCTCAGGAGACAGATTCCTAAGTATTTTATTTTGTCTAAGGTGATTTTGAATGGGATTTCTCTTTCTAGTTCTTGCTGCTGAGCTGTGTTGGAAATATATAGAAATGCTGATGACTTATGTGGGTTTATTTTGTATTCTGCAACTTTGCTAAAGTTGTTGATTATTTCGATTAGCTTTTTGGTTGAATCTCTAGGATTCTTTAAGTAGACCATCATGTCATCTGCAAAGAGTGATAATTTGGTCTCCTCCTTGCCTATTTTAATGCCTTCAATTTCTTTTTCTTCTCTAATTGCTACTGCTAGTGTTTCTAGTACAATGTCAAATAATAGAGGTGATAATGGGCATCCTTGTTTCACTCCTGATCTTATTTGGAATGCATCTAGTTTATCCCCATTGCAGATGATATTAGCTGATGGTTTTAGAGATATACTGTTGTGGATGCTGTTTTTCAAGAACACATTGAATTCCTGATTTTTTTTCTTTTCCCCCTTATTTTTATCATTACTTTTTGCTGGGAGACATCAGTCCATGACACCTTGACAGAGTCATGTGTGGTAGCTGAGGAGACCACAGAGTGGTCCTTGGTGAGATATGATTGCCCACCCAGTGCCCCTTTGCATGACCTCTTTCATCAATGCCCATTACCTATGAATTTACATGATTATTATTCCCCCTAGTCTCAAAAGAAATAATGCAAGAGCAAAACACCTGTACCCTAATTATCTTAAACATTACAAAAAGATCAGACCCTTAAACCCAATCCCACAAAATGTGCAGGTACACCAAGTCTCTTCATGCCTCAGTGACTTGATTCTTCCCCTTAAGAAACTCCCTAGTAAACCCTGAGAAATTGTCAGTCTAATATTAAATCTGAATTGTGTTCCCCGTACCTCTCAACCTCAATGATATGATAGTTGAATTGTCTTTTAAGAACTGTTGATTAATTATTTCATTTTATTAAAAGCAATAAGTAATTTTCCTTCATTGTTTGTAAGCTTAAAACTTCTCACAGGGTAATGAGAAAATTAAGCCACCTGTGATGAAATCTTTTTTATCTTGTATGCTGTCTTTAATTACAATATTAGAATATAGAATGTTAATCAAGTGATTTTTTAAAAGTTAATGCATCACTTTTCCAATTACCTCTTTTTGATTATTTATATCTGCATGCCAAAAAATGGGTATAAAATAAAAACCAGGCATGGGGATGGTGGAGCAGCTATCAGATGCGAAGCAGCCCCATGGCCATAATGATTAAGCTGTCTTCTGTTTGTTATTTTTGTTAACTGATCATTCTCTACCTGTTGGAAAACCCTGGAGTCACGAGTGAGGCTGGATCCCCCCTAAGAGCTTTTCTTTTATTTTGATTAGAATATTTTATTTTTTTCCCTTTTTTCTCATTTCTTGTACTAAAGGTACATATAATTAATATTATTTTTTCTGCAGTAATATAAGTTTTATATATATATATATACAGCTTTTGGGTATGCATTGATATTATAGCAAGTAATATCAATGCATACCCAAAAGGTTTAAACTGTGGGAACCTGCTATTCATTGATAAAATGCTTTGGGACTGTGATTAATATTTGTGTCTGATTCTAGGAAATGGGATAAAAACAAGGAGCATAGACTTAACCTGAATAGAGCAAAAAAGAGCACACAGGAAAAAAAAAAAAACTAGTGTGAGACTCGAGATTGCGGCGCTTGACATATGTTAAGTTGTAGGACTTCCTTGTATCTACACTCTTTGTGAAGTACTCAGATAAGTACCAAAGTTTGACTATCATCCTGGTTCCCCATATCCCTGAGAATGACAAAAATCAGACCAGGGAATGACACTTCCCTATCAAAATAAAATTCTAGTTCTTTTTCTTTCTTATAGTATGGCAACTTTCTGTAGTCTTGGCTGCAAAAGGGTAAGTTTAATATTACTGCATTCTGTCCTACAGACTTGTGGGATTAGAAATTACTTTAATTGCACCCTAATACAAGGGCCTGTTAGAAGTGTATTAAATCCAAATAAGTGTCTATTTTGAAATTTTTTTTCCTTTCCCTCAAAAGTTTAACTTTCTTCCATTTTTTTCTCTTCTTTATGTTTTTTATTTTTTGTTTTTCTCTTCTTTTGATAATTGACTCATACACCCCCACACTCATTCATCCTGAGCTGAACTGGATGTTTCTTAACACCCACTTCAGGGGTGAGGGTTGTATTTTAATAAAAATCCAAGATTTTGAATTTTTGTTCAAGAAAAGATCTTCAAGGAAAAAAGCTTGCTAACTCCTAAATCCTGAGAAGGAACTGTTGCAGAAAGATGCCAGAAAACCTACACTACATCAAGAAGATCCAGAATGAACTTTGGGTGTGATTGATTAAACTGAAGTTTGATTGAACATTTATTTGAATATATACTCTTTTGCCAAAAGGGGACTGCCCCCTAATTGGTTTTTGTCAATGTGCCAAGCAAACATTTGTTTTGCTGTCTGTATTTCTTCTATTTCCTTCTTCTATATAACTCTTGTAATTTCCTCTTAGAAGGTTAAACTCTGTAAACACCTGCAGTTAGAAAATTTGGAGGTTCAGGATGATTATGTTTGGTGATCAATTGGGGAGTCTAGTCTCCCAATCATCATCAGGGGGGATTGTGAACTTTACTTAGTCTTACCTTACTTACCACCCTACTTAGTCTAACAAAAACAGGAATGTCTACACCCATACTTAAGGATTAAGTATTTAGGAGGATGATCTATGATAGACATGTGCTAGCAAATGACAAATCAGAAACAACTGAAAGACTCCTGGGCTGTCGTAAGTCAAGCTTAAGCTACCATTGGTACATGTGTGACACAGGAAAGTGATATAAAAACGATCTATATATTTCGTGTCACTTCCTCTCTCCAGCCTCTTTGGCAGCAAAGAGGTCTCTGGCTGGCAGCGTGTTGAGCATTTCGGCATCTTGGCATGGCGGCAGCTATTGTCTGGTTTGGTGGTGAGTTTTCCTTGATACTATCCTGGGAGAAGCTGAGTAGCCTAGTTCAGGTGAGACATCTTAGCTGAGCTCTCTTGGAGTTTAGGCTGATTCCTTTCTCCTTTACCTTCCAAACACTATCCGCTTAGAGAAAGCCTCTACTCCTCGAAGTCCTCGTGGCAGAGGACTTTGAATTCCCCCTGGCAGAGGCCAGGTGGGAGAAATCCTATACCTTTTCCCTCTCTCTTCTCCTTGATTTATTCTTCCTATATTGATTAAACCACCATAAATTTCCAAACTGACTTGGGTATTTGATTTGAGATATTCCTTGGTGACCAAATTAATTTAGTTTAGGTCACAACCCTAAAATTATCCTTATGCTTTCTAGCTATTTCTATCAATACATTATAGAATCAAAAAGAATCCTATTCACTAGAAGTCTGCTGAAGAAGAATAAGTAAAAAGTGAGGAAATATGTCATTTTTTAATTATCCTCTGAACAATATTTAAAGAAAGCATTTGTAGAAACTAATATTTTGGTTGGAGGATTTTGCATGGAAAACAATTGACATGTCTTGTGTTCAAAGACAAAAATTCAATTCTTCTGCTTTCTTGGTATTGGTCAATGTATTAACTGGTTGGAAGAGTTAAGGAGATAGACAAAATCCTTCTGTCTTATAAGAGCTTACAATCGAGTGGATGAGAAAATGTGGTATTAATTTTGGGAACTTATCAATCTCCCCTATCCAACAAATTGCTCTCTGTTTCAGTCCATAAAGAAGACAACTATGACACATTTAAGACACTCCATGAGTCCGCACTCCTGGAACTTTAGCTCATAAGCTCTCCTTTACAAGTCAGTCAGAGTATCCAATTAATTCAAAATAAAGGGATTTGTTGAGATGGCATTATAAGAATAATGGCTACAAGCTTATTCTCCTCCACAAAGCTGAGATATATTCTCCCACAGCTTCACAGTTTCAGTCAGAAAAATTGGCATGCACATAAGAATATGATAATATATTGTGTTCATGGAGAAAACACGTGACACTGGCAATCCACACCTCTAACTTTTCCAAGTTGTGATTATCTTTGACCTTCTGTTGTTCATATGTGACTCCACCTAGGTGCAGTGTCTCTGCTGAGCAGAATGTATTAGTTGGGCTCCCAAGTAAGGCCTACCCCTTTTTCTAATTAAATTCCTATTATCCAACGTTACTATTCTTCTCAAGTTGCAAAACTCCTCCAGTCTAGGAATGACTATAAGATGTCACCTATTGGCAAGTATATCTGCTGCAGAACCAAGGCCAATGGAGATGAGAAGAGAGAAATATTCCCTTCCTTGTGAGATTAGAAACAATTCTCTCTTATTCTTCCACAGCTACCTCAGCTGTCAGAGCTCACATTCCTCAGAGCCATGTCTTGCCTCAAAAGAAAGTGTTTTCATTTGCAAAGGGCTAGATGCATTTTAATTCCATCAAGGTTGATGGAAGAATTCTCTACCTCACAAAAAAAAATTATCCAAGTATAAACACTTCCTTAAACCTTCCTTTTAGAGCTTAACAACCCCTTGTATCAGTTAGTTGCCTGGTCCTTAGGTTCTAAAATGTCAACAAATAGGCTAAAATGGGGTAGAATCAATTGATCAGGACTCACCCATGCGAATTTGCACCCCCTCAACCACCATAAATACAAATGATATGCATTTAAGCTCTAATAATAGAAACAAACATAAAACAAGATAGTTTACAACAATACAGAGGCAGCATTTAGAGATGACTTTGATACAAAGCAAGTGGCTTATTCTTTCAGTGGGAAGAAAATACCATCCCAGCCTATGCCAGGAATGTGTAATTGATCCAGAGTTAGATGATCACAAAAAGGGAAAGCCCTTCTCTATGGTTTGCTGAATCACAGAGGAAAGGATGGGGAGGGGGGCATGTATATAATACCTACTAGGTGCTTGGCATTTGTCTAAGGGCTTTTTACAATGATTACCTCATTAGATCAGCACAATAACCCTGCAAGGGATGTGCTAACAATTTCCCCATTTAACAATTGAGGAAACTGAGGCAAACAGAAATTAAGTGACTTATCCAGGGACACAGGGCTAGTAAATGTGAAATTTGGACTCATCTTTTCAATTCTACACCACCAACTGTCTATGAGGAGAGCATTAAAGAAATTTCACAAAAAGAATTTCATCATCTTTTTTTTATTACAAAATTCTACATATGTCTCTTCCTTTTTCCATCTCAGTTTCTTTCCTCTCAAATGTGGAAATTCCCAACCCCCTAACCCACTCCTAGGAATAGTTCCTAATTATTTGAAATGTTATACTAGTTCATTCTCTCAACAAGAATATACTAACTTGATGAATAGTGAAAGGGCTAGTCAGAGGTTCATTTCCAACCACTGACATACTGACTGAGCAATCCTAGGGAAGTCAGTTAAGTTCTTTTTGCCCCAACTCTCTAAAACTATATAAATTGCAGAACATTATCTGACCTGCATAGTTAGAATTTCCTCATCAGAAATTGCCTTTACCAATGAAATCACACAAGTATGCTGAGTTGGCCCACTGCAAATTTATATTACAGAATCTCAAATGCAGCATGTTAATCCTTTTACCCTTCCCTGATTGACTCTGTATCATACTCCCCACAGGGTCTGTTCCAGATATTTTCTTCTTATCTCATGCCAGCCACCTTTAACAACCCTTTCCCCCATCTCTCAGTAGAGGACCTTGTGTCATACTTTATCAAAAAACTGAGGCTGTAGTCTAAAGCTTCCTTTCCTCCCCAATTTTATACCAAAAACAAACAAAAAAAAACAACCAAAAAAAAAAGCCTGCTCTAAAGCCACTAATGATCTCATCATGTTTGAATCTCATTGCTTTTCTCAATCTTCATACTTGAACTCTAGCACATTTAATAAAGACGATTCCTCTCTCTTCCTAGATATTCTCTCTTTTTAGATTTTCATGAAAATACTCTCTTGGTTCTCATTCTATTCATACTCCTGAACATTACTTCTCAGTGTCTTTTCTTGGCTCATTGACATTCCCACACCATTTCTCATTTCTCTTTTCTCTCAAGACTCTCACTCAGTGACCTCATCAGCTTTCTTGTGCTCTATTAATATATCTATGCATATCATTCCCAAGCTTATATATATATATATATATATATATATATATATATATATAGTGGTAGTCTCTCAGTGACGGAGAATGACAATAAAAATATACAACTGCCAATGGTCACCTCCACCTGTTGCGTCATCACTCCCCCATCGCTGCAGGTCTTGAAGAGGGTGGACGGGGTTAGAATAGATGAGTGTGCACAAAGACACTTGTGTGTGAAAGAGATTTAAGTGGAAAAGTCGATGCACATAGACAGTCCCACTCTCTCGGCGTTGGAAGCCTGGGTCCAGTGGCACGAAAAGTCGTTACACCTGGAGACTTCCTCAGCTGCATTGGATGGCCATGTTGTCTTTTGTGCTCCAACACGCCCTAAGCACTCCACAGTGCTTTGCTGCATCACCCTCTCAGCCGTTGAACCTTCTTATTGGTTTCTTCTGTCTGTTCAGCCGAAGCAGTCTTCACATGCTGGGTGAGCAAAGCCCTGGTTCACCAGGGGTCTATGATCTGATGGCTACCCTCACAAGGTTTGGCCAGACTGTCAAAGCCATTGCCCGGGGTGTGGCTGCTGCCACATGCTAGCAGCTACTGGGAGCCACAAGTGAGAGCTGGGTGTCAGGTGACGGTCAGAGGCTGGAGAGCTGCCCTAGGAGGGCACAACAAGCCCTCCATACCAGAGATACTACCCCTCCCTGAACACCCCATTACACCCCTATATATATATATCCTTATATGGATATATCCTTATAAGGATATATATATATATATATATATATAGCCTTAGTCTCTCTCATGAGCTCTACTTGCACAACACCAAGTGTTTATTTCACTATGGATGTCTCACAGGCATCTTAAACTCAAAATGTCCAAAACAGAAGTAATAATCTTTCCCCCAAACCCATCCCTCTTTTAAAATCCGCATTGCAGAGGCAGCTAGATGACTCAGTGGATAAAAAGCCAAAATTAGAGACTGGAGGGCTTGGACTAAAATCTGACCCCAGATTCTTCCTAACTCTGTGATCCTGGGCAAGTCACTTAACCTCCATTGCCTAGCCCTTACTGCTCTTCTGCCTTGGAACCAATACTTAGTATTGACTCTAAGACAGAAGGTTAAGGGTTTTAAAATTTTCCATTGCTAAAGAAGGCTACCACTGTCTTTTCAACTAAGTTGTTAGTTGCTCAACTAAGTTGTTAGGTTTACAACATTGGTATCATCTACTCCATATTTTCACTCATCCCACATATTTAATCAATAGCAAATATTGTCACTTCCACATCCACATCTCACATCTGTCCCCTTCTCTTCACTCACTCACCACACTACTTTTGACCTTCATCACCTCTCACCTAGAATATAGTAATAGCCTCCTTTTTGTTCCTGTTCAACTCTTACTCATGACCCCCCATATCCAATCAGTTACCAAAATGCTGTCAACTTGACCTCTACAACATCTCTTCCATCTCTCACCTCTCCATTCACCAGACAACTATTTTAGTTAAACTCTTATCCCCTCTCTCCTGAACTACATCAGTAGCTTCCTAATTGATCTCCATATCTCTAATCAATGCCTTTCTTTTTGCTTTAAACCTTTACCTTCTCTTTTAGAATTAATATTAAGCATAGGTTCCAAGGCAGAAGAGATGGAAGGGCTAAGCAATTGGAGTTAAGTGACTTGCCCAAAGCTGCACAGTTAGGAAGTGTCCATCTAGCTGCCTCCTCACCTTTTTCTAATCTATCCACCAAAACACTTCCAAAATGCTAAATCCCAGCTCAGACCATGTCAGTCCATTTCTGAAGAAGTTTTAGTGGTTTCCCAATGCCACTACAATTAAAAAAAAATCTAACTGATTTCACATTCATAATTCTCCCCCATTTTTTCTGCCTCCTATAATTTCTAGCTCCTTTCAACAATTGGTTCAAGAATGACCTCCTACATGAAACCTTTCCTTATTCTGGTGATTGTGAGTGCCACATTCCTGCCCCTGCAAAATTACTTTGCATTTTTTGGAAATATTTCATAATACTTATATGTGTATTTTTTGTCTACCAAAAGTTCCTAAAAGAGGACATTTTTATTTCATTTTGTTTTTTCTTCTTAAAATTCTTTGGACCTAGCATAGTGACTGGCATATATTAGGTGCTTGTTATTGTTCAGTTGTGACTGATTCTTCATGCCCCCATGCACCATAGCATGCCAGACCCTCCTAACCTCCATTATCTCTCTTTTTTAAACCTTTACTTTCTGTCTCAAAATTAATACTGTGTATTGGTTCAGAGGCAAAAGAGCAGTAAGCATTTGGGATCAAGTGACTAGCCCCGCATCACATAATTAGGAAGTGTCAGAGAACAAATTTGAACCCAGAATCTTCTATCTCTATGCTTGGTTGTCTATCCACTGAGCCATGTAGCTGATCCTCCACAATCTCTTGAAGTCTATTCTAGTTCATGTTTATTATTTCCATGATATTACCTATCTCATCCTCTGCCATCCCCTTTTCCTTTTGCTTCAATCTTTCCAAACATCAGACACATTGCCATTGAGTCTTGATTTCTCATCATAAGGCCAAAGTATTTATTTAAGTTTTGTCTTCTATATTTGACCTTCCAGTGAATGGTTGAAATTGATTTCTTTTTGTATTGATTAATTCAATCTTGTTGTCCAAGAAACTCTCAAAAGTCTTCTCCAGTATCACAATTCAAAAGCATCAATTGTGCAGCATTCAGATTTATTTCCTTAGAGTCCTCTGAATTATATCACAAAATCTAGATAAACTATATATAAAGTATTTCCCTGGCTCACAAATATAACAATGATGTTTAAAAAAGGAAATAAGATTCGACTAGTGGGATTTGTTCTTTGTACAGTCATATTGAAGTTTTGTTATTGCCGCTTATTCTCTAAATGCTTGCTTGCCTAACCATCCTATGTAGTATAATGATAATTTTAGAATTGTGACTTAAAAATCTAGATTTAATTTGGTCTCCAAGGAAATCCCATAATAAAATACCCAAGTTAGCTGGAAGTTTATGGTGATTTTAATTAATATAGAGGAAAGAAATTAAGAGAAGAGAGGAAAAAGAGAGAGAGAGAGAGAGAGAGAGAGAGAGAGAGAGAGAGAGAGAGAGAGAGAGAGAGAGAGAGAGAGAGGAAAGAGTTAATTTAAACTACTCTGGCTCAGGCTGAGCCAGGAAGGAGTTCAAGGCCTTGGCCAAGAGGGCCTCCCCTGAGAGCCAAGGGAAAAGGGAGTCAGTCTTATCACTTACCATGTGACCATCTTAAGGAAGCTTTCTGTTGGAGTTCCTCCAGGCTTGAGTTTCAGGATTGAACTGGTACCCAGGCCTGCTCACAGGAAGTCACCAGCCAGAGCCACCTCTCCTGGGAAAGAGCCCAAAGAAAGGAAGTGACGCCAAATATATAAACAATTTTACATCACTTTTCTGCATCTCATCTGAACCAATGGTAGCTTAAGCTTGACTTAGGACAGCCCAGGGGTCTGTCAGCTGTTTCTGTACATGTCTATCAAAGGCCATCCTCCTAGATACTTAATCCTTAAGTATGGGTGTAGACATTCCTGATTTTGCTAGACTAAGTATCTTCATTGTTACAATCAGGAGATAGCTAAATTCAACCTTCACAGTAGGGTGTCAAATAATATATTCACATCAGAAATCAGTGACTTCAGTGTCTCCTGGTTAGTTGTTAAAATTACTGTAATTACCCTTCTCCAGATATGTAGCATTTCTCTCCTTTAAGATCAGTCAGAGATCAGTAATGTGAAGATTGGATTTGGCTCTTCCCTGATTGTAACAGTGAAGGTACTTAGCTCTTCCTTTATTGTGAAGATTAAATTATAATCCCCTGTTTATTTTTAGATTTTAATCCCCAAGGTGTAAACCCAGTACTTAAAGTACATCTACCCATTTTAACCACAAGAAGGTATGAACTAACTACAAAAAAAGTGTGAACTAATCAAAAAAGGTATTAACACCCATTTCATACATTGAGTGGGAGGTCTGTGACCCACTTGTGAAAGAGTGAGAAGTCCTAGAGAGGAGCATCTACTGTGATTGGTAGACATAAAATTTAGGGGAGGTGACACAAGACAAAAGGGTCTTTAAATAGTGGAAACAGAGACACAGGGAGGATGATCAATCTGTCACTCGAAGTTGGATATTCAGTCACTCAGAGTTGGACTGGAGGACAGTCACTCGGGCTTGGAGTGAAAAACAATCACTTGGAACTGGAGGGAAGACAGACACTTGAGGAGAGACTGGAAGACAGACACTCAGACTTGGAGTGAAGACACTTGGCTGTGGAACTGGACCCCTGGAGGATCTCATGCAAGAGACATCAGACTGCTTTCTTTTTGGATGGTTACCGTGGTGAGTGTAAAGGCTGACTTTCTTCCTTGCCCTTTCTGGAGGTGTGAACCTCTGAGAAAGGCCCATGGACTTGAGACGCCTTTCCCCTGACTAGTACCTTAGAATTTCTAACTGGTTCAGAGGAAGGCAGATCTCTCTCTCTCTCTCTCTCTCTCTCTCTCTCTCTCTCTCTCTCTCTCTCTCTCTCTCTCTCTCTCTCTCTCTCTCTCTCTCTCCCTCCCTTAATGTTTTCCCCTCTATTATAAAATAAATTACCATAAATTCCATTTTACTTTAGTAATTCGTTTTGGGATTTAGTAATTAAATCCCCGGAGACCACCAATTAAATCTATTCAACCCAACCAATACATTTTAACAGTAACGATATCTCCCAATTCTTTCAGTATCATCTGGAGATTAGGAATCATTGTGAGGGCTAGGTTCTCTCTTACTGTGATGAAAATGACAGCTTGTACTTATGTAGTCCTTAAAAGCAAAGGATATTATATGCATTATCACATTGAACCTTTTCAGCTAATCTATGAGGTAGATATGATGGGTATTATTAGTCATTTTATTTTATCATTTCCTGAAATGTTATGGAATCATTGTCTTTCACTTTCCCAATTATAATTTTCAAGATATTATTTTCTTCAGCACACTTCTGTGCCTCCTTTTCCATTTGGTCAATTCTGTTTTGTTTTGTTTTTTTTTTAAACCCTTACCTTCCGTCTTGGAGTCAATACTGTGTATTGGCTCCAAGGCAGAAAGAGTGGTAAAGGCTAGGCAATGGGGGTCAAGTGACTTGCCCAGGGTCACACAGCTGGGAAGTGTCTGAGGCCAGATTTGAACCTAGGACCTCCCTTCTCTAGGCCTGACTCTCAATCCACTGAGCTACCCAGCTGCCCCCTAATTCTGTTTTTTAAAATGCTATTTCTTCAGTAGTTTTTGTGCCTCCTTTACCAAGCTGCTGGCTCTCTTTTCATAATTTTCTTTTACCACTTTCATTTCTTTCCCCAATTTTTTCTCTATTTAGTTTATTTGATTTTTAAAAATTTCTTTTGAACTCTTCCTGGAACTAGTTTTGGGCATTTGACCAATTTCACATTATTTTTTTTCTTTGAAGTTTTGTAAATAGTTGTTTTGACTTTATTGTCTTCTTCTTGGTTTGTGTCTTGTTTTTCTCTGTAATCATAGTAACATTTTTGTGGTCAAGGTCTTTGTTGTTTGCTTGTTTTTCCCAGCCTATTTCTTTACTTAAGACTTTATGTAAGATTTGGGCTCTGCTCTCGGAGTGAAGAAGACACTGTCCCAAGCTTTAATTGCTTCTTACTGTTGGTCTCAAAACTACCTTTGAGAATCTATAGGTTTGGGGGTTTTCAGAGGTGGTATGACCTAAAGAGATATGTGGTCACTGCCTTCTTGGTTTGTGTTCTAGTCAGTGCTCTTCCCTAAAATTGATGCAAGGGCCTCTGGACTCCTGCTTCTGCAAGCACAAGTGAGCTAGTATTCATTTTAGCTCTAAGATTGCTTCTTGGGACTGTATGTGGACAAATCAACAGAATCTTGTACCTAATACCAGCAGAGTCTCCTGTAATCTCCTTCTGACCAGTTGTCTGATCTTTTGTAGATCAAGAGCTCCCAAAGCTGCTACTTCCATTGATGAACTTCCTGCAAAACTTGTTGCTAAAGCCTACAGTCTGCACTGGGCTCCAAGTTCAACCACTATCCCACTAAGACAGACCTTTCTTGCCAACCTCCTAAATTGTCCTGGAATGGAAAATTGTTTCATTCTAAACTTTTGTTGACTGATGCTCCAGAATCCTATTTGAGGTGAGTTTTTTTTCAAGTTGTTTGGAGGGTAATTTGGTAAAGCTCAGGTGAGTCTCTGATTCTGCCTCCATTATTGCCAGTTTAAATGTAACGTTAGAAATTTGACATCCCTGTATTAATCACGTGATAAACATAAGTTTTTTTTCAATGGAGAAACAAGATTTCTACATCCTATAATCTCTTCATCAGGTACAAATTCCTCCTTATTTGGGTCAAGAACAGAATAGCACCATTGGCTAAACAAATTAGTTAAATGCACCCCTGGAGCTTTAAATGATGAGACATTTCAAGAGTTGCTTAATCAGGCATGAAACAGTCTAATGGAATTCTAGGTTGGGAGATGAGGAACACAATCATCTTTGGTGAGGGGAGGAGGAAGAGCTTCTTTCTTTCTGTCTCTGTATCCCACAAGAAGCAATTTCATGTGGGGAATAAGACAAGTAGGAAACAACACATACAGATCAGCATTGAGAAAGGCACACAGACAACAAACAGAAATGCAGAAATACAGCAATGCTAGGGAGGAACCAGCCTTAGGGAGAATGACTCTCATGAAAAAGAAGTGTCAACTGTGAATTCTATGAAGCCCTTAGAGCCCAATAGAGAGTTACTACTAAAGGAAACTTCAAGAAGAGTCTAACAAGATATATAAAGGCTTCTAATGGCCAAGAGCTCTGAATTTATCCTTTGACTACATTTATTCTCTTTACAGATGCCTCACAACCATCATACTCTTTATTTAAATTCACTCTTCCCAATACTCTGTGTATACTTCTCGAAGAGTAACTGTTCTTACTATACTATTTTAGTAAATAAATACCTTTCCTAAAAAGATAATTAAGTCAATTGTCCAATTGTTTACATAAAACACAGAAGGAAGAGCTCATATGAGAGTTATCATACTAGAAGTCTTATGTCTAGTACCCCGGGTATAATTCTGGTGAACTCATTCTTTGTGTGTGAATGTGACTTGGGAGAAGTATTCCTGGAGTAGTTGCTACATAAAGAATAGGAAACCAAAACTCAGAGAAGTTAAGTGACTTGCCTATGAACTTAGAGCTAACAAATGCCAAAGGTAATTTCTCTTGTTTCTAATTCCTATTGTTTTCCTTAATTTAATTCCAACATTCTATCCACAATGCAATGTTACCTTTCTAAATCTACTTTCCTATTTATCTTGAATATTGATTCTACAGTCAGTTTTGTCCTGCTCTTTTTCACACAAAGTTCCTTTCCTTGACAGAAGAAACATCAAAGAAATTTGTGTTCTAGTCAGTGCTCTTCCACTTTGTCATCATTTATCCACCTCAATATATATTGTTGTAAGGAAAGTTTCGACATTTGCAGAAAAGTGGCATGAGACCAGCAAGAAGATTCTGGAACTTTGGAAGGGGTTTAGGCTGAGATCAAGGCAGTTAGTGGACTCTCTGGAGAATCTCTGGAGGAGCTATCTGCAGATTTCTTGATGGCTATTCTTTTTCTTATTCCTGTTTGCTGTTTTTCCATCAAGGCAATGTAAACCTGATCCAGCTACAGAGACTGTGAGATTAAGTCTGGGTCCTTTTGGATCTAAGACCTTCCCTGGCCTTAGCAAAGCCTTACACAGACCCTTTCCTTAATTCTAAAAAAGGGGAGTATAGTTGAGGGTTTTAGTTAAGATTAGGGACTATAGGGACTTTAGTTTAGATTAGGGAGAAGTAGAGTAGGAAGTTATCTATGAAGAAATTCCTGTGAAGGGATTATTAGATCTGGTGGGGATAGATTAAAATTAGTTTAGATAATCCCAAATCCCCTTTTCACCTTTCCCTTATTTATTACACTCAAACTGTCCTGTGATTAAATATTGGCTGTGTTTATTAGCTCAGGGTCTGCCTCTGCCTGCCTTGGGCTTGTCTACCCTTCCCAAACCAGATTACTGGCTCTAAAATATTATACCTGAACCTAAAAATTAACCCAATTATCTCAGATAGAATATAAAAGTGTAAAATTGTTATATCAATATATATTGGCTCAAAAATCTCTATTCAACTCCCTTTTTAAAAAAAATTTAACAAAAAGGGGAGAAACTTAATGGTTTTTATCTTCTTCATAGCATTTACTAGATCATTCTAGGCTCTGGCATTCTGGCCAGTACTCTTACAGCATCATGCTATATATTTGCATTTAGTCTATGATCTTGCTCCCATCTTGAATATGTATATATATATATAATTTTTCAAATCTAAATTGGTTGATAAGTTCCTTGTATTTCCAAATTAGTATATTCAGACAATTGTCCCCTATCTTCCTCATAAGATTTGTTTCTTTCCTGTATCCAAAATTTTGGGATTCAAAACTTCCCATCCTTTTTTGGCTAACTACTTCTATGGAATTTAAGCACACAGAATCCTACATATTCTTTCTCTGAACCTTACTAAAATGTACAGTGATTTTCAGACTATGTCCAGCTTTTATGTCCCCCTCTATCACAAATTCCCACTGTGATTCCCATCATTCTCACACCAGAAACTAATACATCTTTTATAGTTAGGACAAACACAATTCAGAAAGGCAGTGAGTTGGTGCAGGAGATAAAGTGCCAGGCCTGAAGTCAGGAATAATGATCTTCCTGACTTCAAATCTGGCCTTAGATCTTCAATACCTATGTGATTGGGTAAGTCATTTCACCTTGTTTGCCTCCATTTTCTCATTTGTCAAATGAGCTTTAGGAGGGTTGTGGAGGGAGGAGAGAGGGAGGACAACTAGCAGATAAATGAGTGAAGACTGTATTCAACAACAGAGAAAAAATCAGTCTCAACAAGGGGTGTATCTGTTTTTGCAGTGCCTGAGAGGTACAGAAATACTACCAGTGAGGTCCAATGCAAAGATGCAAAATACTCCATGATAGGGAGTATTGCCTGAACTAGTTTGCTGCTAATATTTATGAAGGAGGAGCCAGTATAGAGAATTACCCGTGAGACTGTAACTGCAGTGGGGCAATATCTGCTGGGAATCCTGCTTAGCTATGCCTTCAAGTACCTGAGACTAGATGATTCATTGGGACATCACTGTTCACCTTTATTTTCATGGGCTCATTCAATGATATCTGCTCAATTTGATTCTTATTTGTTTGTTTTAATTTATTGTGTAGCATTAAGAGGCAGTGTAACTTAGTGAATAGAGAGCAAATCTCGAAGCCAGAAGAGATGGATTCCAATCCATCTTCCATGGTATACTGGCTGTGTGACCCTGAGCAAACTGCCTAATCTAGCACTCTCTAAGATTATAAATTACAGAGGTGATGCTAACCTAATTTAGTGAAGAAATTTCTCTCATCTGAGAGTTACCTACACTAGTGATATCACAGGTCCAGTTTCTATCTTATCTGTCATATTATGACCTAGGTGAGTCTTCAGTGTACCTGAGCATGGGGAGGGAGAGAAGAGGAGCTATTCACAGATTCTCTGTATTCCCATTTTTGTACTCTTAGTCAAGCAAGTGAAAAAAATCCCTCAAAATATAATTGTCCCTTTTGGTGATGTTTTTGAAATAAGTCTTGTCTCGTAAACTTTTTTCCCTCTCTCTCTAGTTCCAATTCTTTTCTAAAAAAAAAGAAAGAATGGTAGGCAGAAAATTGGTATGTGACCGGTATACATACAATGTTAGTGATCTCTGAGAAATTGTGGCAAAAAGGAAAGATGCTACTGAACTGGAAGTGGTAGATGTTGCCATTTTCAAAAAAAGGAAGGTGGTAGACACTTCAAATAATAGTCTGGATAACTCAAAAGGTTCTAGTAGAATTCTATAAAAAACTGCCAAAAGATCAGTTTGCAGGGACTTAGATATAAAAGTAGTTCTCATAATAAACCAGTATGTATTCATTAAGAGCAAACCATGCCTAACTAGCATCACTTCCTTTTTGAACAGGGTTTCCAGATATATAGCTCTAGAAAGAGAATTGTAGATCTGGATACTATATCTAGATTAGAGCAAAGCACTTGACTAAGGGTCTCATAATATACCAATGGACAAGATAGACATAGATGGTGAATGAGGTCACTTCAGATCCCATTGCCTGACCATTCTCAAAAGTTATTGGTTAATAGATCAAAGTGGTCAGGGGGATCTCCTCTGTGAAGTGACTAGAGTTCTGGTCTTTGATCTTTTCCCATTCAACATTTATATTAATGATTAGGATAAAGGTATAAATGGGATACAGGTCAAATTTTCATATAACTAAGAGTTGAAAGGGATAAGGAAGTTTGGATCACTAAAAATCTTGATAGACTAGAGCACTGAAATGACTTTAATAAGATGAAACTTAATAAGGATGTAATCTTTTTAGTTCTTACATTGGGGTTTACTGATTTCATTTTGGCATCATAAGAAGGAAGAAACATAGCCATAACAAGTTTGTCTGAAGAAGGTCTCTAGATTTTAGTGGATTGCAAGCCCACTATTGGGCTCAATTCAGGGCACCATATTTAAGAAGGGACATTACTAAGCTGGATGACAACAGAGGAAAATGATCAGGTTACTGAAGATTATAGAAGCCATACCATGTGAAGATTATCTAAGGTTATTCAACCAATGAAGATGCTTAGAGAAGGTTTGGATAAGACTTAGGAGGCAGTCATGATTTTCATCTTTACAATCTAAAGGGTTTTAGAAGAATCCTTGATTCTTTTCCATTCCACATATTTATATTGTTCTGTTTAGGAGGGAGGGCAGAATTACATGCAAGCTATGAAGAGACAGATTTTAGCTGAATATTAGAAACAACTAAAAATCAATTAAATGATCAATAAACATTGATTAAGTACCTACTACATGGCAGGTACTGTGTTATGTGCTGAGGATACAAAAAGAGGCAAAAGACAGCCTCTGCCCTCAAGGAGCTTGCCTTGTAATAGGGTAAACAACATTCAAACAAATACAAAGCAAACTGTATACAGAAAAAAATAGGAAATAATTAACAGAGGTGATAATTAAGTGTGATTATGGAAGTTTCCATGTAGAATGTGGGATTTTAGTTGGAACTTAAACAAAAAACTCTTCCCAACAATTATAATTGTTCAAATGCATAATATGTTGCCTCATTAGGCAGTAAGTGTTCAGTCTCTGGAAGTCTTCATGGGTATTTTAAAAAGAATTGATGGAAACTCTTCTTTGGTAGGGAATGTCCTAGTTGATGTCTGAGGTAGGTTTCTTGGGTGAATGGTTTTAAGGAAGGAACCATGGATTCTTTCCCTTGCTCTGCCTGGCACTCCCTTTGTGAGTGTCTTTTGGGTGTATGTGTAAAAACAAAGTGTCAACATTTAACAATATGATTCACTTGGTAAACTCTCAAGAACTTAAATAATTGTACCTATTTATAATTAATCTACTTATTCTCCATAATCACCATCATGATCTAGTGGATAGAAAATTGCCCTTGGTGTCAGGAAGATTTAAGTTCAAGTCCCATCTCTGACATACTCACTAAGTGGAGCTGACCCTCTGTGTTCTAGAAAACTCTCTAAGACTATGAGTTTCAAGAAGGTGTTGATATCCATCAGGAAGAGAATTTCCCTACCCATCCAATTCCCCCCCCCTCCCAGTTCTCAATAAACTAAAATCACATGCCCAGTCTTTATTCCTAACATCTACCAAATGATGTGAAATGGGGAACTTGAGAGGTAGATAGGCAAAATGATTGAAAATGTCAATGCAATCAGCAAACATTTATTGCAAAGAAGTGGAAAGATTGTCTTAGGTGTAGGATAAAGTCTGTAGAACCTTGCTGTGAATATTGCAAACTCCCATTCATGGATTTTTCCTAGAACCTCCATTTTGAGAAAGGGTTCAGATTAGCTATCCTTCATACTCCAGACATACCCATCTTGCACACACACTCAGGTACCAACTCTTCCTCCCACTTTTCAACTATTCTATATGTTATCTTCCTTTGTTAGAATGTAAGCTCCTTGAGGCAGTATCTTTACTTCTTGGTCCTGTAGTCCTAGTGCCTAGTCCATAGTAAGTGCTTAATAAATGCTTGTTTGTTGTTGACTGTTGACAATATTTGCTTAAGCACATTGACATTACTTCTTAAGGAGAAAATCGATGCTTAAAGGGAGCTGAGTAAATGCAAACTGAAAAGTGAGGCGAAAAGAAAATAGCATTTGTGGTAGGTATCTGGTTAGAATGTGAGCTGCCTGAGAACAAATGCTGGTTTAGGGATTACTACCAGGCTGGTCATAGGATAGCCAGAAGATTTAGGCAAAGACATCATCTTCCGCTCTTGCATTGATAATGCTCTTATATATTCCACAATCTGTGGGCATTCCGAGTTTGGTTTTATGAATGCAGGAATGGATTGTTGTAGTGGTCATTTTTATAACTCGCAGCAACCAAAAGATCAAGCCTTTTTTATAGGCAGATGACAAATATTACCAAGTTAAATATTGCATGATTTAGCTGGTTGCAAAATGAGGGATGAGAGTTGGGTCCACTGCAAAGGTTGGGATGATGGGCTGGGCAGGGCTAGGTTGAGCTCATCTGGGCTGGGTTCAGCAGAGAAGTAGAGGACGCAAATGGGAGGGGGAGGGCAGCAGCGCCCCCGCCTGGTTCCCTCTGCCGACAGAGAAGGGTACAGTAACCGCCTGGCCCCAGGTGCCGCTGGAGCGCCAGCTTTTCTCCGGTGCTCTCTGCCTCCTGCTCGGGGCTGTGGGCTAGGAGGCGGGATCTGGGACGTCTGGGGCAGCAGCATCCCTAGCAGGGCAGCCGCTGGCTGGACTCAGCCTCCTACAGTTCCCAGGAGAAGCGCGCGGGCTGAGGACTTAGCACCCTAGAGCTGCCTGGATCTCTCCAGACGGTTCTTAAGTCCTCCGGTTTGGAGCAAGGAAAGGGGACCCACGAGGAGGAAGGGGCAAAGGAGGCGCGGGGACCCGCAGAGTCTTCTCTTCTGCGGCTCTTGGCTGACAACCCTGCCCGCTAGAGAAGCGCATCTCCGCTTTCCCCCCTTACCCCTGCGGCCGGTGAGAGCCCCCGCCGGCAGCACCCATCTGCCTGAAGTCTGGGAGCGCCCAGCCCCTCTCTGCTCTTCCCTATGGGGATCCGAGAGTTTCCAAACGGCGCACCCAGGGGCAAAACCATCGCGATGTGAGTAGTGCAAGTGGACAGGAGCCTGGGGAGTACAAATCGAGGAATCGACCCTGGGGTAGGGTTGGACAGAAGGCCACCAATGGTTTCTCCTTTTTGCCACTCTTACGCCAAGAGTGACCCGGTTCCCACCTGCCTGTGGGTCAGGGACAACGAGCTAAGGGAAAAGGTTGAAGGAGGGAGCAGCTAGAGAAGTTGCATTTTATTTATTTTCCCATTTTATTTGGTTTTTTCCTTTCTGAGATCACAATACCCTGAGACCTGATGTCCTCCAATCCCACCCAACTCATACTCCCCTGGCAAAGCAACAGAAGGGACTTGAACCTGGTGCTTGCAGGAGTGGAGAGGGGAAAGAGATAGGGGAAAGGAAGGAAAGGGAGGGAGGAGGAACGGGTGGTCCTTCAGCCTCTACCTGCATGTTGGAGATTTAGGGACTGCTCTCTCTCGCTCTCTCTCTCTCTCTCTCTCTCTCTCTCTCTCTCTCTCTCTCTCTCTCTCTCTCTCTCTCTCTGTTACTTCTTCCTTCAGATCGGCTTATAGGATTTATTTATTTCCTTTCTTCTCTTCCTCATCCTCGACTCCCTTGCTTGGAAATCCCTGCTGGCTTCAGTGGCATGAGGAGGTCACCCGACGTCAGCCCCCGGAGGCTGTCGGACATCAGCCCTCAGCTCAGGCAGCTCAAGTACTTGGTGGTAGACGAAGCGATTAAAGAGGATTTGAAATGGTCTCGATCTGTGGAGGATCTCACCAGCGCATCTGTAGGGCTCACGTCTATCGAGGAGCGGATTCTGCGCATCACTGGCTACTACGGCTACCAGCCCTGGGCAGCCAGCTACAAAAGTAAGGCTCTTTCCACGATTTTCCCATCGTTTCTCCCAGACACAGGCAGCAACTGCAGACTCAGCTCCCCTATCTAACTTCTCTGTGTCCAAGGTTAGCAGCTTTAGAAAGGGTTGTGGGTGAGGACTTTTTGACCTCTAATATCCAACTATCCTAAATCCCTCAACTTCTGTGTCTATTTGCTCATCTATAACCCACCCCAGGCTCCAAAAAGTGAAAGGAAACTAGGGTTTGGGGAATAACTAAATAATTAATTAGTTCAGAATTCAAAGTACGGTGGACCTAGTAGCTTCCATGTGCATCTCAAGGTTTACCCAGGATGGTTACCAACTCACTTTGTTATTGGCAACTTTTGGCATTTAGCCAGATTCTTGCTCCTCTTGCTTTCCCTTAGGGCATGTTTATGCAGGGTGAATTTAAGAGTGACAATTTACACCTACCCTTTCCTTTGTCTTCTATGCTCATTCTTCTGCTGAAATGATATTTTACTGGTTCTAGTTGTTGGCCTGTGGTCTCTGCAAGATGAATGGCAAATGCTAAGCACTGGAAGAGTTGAAACTTTCTTTTGTGGGTACCTCACCTGATATCTTTGTGAATACTTTAATTTACCAAACCAAATTCACTGAACAATCAAGTTTAAGTAGCTGACATGTCCTACCACTACTGTGTGGAAGATAATGACGGAAAACAAATGTTATAAATCTGTTCATTCCCTCTTGATACAATATGATACAGCAAAAAGGAGTCTGGTACCTGCCTCCCTAATATAAGGAAGTGATACAGAATTGCTTTGGGATGATGTCTAAGAGTTTGAAGATTTCTACAGGCTTTATTCATGTTCATTGCTTGGGTTAGGTACATGTTCTGTTAGTTCCTAGGAGAAAAACTCAGGCATTTGCTTCTATCGATTATCAATCTAAAAATATTTCTGTCCTTATGTCATTTATAATGTCCCTCTATCCTGGCAGTTGTCTATGTAATAAGTCATTTATAGGAAGAAAAAAATGAATTTGAATATTATTTTTTTTTTAAAACAAGAACCATTATGATTCCATCTGGGTCAAAATAAGTCTTATATTATTCTCTTTCATCTTCTGTCTACCTATGCTAAAACTTTCCTGGGTATATGGACTTTATATTGTACCGAAGAGAGGTAAGGAAGCAAAATTTCCTTCCTTTCCTTCCCTTATCTTTACTTTTCTTTTTTTCCTATAAAAAGTCAGAACAGGGTGGGAAAAAATTGAGATACATTATAAACAATTTTTAAAAATGTGTTTGTTTTCTTTTTCCCCTTTGTGACATAGCCTATGCTTTTCTTTCTACTTTTTTAATTACTGAAGGGGGCTTTAAAAGAGTGCAGGCCTTCAGGATTTATCTACTCTTTCCTTGAAATCATAATAATATTTTTACCTTTCTACTTCTTTCAGTAACAGTCATCATTTGCTCATTGGGAAAAGAATAGCCTATATACCAAGGTTGTGACTTTAGATATAAAAGATATCCCTTATTGAAATGAAACTACTGCTTTTGTTCAAATACATTTAATAATTAAGTCAGTCTTGTCCTGTACTATTAAAGTTATTCTTAAATGGAATTCTACTCCCCCACTAATTTGAGATATTATTGACAGATAGAGGCAGCCTGACATAGTAGATGGAGGGCTGTGACCCATGAGTCAGGAAGACCTAGATTTTAGTTCTACTTGCTTCTGATATATAACAACTGGGTGACCCTGGAAAAATCGTTTAACCTCTTCAAGAATCAAATGTATAAGTTGCAAAGAAAGCATTATCTACATTGGTAGGAAAGTGATGCCCTGGAGCTCCCCATGTCCATGATTTCACTCACACTTTCCAAACTGACAAAGCATTCATTAACAGATTAGGCTGTAGTGATTGTTGCTTTATAAATAAACCCAGTTTATTCTACTCTCTCTTTCCCTTGAGGGAATGATTATTTATTGCAAGATATTTTATTTTTATAAAAATGCTTTGGGCAACAGATGAAATTTTGAGTGAATTAATGATATTTTTTTTCCTTTAAAATGGCAGGGCATGATATTAATATGCCCACAGAGGTTTTAGGATACCATTCTTGCTTGCTGCCATTTCTAATTAAGTATGTGGAAAGGCTTATAAATTTCTTGTTTTCTGCTGTTTACTTTGATTGTTGCTGTTCTTTGTGTCTTTTTGGGTATGTTTTAAAACATAGATTTGGACTATTTTTTTAAAACTGCTAATCTTATCATGCCCTGAGTAAATTAGAGGAAGCTTGAAGTCTTTCCCTTAAAATAAGCTTGTCACTCCAAGATACAGTAATAATTTATACTTCATGACATTCATCTTTCAGAATTCTTTATCTCTTTCCCAACTCAAGAAGTTGCCAAGTAACAGTTTCTAGGCTCTATTTGATAGGTGCAAATCAACTGCTTTTTGTAGGACAAAAATTACCCAAATGCCACTTACATGAGAAATTATGTGTACTTGTACTCTTAGTTTCTTATATTAGATGACTCATAGTTAAATAGAGCATTCACAAACAGGCCAAAAGACAGGTTTCTCTCTTAGTATTCTTCAATCAATCCATACAAATAAGTGATAGCTTTGTAAGAATTATAGTAAAAAGTCCTAGAATATAATCTGATTTAAAAAGATTTACACAGCCCAGGTCACTGGACCAGTGATTAAACTGCAGTGGACAGGATTTTATAAACCCCAAAGGACTAGGTAATTGTTAGATATTATTCAGAAGGAACCCAATGGTCCTGACCTGCCTTAGTCTGAATTTACTTCTGCCAAAGATCTTTTCTCATTGCTCCTGCCCATTAATGGTGGACCACCAGACTTGGTGCTTGAAACACTTTCCTTTGTCCCTCTTAATTACTAACCCAGCCCCAAATTGCTACTTTTAAATTAAAAAAGGGGGGTGAGGGGAGGCTAATTTGCCATTATTAGCTTTCATTGTAGCAAGAATATTTTAGAATCAGGAAGTGCTTGGTTTTGGAGACTATTTGAGCAATTTCTTATTTTCCCACCTACCATTTCCCTTCTTTCACTAGGGGCAGTTAGGTGGCTCAGTGGATAAAATTCAAGGAATATAATCAAGATAGACCTGAGTTGAAATATATACTGAGAACCTTACTAATTGTGTGATCCTGGGCAAATCTCCTAACCTCTATTTGACTCAGTTTCCTCATATCACAGAGATCAAATGAGATAATATTTGCAAAGTCCTTAGTACAGTGCCTGGCACATAGTAGGCATTATATAAATATTATTTTACCAGATCTCTTTATTTTAACAAAATATATAACAAAAGTAATGACTGAGCTTTGATTTCCTTCTTTCCTTTTTTCTTTCTCTGACCTCTAGTAAGAATATTGATAGTTAATGCAATGACCAAAAAAGGTAGTCATAAGGGGGAAAATATAAATGGAAGAGTATATATGTATATATGCATATGTATAATGCACAAAAATTAAAGTTGAGTGGGTATTGACTCTCTGGATGCTTTGGATTATTTCTTAAAGGGCCCAGGGTTTTTTCTAATCTTTATATGAATGGTATTAACCATGTCAAGATAAAAGACATCAATAAAAATACAAATAAATAAAATAAAATTATATTGACATAGTTGAAATAGCATATTTTAGCAGAAGGAACACTGGATTTGAAGTCAGAAGGTCTGGGTCTAGATTCCAATTCTGTTCTTTATGAGACTGTTCTGTTATTCTGTCAGACTATAAAGTACTTGAAGATAGGGATCTTATTTCATCTTACTTGTACTTTTATCCCCATTGCTTAATTTGGGGCCTGGCACATAATAGGTGCTTAATAAATGTTTATTGACTTACTATTTATATCACTTTGGGAAAGCCCCTTATCTTCTCTCAGTCTATTTTCTCACTTAGAAAATGAAGGAATGAACTGGTACTCTAGGATACTTCTAGTTTTAAATTGTGTGATAAATCATGCAGTATGTATATGCTCTAATTTAAAAACAAAAAACAAAAACTCCAAATCTAACTATCTAAATTGAATTAATTAGGAGGTCAATATTTAATGAAGGATTCTTTGGTTTCCAAAAGACATTGTACTTGGGGTGGGGGAAGAGGTACTTTAAATAATGAACTAAATATTTTATATTTATGTTTAAAATTTTATAATTTTTAAAAATAATTAAAATATTTTATAGTATGATTTTATTCATACACATTTTTTCAGAAACCTAGAACATAAAGTTAGATTATATGTGTCTTAAAGTATATACATTTTTCCTACTGCTGGTCTATACAGAGATCACCAAGGCCTAGGCTTTAAGGCTATTCAATTTATCCCATGGTACCAGATTCTCCACTTTGATCTGAAAAAAGAGATACTATCTTCAGACAAATAATTTTTAACCCTCACTGTCTTTTAAACTTCCTTGAACACTGAATTCTATTTTAAGTAACTGAAAACCTTTTTTAGGGTCTCTGAGTCTATTTGACCCATTGGATTCAAAGATATGCCATATGCGAACCCCAATTATGGCTCCCTCTTATTTTACCACTGCTCTAGTGTCGTGGTGTTTAACATCCACTTTTCCCCTGTATGTCTACTGTGTCCACCCACTCCAGATTACAAATTTAGAAATAATATTAAAGGATACGATAATTAGAATTATATAAAAATAAAACCTACCATCTCTCAAGCTCAGTGGCACCTTAGATTTCTTACCTAATCTTTAAATAAATTTGTCAAATCCTGCCCATCCTTATTTTCATTTGAAACCCTATAGTACTGTACATAGTGTCCTCGTATTCTCAGGACACTGTGCTGTCTTTCCTTCTACAACACCTCCACCTGATTCAATAAGTATATCAATAAATATTTATTAGGACTTGACTACATCACAAACTGTGCTAAACACTGGGATACAAAAAGAGGCGAGATATTCCCTACCCTCCTAATCTACTGGGGAGAAGAAAACATGCAAGCAAATGAGTACAAAGCAAGGCATATACTGGACGAATAGGAAATAATTAAAAGAAGGAAAGCACTAGAAATAAGAGGTATTGGGAAAAGGCTTCTGGTAAAATGGATTTAAATGGAACTTAAAGCCAGAGAAATGAATGGGTAGAGTTGAGAAAGGAGAAAATGGCAGGCATTGGGAATAGCCAGAGAAAATGCCAGAGCATTTTGGGGGAGTTTAATTTATTCATGGACATTCTAGACAGAATCCAAAGCTATATTATAGAAACGAAGAGCTTTGGTCAATCAAGAAGAGTCCCCTGATGTCAAGTGAGGTTTTAGGTGCTCCATCTGTATAATCAGTTCTCTAACTAAATTCTCCTTTCCTTTTCCCTCAAGGGAAAACTAAGGAGAAATAAATGGGTAAATATATCAAGATGCCTATCACCTGAAAATTCAGAATTCAACCTCATTTAGAACTCACTCCCAAAATTTCTAAAAGGCAACACTTTTCCATACAATGCGCTGATTGACTTGGATAATGATGGTGAAATCCTAGAAAAGGTGACTCAGTGGTCCTAGAAATACACACTTTTGTACACACATGTCAACATACTCTTGAATGGAATACAGAATGTGATGTGATCAGACCTTTACTTTGAGATCACTCTAAGGACAGAGTGGATGACCAATGAGGAAAGATGATGTATAGAGATTGACCAGTAGGCATGGAGTGATGAAGACCTGCATCAGGGTGGTGACTTTGTAAGGGGAAAGAAAAGATTGTATATCAAAAATTATTTGAAGGTAGAAATGATTATGATTAGCTATGTAGGGTGCAGGAGAACAAGGGACTGAGGATAATGCCTAGGTTTTGAACCTTCCTGACCAGGAAGATGGTAATGCCTTTGAGTATAATAGGAAAATTGGGTAAATAGGAAGGTTACAGGGAAAAGATAATGAGTTCTGTTCCAGAAATGTTTCATTTGAGACATCAACAGAGGACATTTAGGCTAAGCTGTTCAATAGACATTTGGTAATTTAGGACTATAGATCAGCAAAGCAACTAGGGCTGGTCATATAAATCTAGATAGCACAGTGGATGTGGAGTCTGGAAGACCAGAGTCCAAATCCAGCTCAGACACACCTCAACTGTGTGACCCTAGGTGGGTCATTTATCTTTTGTCTTCCTTAGCTTCTTCATCTGTAAAATGGGAATGATAATTGCATCAGTTTCCCAGGTTTCTTGTGAGGATTAAAAATGAAATGATATTATAAAGAGCCTCATAAACCTTAACATGCCACAAAATTCTAGCTATCTGCATGAAATAATTGACCCCAAAGGAAATGGATGAGACCACCAGGTGAGATAGTGTAGAGGGGAAAAGAGGGTCCAAGACAGAGCCTTGAAGGACCCTTATGGTTAGTGGATATGACCTGGAGGAAGCTCCAGCAATAGAGACTGAGTAACAGTTGGAAAGGGAGAGAATTAAGAGAGAGTGATGTCAGAAAAACTTAGAGAAGCGACAATATCCAAGAAAAGAGGGGAGAAGAGAACAAACATTTATTAAGCACCTAGTATGGGCCAGATGCTTTAGAAATAATATCTCCTTTGAACTTCATAACAACCTTGTGTTGCTTTCTCCATTTTACATATGAAGAAAGTGAGGCAATAAAAGTTAAGTGACTTGCCCAGGGTTATACAGCTTATAAGTGTTTGAGACCACATTTGAAGCCACATTTTCTTGATGGGCAAGCCCAGAACTCAATCCACTGAGTGATGATTGACTCTATCAGTGGCTAGAAAGGAATAAAGAATAATGAGTACTGAGATAAAGGCCATTATATTTGACAAATAAGAGATCATTTTGTCTCCCCTTTCTGAATGAAAACTCCTTGAATGAAAGGATATTTCATTTTTGTCTTCATGTTCCCAGCTACCAATGTAGCACCTACCACTTAGAAAGTTGAGATATATGTCATCTATTTATATTTTCAATGAAATCACATAGTCTAGTCCCTATCCTGTAATTATTACATTTTCCCCATCTTGTTTGATGAAGCTGAGAGAAATAGACCTGAGACAAGATACTCCTCCACTGTGATTCATTTAAGTTTAATATTTGGATGATTAAACAGCAGGATAAAGTGACTAGTTTTTTTGTTTGTTTTTTGAAATTGAGCAGAAGTGTTTTTGTTGTTATGATGATATGGTGACTCAGGACTGGCAAGGCTATTCTGCAGAGTATAATAGGACCTAACAGGTTGAAAGGATTTCAAATACAAACCAGCAGGATTGTCCTTGTAGAACAACCTATATAAAGTAGGAGAAGTAGATTGATGACTTGTTTGATTGTTTTTTTTGACCTTAGTAACTCTCAAACTTGGATAGAGTTTTTGATCTGCATCAGTAGCATGGGGCACCCTAGTCTAATGAAATCGTGATTTATTAAAGTCATCATGTCAGTGATATTAGATGACATCCTATCAGACCATTTCAAGTTCTCCAAGTGTTTACATACACATTTTATTGAGTGGTAAGAGACAGCTTTTTGCCTGGCTCACTATCTATGCTTGATTAAATATTATTTTAAAATGTAAAAACCATTCTCAGCTTGTGGACTGCACAAAAATAGGCAGCAGATAGGACATGCACCTTAACCTGTAGTTGTGCCAAACTCTGATCTGGTCCAGTCCTACCTTTGAGGAAACCAAGACCGAGAGAAATTAAATAACTCGCCTATTACACAGGTCACACAAGAGTAAGGAACAGAATTGAAACGTGAATCTAGACCTAGCCTAGCAATCCTTGCAGTATACCACATTTTGAATATTGAATATTCCTGCAACTTCCATTCCTAACCCATTCCATTTCACCACTGATATATATATATATATATATATATATATATATATATATATATATATATAAACATCACCTAGTATATGCCTAAAGGGAAAACAACTAGAGGTTGAAGTTTATGGTCCAAAGGGAGAAATTGTATGAAATTCAATAGCACAGAAAGCAACCAAGAAATTAGATCTTCAAGATGCTTCCAATTATAATCACTCTGGTAATACTTTTAGAAGGGAATACTTGGGGAAGAGAAAACAGATCTTACTATCCTTTTTGTGATTCCAGATTAAACTACAAATGTAGACCTCTGATGAGGATGCTAGTTCTGACTGGATCAGTGGCTAATGGCGTCACCGAATTCATGGAGAGTGATTTCTTTTTGATTCTCCTGAAATAGTAGAGGTCAGGTCAGCAATTCAAAGATGACCTAGTTGCAAGAGATTTATAATTTGGTTGTAAAAGTTTATTTTAGAATGAAACTTGGTACGTGAGAAATAAGGTTTGAAGGGGGGAGAAATTGAGGCTGCGGGGGAGAAGAGAAAATGGGAGCAGCAATACTTTCTGGTACGTCAGGGTGTCAGAAATCCTTAAGCAAACATCTTTCTTTTAGACCTTGAGGAGAAATGCTTTATTTTTGTAGAAAATATTAGATGATGAAATTAGTAGGACAAGATAATGTTCTAAGAGCCATAATAAAAATAACAGTAATGATGATGATAATAATAGCATTTATATACTATGTACTATGTGCCAGTGTGAAACATGCTTTGCAAATATTATTTCATTTGCTCCTCAGAACAGCCCTGGAATAGGTTCTATTATTATGCCTCTTTCACAGTTGAGGAAATTGAGATGGAGAATAAGTAACTTATCCAAGGTCCCACAACTAGTAAATGAGGCCAGAATTTTCCTGACTCCAAGGTCAGCATTCTATCCACTGCATCACTTACCCACCTCTACATATTGCATAGCTAAATTTAAATAAAACATTCAATAATTTTTTCATGCATCTTTAGTGAAAAGGAAGAAGAGATATTGGGAAGAATGACTATATAATTAGATAGATTTGAAGCTGGTTGAATGACTAGACCTAAGGAAGAGTGATAAATGATTTACTTTCAACTTGGAATAAGTTTCCATCAAGGATCTATGTTTGACCTGGTGCTTTTAAAAAAACATTTTTAACAATGACTTGGCTAAAGGCATTAATAATATAATGTCAAAATTGAAGAGAACAGTTAGGAGGAACAAGCATCATGTTGTACATTAGAATCAGAATCCAAAAATATCCTGATAGCTAACCATAAGGTCAAATATTAATAAAGATAAATGTTTTGTTTCCAGAGCACATGACCAGAAAAAATGGGTTGAAGCCTAGAAACAAATTTAGAGTTAATGTTGGGGAGAGTGGGAGTTTTTTTTTGTTTTTGTTTTTTTTTTTTTTACAATTAGTGATTCCAAAGTAGCATAGATTTTCTCTGGATCTAGATCTCTTCAATGGGGGTCTTCAAGTGAAGACTAGACAATAACTTGTTGGTATTATCATAAAAATTTCTTTAAAAAAGGACATTTGTCAGTACAATGGAAAGACCATTGAATCTGATGTCAAAGGACTTAAGTTCAAATTTGTTGAATGCTAACTACCTATGTCACTTTGAGGATGTCTCTTAAATTCTCTGGCCCTCAGTTTCTACATCTAAAAATTATGGGGTTGGACTAAATAGGCAAAGAAGTCTATCTAGCTCTAATTGTTTGATCTTATGTAATCCTTTCTAATTCCTTCCATCTTTATAGTTTTAAAACTAAATCTTTTTTTGTTAAATTTATTTTCATTTCCCCTTTTTCTTTTCTCAAGGAGCAAAATTGATATGAAAATTTAGCTTTAATGAAGGTCTTTGATTTTTAGAATAGATGACTGAGAAGTTAAGGAATCTCTTTTTTTCCCTTAGGTCTTCAAAAACAATAATTTCTCATCTGTATCAGTTTTAAGTGTAGTCCTACCTTGTGTTAGAAGCCCAGTTTATTTAATAATTTTTCAGAAATTCTCTTTTCAAAACTATTTATCATCTCTCAATTATTTCCAATTTCCCTTTTCCATATTGGATCATTATAAAGCTAAGCTGGTAAGTCCCTCCATAGCATCTTGTGCAAAGTGGAACAGTGACACTTGTTGGGTCTATTTAAGTCAGTTTTATGGAAATCCTGACTCTTTCCCTATGACTTTTGCCATTTGTTTGATGTCTCGGGAGTTCACAGATCTATGGTAGGTGGATATGTGGGCTTAGAATCTATACTCAGCTTCATCAAATCAACTTTATTGGAATTCCTTTTCCATGAATGTGAGGTGAAACATATTCCCTAACTCAACTGGGTACAAAACTCTAACAATGAATTAGACATTCAGGAAAAGTCTGCCTTCTTTTGGGAACTTGTTGGTTGTGCACAATTCTTAATGACCACATTTAGGGTTTTCTTGGCAAGGATTATGGAGCCATTTGGCATTTCCTTCCCCAGTTCATTTTACAGATGAGAAACTGAGGCAAAAGGGTTAATTGACTTGTCCAGACTCACACAAATCATAAGTATCTGAAGCTGGATTTGAACTCAGAAAGATAAGTCTTCCCAACTTCAAGACCAGTGCTTTATCCACTGTGCCACCTTCTACTATATATAGCTGCCCTTATTTTGAGGATGGTGGTGACTATATTACAGTTCTTGATCTCTAACTTGCTTTGTCTCTGTGAAGACCTGTCAAACATTCAACTTTATAAGTGGAAAGCATTTATATTTCAATGCTTCATTGTAGTTGCAATCTCCTCAATGTAGTCCCTACCTCTAATGCTGAAGAACAAAACCAAATTGCCTCTTTTGTTCCATGTTCTCTCATAAATCCTTTGCAGAAGTTCTATCTAAGTCACTCTAAACCTTTTTCTAGGTTTCTTAACATTTTTTTACCCTTTACTTTCCATCTTAGAATCAATACTGTATATTGGCTCTAACACAAAAGAACAATAAGGGCTAGGAAATGGGGGTTAAGTGACTTGCCCAGAGTCACACTGCTAGGAAGTGTCTGAGACCAAATTTGAACCCAGGACCTCTTGTCTCCAGGCCTAGCTCTCTAACCACTGAACTGCCCTCAGTTTCTTCACATTCTCTGGTTACTAGCCATGGCATTCAAGCTGCCTATCTTTTATTCCTCACTTTTATTCCTCACACTATGATGAATGATCCACACCTATTCCATTTTACAGATGACTGATGATAAATTTTATATCATTTCTTGCACAAAAGTCAATATTCATAATAAGCCCCAGCTGGGGTAGAGGGGTATTAGAACTTACTTCTACCAGCCTCAGTCAATTGTTAAATTTTCCATGTGAGCATTTATATCTTGAAAACTGGCAACTGATATACATACATATATATATATATATATATCAGAGCTTGATTTGTTATGGTTGTTTATTGTAATTATTGATTGTTTAGACTTAAACTGATGGAGAAAAATTAATGCAGAGTAGACTTAAAAGTGTGCCATGCATGCATTTTCTTGTTCAGAGAACTGGTTGTTAACCATTTACCAACACACTCTTGACTACAGCTAATAATTATTAGGGCTAATAATCTGCCCTATGCCTCTCCACTGCCCTTTGGACCATCTTAAAGTTTTATTATTTGGAGATTGTAGTGTTCTATTACCAACACCAAGATAGCATCACCAGAAAAATATTGGTGTTTTTTTAAGGAACATATTGATTCTTTTCATTTTTGCATTAGGGACTATTCAGTGCTTTAGTATTTCACTGTAAGACATTCAGTGACTTTTTAAGATGCCTAAAGAGTAAAAAAAAAACCTCCCTAAATAAGAAAAATATCCATCATGTTTGTAATACTTCCTCTTCTCAAGAGCTCTGAGAAAATCTGGCTTCCTTCAAGATAGCTCAAAAGTTACCTTCTACAAGAGTCATTTTTAGTTTTTCTCAGCTTCTGATGCTTTCCCCTCTGGTGTTACCCTTCATATACTCTTTGTTCTTCCTCCATCTCCTCCTCATTCTCCCTTGCTCTCTCTCTCTCTCTCTCTCTCTCTCTCTATATATATATATATATATATATATATATATATATATGCATATATATATATATATATATGTGTGTGTGTGTGTGTGTGTGTGTATGTGTGTTTTTATATGTAGTCATTTTAATATTTGTTCTTGTATTTTAAAACATAAGCTCCTTGAGGTTGGAATCTGGTTTTGTTTTTCTTTTGCATTCCCAATTTTTTAAATTTAATTTTTTTAATTTTTAAAATATTTTTCCATGTTTACACGATACATTTTCTTTCCCTGTCCTCTTCCCCACCCCCCCTTCCTGGAGCCAACAAGCAATTCCACTGGGTTATACAAATGTTATAACTTGATTATTTTCATATTATTCATTTTTACAACAGAGCAATCTTTTGAAACCAAAACCCTAAATCATGTACCCATATAAACAGATGACAAGCCATTTGTTCTTCTTCTGCATTTCTACTCCCACAGTTCTTTCTCTCAATGTTGTATTCCCAGTGTTTTAATGAAGTCCTTAATAAATAATTATTGATTGATTGATTGATAACAATAATAATGAAAATTCACATTCATATAGCATTTTAAAGTTAATGTTATTCTATAAAAACATATGATTTAGATAGTGTTAGTCTTATTTACATTCATTAAATGAGAAAACTTGGGGCTCACGAACACCTAATTTTCATATAACTAGTATCATGGGTGAGACAAAGTACTTAATAATGCTTGCTGATTAAGGATTGACTTAGCTATTAGGAAGAATTTCGTGCAGTATATTATGGTGCCTCTGTTACATCCAGATGTGACACATGCTCTGAGGCAATTCTCCTAGCTCCCACATGCACTGATGAGTCACATCCCTAGAGCAAGGATGGCTACACCTCCCTTCAGGGCTCTAGGTTTAGTCTTGAGTGGTTAAGAAATTGTTTACTGCTTTAGCTCGCAAGGGCCCACGGATGTGCTTCCTGGAATGATTACCGGTTGAAATCAATCAATCAACACCCTCAATTAGTTTAGAGTAGTGTAATAACAGTTGATACAAGTCTCCCCCAAAACGTCTTTAATACACTCTCCCATAATTGCACATAAAGTCCAAGGGAAAGTGGACTCAAGCTTAGAACCCACTGACAAAAGGGTAGTTCATAGTCCCTGATTGTTGGAATTCCTTTTGTTATGTAGCTTGACTTTGGGGCTCTTTGCTGAGCTTTGAATCTGTGTCTAAACTATGCATGGCTTCCAGTGTAGATATTGTCAGATGGTCCAAGTATACTGCTAGCTCCATGAGAAAGTGGCCAGTCTGGTAAACCACTGAAGTTCCAAATATCCTTCTCAGGTCAAGGATGATGGATATAAAACAAGATTAAGGCTACGTTCCTCCTTCCTAAGTCATTATTTTTTAGGGATTTACCATTTCCACTTGTTTGACTTGAAGGCTGCACCTGGTTTCATATTTTATAACTGACCCTCAGGGCATAATTAAATTTCCTCAGGAATCCAGATAGGATCCCTGTGCAATGCCACTTCAGATGATCAAGGACTTTTTTCAAACTTAACCTAAATTCTTTGATTGAGAACAATTTTCATATCATTAAGGTATTTCTTACTTTAAATTGGATGAAGTAGTTAGTTGAGCAATTGACTCAGTGACCACTTATATGGGAAAGATCAGAGACCCAGAAGAAAGTGTTGCTTTTCATGACCATTTAGAGTTGGAAGGCATTTCAGGGATCTGTTAGACAAATGCCTTCCTGAAATATAAAAAAAAAGTTAGCTCAAACATGAGCTAAAATTCTACATTCATATCTCTTTCTGTTACTAATTATGCCATTGTTTATGTTTGAAATTTGGGTTATTTCATAAGCAGTGAAAACATTTTGTACAACCAATTTCACTTTCTTATAGTCTTGCCATTGATTTGCAAAAAGAGGGAAAATGACTATTGTCAATGGAATGATTTATCCCAGATTCTACTCTGCCCTCACTGCAGTGAGACAGTGTAAGGAACAGGATGAAGGTTCCCCATTACATCTTGCTTTCTATCTGAGCTCAATAAATCTGACATCAATAGCTCAGGGTCTTGTGTTTCCAGATTTGTGCTCCAACCTCTTATAGAATCATAGGAAGATAGATTTATAGTTGGTGCATGCTCAGCTGGCTGCTGAAGCTGGCCATTTTTATATGAAAAAATCCCCACATGTACCCCCTTCCTTTTTGTTGCTGCCTATTTAGAATCTAAGCATTTTCAATCTTCCATCTTGAATTTCATAAAACACTCTGCCTCCAGGTACTTTTAGTGCCATAATTATGCTTGCCTTCTCCCCTTATTCCCATCCCCACCAATACTTATATAGTAGAACATGAGAGTTAGACTCAGAATCAGAGGACCTGAGTTCCAAATCCTGGCTTGGACAAGCCACGTAATTGCTCCAAGTTTCTATTTTAGCATCTACGAAATGGGTAAAATAATCCTTAATAAATGTGCAACTCTCATGGTTTGAGGAAATCACAACGCACTGTATAATTTAAACAATCATAGAGCAGTCTCACTCTGTCCTTGTTAAGGTGCTTTGGGGACTTCTCATTATTAGGCCAATGAAGGCCAAGATTTTATCTTTTACATAGTCACTCTCCTTTTAGTTTCCCCATTCTGCCTTTGGAAGCTGCTAGGTCTCCACCAGCTCCCTCCAGCTGTGCCAATGGTGGTAATTCAAAGCCCTCTTTGTTCTCAGAATCCACTTCTACCTTTTAAGTCCTCTCCAAAGAAGCACCATCTGCCTGTTGTACACTTTGCAGCCATCTGGGCTGCCAAACCATCTCTCTTCACTACTTCACATCCCCAAATATTTATTAAAATGTGTAAAATGTATTAAAATATTTTATTAAAAAGCTATGATAAGACTCAAGAAGGGAAAAAAAAGAACCAGATGAGATACAATCTTTGCCTTCCAGGGACTTATAGTATGATGAAGGGATTGTGAGAGTCACAAGTTTCTATGATATGTGAAATGTGCAAAGGAGAGCTCTACAGTGCTGCAGAAGGTCTAAAGGGAAATACTCACCAACTGGAGTATGAGAAAAGGCTCCTTTGGAGAGTTCCCATTTTAGTGGCCTTTACAAGATGAATGAGATCTGGGTGTCAGGTAGACTGCAAAGGAGGAAAATGGCTTGGCAAGTCCTTGTACAAGTCTTCCTTGAACACCCAGTAAAATTCTCCAGTTTCCTCTATTACTCCAAGAAGCCATAGCATGCACAGAGTTCACACCACAGTAAGCCAGCCATCTCAGTAGACAAGCTGAACTAGCTCAAGGGTAACCAAGAAGCCACAAACCATCAGTGATGGCATGTGAAGATGCCCCCCCCCCCCAAGAGGTGGATAAAACATTATAGAGCACTTTGAGCTTGGTTAGACATCAAAGAAGCCAAGGTCATCCATGGTATCTTGACCCATCTCCAAACCTCTGACTTTTGCATTGCCACTGAACTTCTCTAGAAGAGAGAGTGAAGCTAATGACTTGGTGAAACTCTGCCTCACTTAATCAATTTTATGCTCAAGTCAAAAGACATTACCTGATGTCATTTTGGTCCTCTTTGGGTATGAAAAATAACAACCAACCAACAATAAGATGGGTACAATTTTAATATTCTGGGAGTGGAAGGATGCATGAGAATTAGCAAAAGGAAAAATATCCATGCAGGAAAAGTATGGGACTGATCTAAAGGACTGATTATGTACTGTTTACAGAAGATAGCCAGAATGGGGTATATGGGGCTGTTCCTTAGGGACTCAAATTTAGAGGGCATTGAGAACACTTTTAGTCTTTCAGTGACCAAACAGTTATAGTTTAGCTCATTTGTTTTAACAAGAATGAATTAAATTAGGAGGCTACTATATTTTAAATGGGTGATTTTTTTTCCCTTCCCTCTCCCAGGGAATGAGAAGAACCTCCTGGTAGTAAGATAATGAATACCTATGCCACCCACCAGTTTAGCATTCCAGTCTCCTTACCACCTCCTTCTACTGGTACCAAGTAGTATTTATGGTACTTGCCCTGGGCACAAGAATCTCTACTCAGTGCTTTGACAGGGCTTGAAAAATTGTCCTATAATCCTGCTGAACAAAATAACACTGTAACTGTAGTCAGGAGAGATCTTGGTTCAAATCCTAGCTGTGATACTTTATGTGACACACCAAATCTCATTTGTTTCATCTGTAAAATTGTAATGCTCTTCCCTCCTAGGTTACCACAAGGAGAGTGCTTTACATATCTAAAAATTCTATATAAATATGAGTAATTGCTGTTTTTACCCAAGATAATGGAAGCAGAAGTGGTATGGATGAAGCAGCCATAGAAAGAAAAACCTCTCTACTTATCTATAGCATAAAATAAGACAAATAGAATTGGAAGAGAGCTTATTAAAATAGATTGCTCAACTCCTTCATTTTACAGTTAAAAAAACTGTGAAATGAAGTTACATTGATTACGTTACATAAGTTGCATAAGCTACGAGTAGCATATACCAACCTAATTTATAGGTGATAATGCCGTAGAATGGGAAAAGAGCAATACAACCAAAAATTTTTAGCTGTAAGGGATCTTAGAGGTCATTGGTTCAACCCACTAGATCTGGCATTAAAAGGACCTGCATATAAATCCTAACTCTGCTACTGAGAGATCTAAGGACATTTATTCAATTTGGCCAACATTTCTTAAATGTCTGCAGGGTGAAAAGTACTGTTTTTGGACTTGAGATGCAAAGACAAAAATGAAATAATCCTTTCCCTTTTCCTGGGGGGTTGGGAGGAGAAGAGAAAAAAACATACACATAAAAATTTAATATATGAAAAATATTTTCAAGAGAATAAGAATGCTATCATCTTGGGTCTCAGGAAAGGCATCATGCAGGAAGTGTCATGGAGGCAGTACTTTGAAGGAAACTCAGATGTCTGAAAGTCAAAGATAGGAGAAAGAACATTCCAGTGAGGGGAACTACTTTTATAGTTATCTGATGGTAGATGGAAAAGTCATTTATAGAAAACAGTTATCAAGCCAATTTGTCTTAAACAGCCAATGCATACAAAGGAGTGATATAAAACAAAACTGGAAAAGAAATTGTAGACTAGAATATATAGAATACTTTAGAATACATAGAATACTTTAAATGCTAGGAGAAGATGTTTGTATGTTTTCCTAGAGATAGCAGTGAGCCATTTAAGATTTTTGAGTGAGAGAATGACATGGTCAAATCTGTGTTTTAGATGATCAGTTGAAGGCTGTGTAAAATAGATGGAAGAGGGGATAAACTGGAGGCAGGGAATTAAGAGACTTTTGAGTGAATACAAGTGAAATGGAATGAAGGTCTCTACTAGCTTAGAAATTGAGTGAGTGGAGAATATGAAATGCATTACAGAGAAGTTATGAAGATATAGCCAATCCATATCCAGAGAAAGAATTGTGGGAACAGAAATGTAGAAGAAAAACATATGATCAATCATGTAGTTTGATGGGGATATGATTAGGGTTTTGAGGTTAAAAGATCATTCTATTGCAAATATGAATAACATAGAAATAGGTTTTGAACAATGATAAATGTATAACCCAGTGGAACTGCTTGTCAGTTCCAAGAGTTGAAGGGAAGAGGGGTGGGAAAAATGAATCATGGAACCATGGAAAATATTCTAAAGAAAAAAATAAAATAAAATAAAAAAAAAAGCAGAGGTAGGAAGGAGAAGGAAAAGTCAGAGATGATTCCAAGGTTGCAAGCCTTAGTGATTGAGGAGCTGGTGGTACTATCATCAAAAATAGAGAAGGATGGGGAGAGATGGTTTGGGGGAAAAACATAAAGAGTTCTTTTTTAGACACATTAAATTTGAATTTTGTATGGAACCTACAGGTAAGAGAAGTCCATCAAGCACCTGGGAATATAAATCTGGTTTCAGGAGAAAGATTGGAACTTGACAGATAAAATTTGAAATTATCTTCATAAAAACAATAATTAAATTAATTATTGAATTAATGAGAGGACCAAGAAAGGAAAAAGAAAAGAGAAAGGAGACCAAGGCAGAGATTTGGGAGATACCCACCACTAAGAGACAGGAGTCAGATGATGATTTATCTACAAAGACTGAGAAAGAAGAGTCCGGCAAGTAAAAGAAGTCAAAAAGTATAGGCTAAGGGATAAATTAGCATGCAAGAGAAGAGTAGTGATACGGGTATTTCCAGAAGTCCCAGAGAATTCAAGTAGAATGAATACTGAGAAAAGGCCATTGTATTTCACAATTAAGAGATCTTTAGTAACCTAAAAGAGACAGATTCATTTGACAAATGAGGTTAGAAGACAGACTGAAATTTCAAATATAAAGACCGTTTTTTTTAATGTGACAATTTCCCTAGCCCCTCACATCATAGTAATTGTGCTACTTGGTGTCTATTAGTTGGAGGGAAGGAAAGGAGGGGAGAAAATTTGTTTCAAAATGATTGGCTCAGTGGATAGTCAGGCCTAAAGACAGGAAGTCCTAGATTCAAATGTGGCCTCAAAGACAGTGTGACTCTGGGCAAGTCACTTAGACCTAAATGCCTTGCCCTTACTGCTCTTCTGCCTTAAAACTGATTTTTAGCAGTATTGATTCTAAAATTGAAGGTACGAGATTTTTTTTAATCATTTGCCAATTTAAAGATATCTAAATCTCTATAAAATGTCAACCATTTTCATGAAGATAAAACAAATTCAATAACATTTCTAAATTAATCTCTTGTAAATCCCAATGAATATATATATGTATATATATTTAATTGTAGACTATGTATACAAAAGACATTCTTCGACCTACTAAAGGCACAATTGCTTATTTATGATGCTGAATCATTGAGATAATGACTGTTGCTGCTTTGCAGCTTAAATTGATGAAAGTTCCAACCTAATATATGGTCCTATATCTTAGAATGATAGTATAGAACTGGACACACGCCCCATTATTCACATTGTCTATTTTCTTTGGCACTAAAAGTAGGAGATAAGGAGAAGGATCAGATCTGTGATTTCACTGCTGTAGGTGAAAGAAACTCCTGGTGAAGAAACTCTTTCTAGCAGTGCAAGTCAGCACCTTCCCTGCAATTTGTAATTTTAGAGGGTTGCCAACTCAGTTGTGTTTTGCCCCAGGCACACAAGCAATAGATGTCCAAGGGGCTTCTTAAATGCATATCTTTCTGGCTCCAAGTTCAGCTCTCTCTGCATTATGCCATGATGCCTCTTAAAAAAAAAAAGTAAGATTTAAAATCACAAGCCTTGGTGTGCATATGGGTTTGTAAATGTCTTGTCATGACTCCAGGCCTTCAAGAGACCCTGTCCCATGAGTTGGGAGCTAATCTCAATTAGCCCTTTCATTTCTAGACTATGTCTTCCTCATTTATTTCTTTTTCCAGCCCCAAGATCACTATCATGTCCTGCTTCCTGGTACCCTTCTATCCTAACAGCATCTTTCCCATATCAAGGCTATGTATTTTTTATTTTTAAGCAGGAATGTTTATATTGAGGAAGAGTGCATTTACGAATTTATTGAGGAAAAGTGCATTTATAAATTTACTGAGGAAGAGAACATTTATAAACAGGGCAGCTAAGTAGTGTAGTCGACAGAGCACCAGGCCTGGAATCAGAAAGACCTAATTCCAAGTCCAGCCTTAAACATTTATTTACTAGCTATGTGCTCCTGGGTGAATCTCTTTTCCCTGTTTTTTATTCAGTTCCACCTCTGTAACATGAGCTGGAGAAGAAAATGTCCAACCACTCTGGTATCTTTGCCAAGAAAATCTCAAATGGAGCCATGAAGAGTCAGAAATAATTGAAATGACAGAACAACAAATATTTACAAACCTTGCAAGAAGCAACAAAAGCAGTGCTATGAAACTTTTTTAAATGCATACCTGGTCAACTCTCATATTCATAGTATACTCTGATCATACCATCTTTCCCTGTGCCTTGGGACCTCTAACCCTATTCCTTCTCTTCACTTTGACTTCTATTCCTCTAACCCTCCAGTTCTTTCCTAGGTGCCCTTATACACTGGCTTTATGTTTTACCTTCTCTATCTTGATCTTCTGGTGAACTAGTTCAACTGTATACCATTGTCCACTTTCAAATACTTTGCTCTCTTGTTCAGATTACAACTTACCAAAAAGCCCAACCCTGGTTTAACACCATCCACCTCCTTCATGTCTTGATTAAATGGATCTGGTGAAAATTGTGAAATCATACTGATTTGATCCACTACAAATTTATGATATTTAATTTTGTATGGATTTTCACTACATCAAGGCAATCTTTCTGCTCCTCCCTAAATCAATTTGCCCTCCCACTCTCCACAATGACTATGCTAAATCTCTTCTCTCTTCCAGCTTCCCATGTCATCAACTCTTGCCATCTTTTCAGCTGAAAAACTACCCTCATGCTTTACTGAAGAAACTGAAACCATTCACCAATAATTCCCTTGATTCTCTTCCTCCTCTATCACTCAAACATCTTCCCCTACTATCTCTTCTTTCACCTTATCGCAGAAGATGAAGTGGTCTTTTTCCTTGCCAAGGCCAACCACACTATATACATTTTTGCATCCAAACATCCTTTTTTATCTTCTCCAGAATATTTAACTATTTTAACTGTTTTTCACTATCAACTTCATTCAGAGAAAGAGGTTTTGATAAACACGTGACAGTTCTAATATGACCCCAAAAGTAAAGTTCAAATGAAGATAAAATCCAAGGTGGCCAAGCAAGAGGACCTCCTCTGCTGATCCACCTGTCATAGAAAGTGCCATCCAGAAACTTTCATACATGCAATGAATGTTTTAGGGGGATTAAAATAGAGTAAGAGAAGTAGAGGCAACTAGTGCAGACACCTTTCTTAAAGGGTATAGATAGCCAAGAAGGAAAGGAATTCAGGATGATTGTGGGACCCATTAGACCAAATGAGATTTTTATTTATTTGTTTGTTTTGTGAGACATAGGCATGTTTTTAGGTAATAGAGGAGCCAGTAATTAGAAAGAGGCTGACGGTTATAGAGAAAATGGGTATGATAATGGGATTGATTTGGCTATTACTTTCTTAAAGCAACTGTCATCTTAGCACTAGAGGCACTCTCTTACATGTCAAGATTTTTAGGTTCTATATGAGGATGTGGTAAAATGAAGACAAGTATTCTGAGAATAGGACATTTTTTTTAATATATTTTATTTGATCATTTCCAAGCATTATTCGTTAAAGACATAGATCATTTTCTTTTCCTCCCCCCCACCCCCCATAGCCGACGCGTAAGTCCACTGGGCATTAGATGTTTTCTTGATTTGAACCCATTACTTTGTTGATAGTATTTGCATTAGAGTGTTCATTTAAAGTCTATCCTCTGTCATGTCCCCTCAACCTCTGTATTCAGGCAGTTGCTTTTTCTCGGTGTTTCCACTCCCATAGTTTATCCTTTGCTTATGAATGGTGTTTTTTTTCTCCTGGATCCCTGAAAGTTGTTCAGGGACATTACACCGCCCCTAATGGAGAAGTCCATTACGTTCGATTATACCACAGTGTATTAGTCTCTGTGTACAATGTTCTCCTGGTTCTGCTCCTCTCGCTCTGCATCACTTCCTGGAGGTTGTTCCAGTCTCCATGGAACTTCTCCACTTTATTATTCCTTTGAGCACAATAGTATTCCATCACCAACATATACCACAGTTTGTTCAGCCATTCCCCAATTGATGGGCATCCCCTCGTTTTCCAGTTTTGGGCCACCACAAAGAGCGCAGCTATGAATATTTTTGTACAAGTCTTTGTGTCCATTATCTCTTTGGGGTACAGACCCAGCAGTGCTATGGCTGGGTCAAAGGGTAGATAGAATAGGACATTTTAAGGAAAGTTCTTTTGAGGCTATCAATGAAGAACTGGGAGTTTGATAGAAAGAAACAGTTTTAGACCAAAGGCACACTCCAGCTTTCTTTGCTACACTGGGTTTTGGGGTCCAGTGACTTCTTTTCCACTTATTGTTCAGGACCCCATCAGGGAGAACCTTAAGTTCCTGGGAGGAAAAAGAAAGGTCCACAAAAGGGAAGGAGAGAGTTAGTGCAAAATTTAACCCTTTTAAACTTTTTTTAACTTCTTAAATCTTATTTGAGGATTTTCACTAGGATATAGGTACCCCCTTCCAAAAAACAAAAAAGAGCATTGGGTTTGGGGTCATTGCTCTGAACCAACTCTATTCTCTGCCAAGTTGGAAAAGTTGTTTATTTTCTTTGAGTCTCACTTAGTTGAGATTATTACACCAGGAATGGTTTACATTTTTCATCATGGAACTCTTTAGCCATCTGGCAAAGTCTATATGCCCCTTCTCAGAATAATGTATTTTAATAATTGAAGAAAATTATACATTTAAGTTAGAAATCAGAAAAAATAAATATTTTTTCTCATCCAATTTCACACACCCTATAAAATCTATCTACAGAGTCCAATGAGCCTGGGTTAAGGATGCCTAAGGTCTCTTTTACTCTTATCTAAATTTTGTCAGCCCTCAGAATTCTGGATGGCAAATTGTCATATTGTTGGATCATAGTCATGATTAACTTCCATGCCTCTCCCCAACCCCAACTGTCTGAATATGTGACAAAGAATCTTGATCAAGAGCAAAATGACTTCCTAGCTTTATGACCTTGGGCAAGTCATTTAACCCCATCTGCCTAGCTCTTCCCCTTCTATCCTAAACTTGTTATACAGACAGAAAGTAAGGATTGGAAAAAGAGCTGGTTGAACTATTAGGTCCTTGAGGTCCTCTTAAAACCTTACTTTCTGGCCTACTCTGATTTCTTTTGATCTAAACCTTTCCTTTGTAGTGAGTTCCCTGTTTATGTTCCCCTCAGGACCAACCTTCATAGGAAAGTCCACTTTTCTTCTTAATGGATCAATCTGCAGGGCATCCTTAGATCCCTCAAATTGACACTTGTGGTCATGCCAGGATATTTCTCCAATGTGAGTGTCTGGCAAAGGGGGGAGTTAATAGTATGGGTAGAAAAACCATATTGGCTTTTGGATTCTTTGTGCTTTTAACTTCAAGCTATCAGGTATTTTTTTAAACCCGACAGCAGTATTTATCTCAAAGCCTCTCCGTGAAGGCATTATTATTCCTTTTTTGCAGCTAGAGAAACTGAGGCATAGAATGGCGTACAGACTTCTTCAAGGCGCCTGTAGTAGTTCAATAATAGACTATGAATATTTTTCCCACAAAGTACAAATGAAAACAAATTGGAGGCCATATACTATTGTAATGGAAAATATCTCCTTTGTTATGTAGAAGAAGAGATACTTCTTCAGAATTAAAATAAGGAGAGTGGAAGAGAAAGAAAAAAGAGGCAGTGTATGAATGATAAAGAATTCTGCAAATAGAGGAAGAATAATTGATTAGTTTCAGAATAAAGTAAGCATCAGGTCAGAGAAAGAAGTGATAAGTAAAAAGAACGAGTTGAATTTGAATTTTCAGTTTTTGTTTGAGGGGAAAAATAAGTGAATATGTTTAAGTTGCGTAGGTGGGGAGTAAGAAGGATGGATGACACATTTTATCATAAAACAGACCTTTCTATAGAACTAATAAAGGAGAATAGAAAACATAGGATTAAAGGAGAAGACACACTCTATTTTCAACTGATTTTATTCAGAATAATTGGATTCCACATCTTTCATCCAAAGAACACAAAGCACTTTGCAGATATTAGCCCATTTATTCCTAAAATCATTTTGTAAGGAGTTAGAAAAAAACATTTTATGCTGCTTTTATTCAGAAAGAAACTTGTAAGTTTTAAAATAATCTTAAATATGACAGTAGTATGGTATTTCTGGAGTAGGACACAGAATGGAATCCTAGATTTTATGCTTGAATCATTGGAGACCTCTCTCCCTTCTCAAGTTGTCCTATGGGCATCCTTGCAGTATTTAGGCCATTTCATAAAATTCCCAGGATAAGTACAGAAGATCAATGTACTTTCTTAGAGAAAGATTGGAAAGTTGCTCTGGTCAGAATAAAACGGTTTTAGATTTCTCTCTACTTGTGTCATGGACTAAGAACAGAGTGTGTGACTGACTTGGGTTATGGCTATAAACAATAAATGAAGAAAGAAATGTCTGTAAACAGAGAGAAAAGCAAAGTTTCTTGGTTTTAGTAAAAAAATGTTTCTTTTATAAGGATGATATTAGAAATTAACTCTTGTTATACTGTTTAGAGATAAGAAGTGGAGAAGCTGGCTTGAGAAAGAATTGGAGTTTGAAACAGAGCTGAGTCAGAGTGTCAGTTTCAAATGCTGACAGTGTGTGGGGTAGGTGTAAAGTTTTTCTGAGGCAATTACTCTCTCTGGGTGTGTCTGTTAGTCTGAAGGAGTTGTCAGTTGGGATCTCTCTGAGTGCTGTGAGCATGTGACATCTTTTCTCTCTCTCCTCACTATCTGAGGCAGAAGGAAAGGAGGAAAAAACCTGAAGGAGCTAAGTGATTTCCTTTTCCAACTTGGGAAACACTAGTGAGTGTCTATTGCTATTACATAAATTGTTTTAACTCTGAGAAAACCAAAGAAAGACCTGGTCTTTGGTTTAGTCTGCAAAGGCTCAGAGTCCTAACTTGGTTCTTGCTGAGGCTCAGCCAGCTGGCCTTTGTTATTTTTATAACTTGGAGACAAAGTTAAGAATTATATACTTCTTATAAGGATAATAGTGTTAGTTTATTGTAGAATAGAGGAAATTTGGGTTGGTCAGATCAGGAAGGATTAGTGTAGCCTCTGGAAACAGCAGAAGTGGTTACTTGAGGAACAAGGGAGTTTTATTTGTGTGGAGTTAGAATCCCTTAGAGTTAGAAATCCTTTTATATCCTTATTTCTCGATAAATAGTTTATTTTTGTATAACAAGAGTCTCCTTAGCGTCCTTGTACCTGGCCCTGAAGAGAAGTTCACTTATGATCTTCATTTCACTTATATAAACTGAAGATACTTTGTATGCACAGCAGGCAGAGTATCTAATCAGTTTATATCCATAATCAATTCATTGCTTATTATTTTTATATCTTTTAAAATGAATGTTGCATCAACATAATTTTAAAATATGGTATTCACCTTAGTTTCTCTTAACATTAAGACATTAGACAAATGCTGATCCATGATTGCTCCAGTTTTACCTCATGGTTCACAACAGACTCAACCTTATGGCACATGAATTATAGAGAGACTTACTCAACAGACAATATTTCTGTATGGAAGGCTTCTATTAACAATGATCTAGGGTCAATTATTAATGGCAAAAAGCAAAAAAAAAGAAGGTTGGAGCCCTATTTAAATTCACTTCAAAATATTCCTCAAAAATCAATCACCACAGAAATTCTTGGACACTACAAAATTCCTCAATGTGGTTCAAAAAGCATTTAATATGACATAATAGCAATAGCTAACATTATCTCCTGGAAACTGTTAGGGGTAAAACTTATGGTTGGACTGAATATATTTTTAGTTGGTCACTAGGGATTTAAATTCTAAATCCCAATGAAATACTCAAGTCAGAATGGAATTTTATGGTGGTTTATTTACAATAGAGTAAAGATTTTAAGGAAGAAAGAGAGGAAAAAGAGAGAGATACCAGGCAGGAGTTCAGAGGCCCCAGCCAAGGGGGGTGGGGGGAGGCAGAGGATTCCAGTCAGGAGGCCTCCTTCAAGATGAGGGACCTCCTCAGAGACTGATGCCCTTAGAAAGCCAAGGGAAAGGGAGTCCCAAGAGATGGGCCTCTCCAGAGGATTGTGCCTCCAGAAAAACCAAGGAAATGGGAGTAAACCTTGCACTCACCACATGATAGTCTAAGGGAAGCAGTCTGAGGTCTCATTCTTGAGCTCTTCCACAGTCAAGTTCCACCACCAAGACCTTCTCACATGAAGTGACATGAAATATAAAGGCAGTTCTTTACATCACTTCCTGTGTCTCACATGTACCAATGGTGGCTTAAACTTGGATTTGGATGGTCCAGGGGGTCAGTCAGTTGCTTTTTATTTGTCACTTGTTAGCACACACAGGTCATAGACCTTCCTCCCCCACATTTAATCCTTAAGTAGGGGTGTATACATTCCTGGTTGCTAAAATTCTAAAGACTAAGCAGGGTGGAGTAAAATCTAAAATTCACAAATCCTTCCATCAACCTCTAGAGGTATAATTACCCCTATTTTATGAATTAGGAAATTGAGGCTCAGAAAGTTTAAGTGACTCATCCAGTGTAAAACAAATGGTATCAAGAGATGGATTTGAACATCTGAAAGGTCTCACCATCTATAGGATAATGCCTCTTCTGTTTAGACTCAACACTACATGGTTGGGCCTTACTGGCAAACAACTTTGATAAGCATACAGCTCTCTGTTTTGTGACTAATTTATATCGTTGGTGTTATTTCAAGCATATTTTAGTCATATCTGACTCTTTTTGACCTAGGTTTTCTTGACAGAGATATTGAAGTGGTTTGCCATTTTCTTCTTCAGTTCAATTTATAGATGAGTAAACTGAGGCAAAGGGGTTCAATGACTTGCACAGGGTTACCCAGCTAGTATGTGAAGCTACATTTGAATTCATGAAGATGAGTCTTCCTAACTCTAGATTCAGTGCTCTATCCATTATATCACCTAGCTGCCCCTAATTTCCTTCAGATTGATAATTGGAAGGTTATGAGGTTAAGTTTTTTCTGCTGTTACATCTTCTAAGAAATTCTGTATGATTTTGATATATACATGGTGGACATTATGTTGGAAGAAAGCCTTTAAGAAGGTGTATTTTGCTATGCCAAATCAAATTTTTTTAGTCATCACAAAATAATAAATATATTTTGTGTTCTCTATGTCTTTCAGTCAGTTGTATGACTCATGGAATCTACTGCAGAGTATATAGTGAGTGAAAAATATGTTATATGATATATATTACCCATGTTTTAACTTGTCCTTTTAGTTTAGATCTAGAGCACATTATTTTAAACAGAAAACATTTCATTAGTGATTTATTTCTTACATCTTCAAGATTCTCTGCAAAAAGGAATTTTCAATTAACCTAAGAAAGCCATGGCCCTTGGTTTGATCGTTCTTGGCTGTTCATTTGAGAAATTCTCATAAATACCACAATTACTGCCTTCCTTTACAATGGCCAAACTGTCTGGGGATATATTTGAATATGACCTTAGTGTGAGTAAGGATGGAAATATGGGTTTTCCTTAAGAATAAATTAGATTTACTTGATAGTTTGAAGTGGATTTTTGTGCTAATTCTCCATAGTATTATTTTTTGTCTCTGATAATCTTTAGTCAAGAAGAAAAAAAATCTCTGTGATCAAACTGCCCAGGGCACACTATAGCAAAAGCTCTTATGTTTGTTCATGATGATTTCTGCTATTGTCACTCAAGAAAATAGGAGTGATTTCTTTAAAATACAGTCCTAAGATTATATTCTAGTCCCACATTGCTATAACTGATGTTCCTCTCTTCCCCCAATTCACCTTCTTGCTGTGAGTCATCAGCATTTTACATATTTAGCCTGATTTTAGAAAACCAAATATTTAATATAAAAGAGTTTTAGGATACACGAAATACAACTAAATAAATGAGAGTTGTCCTATTTAATGAATTCAGTTTGGTACAGCTTAATGCATAAAAATGATTTTTTTTTTAGTTTTAACATGTGAACTGACCAATTATATTTCACATCTGATACATCGAGTTGATTCCAGCTGAAATTGTATTTTCTTCTGTCACTTGAACCCAGAACCAGTTTTTTTGTTCCTTTGAATCATACAACCAGACTTTTCCACTCATTGTAAATTCCTTTTCCTAAACCCTACCTGTCCATATCATTGTCCATGAGCAGCCATTTTTGTCCTTTTTCTTTCTCTTTTAAGAATTTAAAAGTTCTACCCCCTTAAGGAAAAAAAAAGCAAGCTCTACTATTTTATAAAAATCTATCTGATAGGGACATCTAGGGAAGCCAAAGTTGGAGATGGGAAATTCTGGTTTCAAATCTGGCCTCAGACACTTCCTAGCTGTGTGACCCTGGGCAAGTCACTTAACCCCCACTGCTTAGTCCTTATCACTCTTTTGCCTGGGAACCAATACCTAATATCCATTCTAAAATAGAAGATAAGGGTTTTTAAAAAATCTGCCTGGTGGCTTCTGTTAATATTTTATTAATTTATTGATTTCATCAATGTTCTTCTTTCCTCAACTATATCCTATCTTCTAATTATGATTATAATCCAAGGTTCTATGATCTTGTCAGTTGCCATGGGTTCAATTATCATGTCGATGAAGATGACTCCCAAATTTATATATTGTTATTGTGGAGTTAGAGGCAATAGCTCCTCTGTTGTCTTGCTGTTATCTGATCCCTCCTTTAATTATAATTTGTATCTTCATCTGTTTACATGCACACATTGTAAATCTGTTTACATGCACACATTGTAAATTCTTTATGGATAGGAATTATTATCCAGGTTGTCTTGCTCTACCTAGAATTTAGCCCCCCTCAATCACTGTGCCAGGGGGTTAGTACATAACTCCACTGTTCACTTTGGGGTCTGGGGTCACAAGAGGACTAACTCATCTCTCTAATTCTCTTCCATCATAATAGGTTTTCATTGAAGCCAAGGAAACCTAAAAATGATAGTTGTTGAGACAATCCAGTTAAATAAATATTCATTGGTGACTAATTGGTTTAGACACTGGTATAATTAAATGTCATTGTGAAAGTTGTAAGTTAATTATATGGGGAATGGGAGCAAATTTTCATCTTGGCTTATTTTTGAAATGTGTTCCTAACATGGAGAAACTGAATGTATGTCACACAAGGCTTGTAGGGGAGTCATATGCTACTGCTGAGAGATGTCAGAGTGCTTTAATCACACTCGTTGCACAGTTCCTACTCCTGATGCATGAGCCATTTGCTAGAAAACTACTTTCAAAATCCAATGTGAGTCCAATATGTAAAGAATTGTACTTACAGAGGTCTCCTGAGACTGAAAGGATTTTCTATTCTAGATTAGAGTGTTACCATATAAGGGTTAGGGAAGTGAGTGAATAGGAGAAACATTCTGCAGGCTCTCAAATTGTCAGGGATGGGACAGGAGGCAAGTTCCTAGATTTCTGTTTATTCCTTTTTCTCTGCCTCCCACAAGTTTTAGATTTCTGACTAGGCTCCTGACATGTCTTGGGCTTTACTTGCCCTGGACTAATAAGATAGAAGTAAATAATCTTTGTCTAGGCACTTAATCTGATTTGGCATCCTTTAAATTGCTAGGATCTAAGAATATTCTAGGGGTACTGAGGTGCCGGGCCTGGACTGGATTCAGAAAGACGAGTTCAAATCTGGTCTCAGACTTTTACGAGCTATGGGACCCTGGGTAAATCACTTCTCCTTCTTTGCCTCAGTTTCCTCATCTATAAAATGCACTGGAGAAGGAAATAGCAAACCACTCCAGTATCTTTGCCAAGAAAACTCCAAATGGGGTCACAAAGAGTCCGACACTACTGAAACGACTGAACAACAAGAAGATGCTGGCCCCCAGCTTTATGCTTCTGGTCTTTTAGTCCTTGAAAGGTTCGTTTGGCAGTTTTACTGTTCCCTCTAGCATGGGATTCATCTGGTGGATTCACTTATCCTGTTACCATGTTTTTTCTGTCATTCACGAAGTTTTGGAATCCCAACAACATTTCTTCTGTCTGCTCTGTGAGTTTCCAGGGAGTCATGCTCTAAAAAGGTAAATGTGAATCTATTAGAAATAGTACTGTGGAGAGCACAATAGCTCAAAAATCCTACCGTGTCGTGAACTAACACCTCCAGCCAGGAAGATGAAGACTAAAAGGAATTCCAAGTGACACATTTCTCTCCTCCAGAGGGAGGAGTATGAAACTGTGTGACAGAACAGTTAGTCACAATCCTTTTTAATGACAGAGATACGCAATATGGGATAATGCACTTTTCTGTTCTCCCTCTGGGTAAGTGTACATCAGTCTTGTGGTGTCTCTGCACAGCTTGAGGGAAAACACAAAGGACAAGGAAGGTATTTTATTGGTTTAAGAAATATTGTAGGAACACTTATTATGGCACTCCAGAGAAGCAAGGAAGAGCTTAAAGTGAAATGGAAATGACATGAGACACACCTTTCATTTTCCACTTAGTTATGCCTTTTTTTAAAAACCCTTAACTTCCTTCTTAGAATCAATTCAAGGAAGAATGATATGGGCTGGGCAATGGGGTGAAGTGACTCACTTGGGGTTACACACACAACCTAGAAAGTGTCTGAGAACAGACTTGAACGCAGGACCTCCCATCTCTGGATCTGACTTGGAATCCCTTGAACCACCTATCTGTCCCCTTAGCTATAACTTTAATGCCAAGTGAGGGGCACTCATGTGCCCTGGGATGTCTGATCCTTAGAAACAATAAGTAAGATCTCAATGAAACATATAGTTTAAAATATAATCAATATTTAATTACCTATTATATTCCTAATCAGAGAATCATAAGCCTGAAAGGGACATTAGAGACAATCTAGTCTAACTTCCCCTTTTTACTGATGAACAAAAATGAAAAAGCATTTATTAAAGACAAAGCACATGATAAGAATTGAGGATGCAGATAGAAAAGCAAGACATTCTCCATTCATAAAAGTTCACATTTTAATAGAAGAGACACTACACATAGGAAATGTTTCCTTGTTCAGTTTTGTCTATCCATTGAACCATCACCTTACCTTCCATTTGCTTCACCATCTCTTGCATTCTGGATTCTGACCCTACTACTACTCAATTGAAACTCTTTCAGAGGTAATTTATCCTATAAATTATTAAAATATTCTCTGACTCTGTGTGTGTGTGACCGATATTCTCTTATCTGTGAAATCTAAGGACTATTTCTCAGTTTTCCTTTTATGTAATCTCTTTGTAGCTTTAAAGCACTCCTTTTTTTTTCTGGATGCTGTTACCTTTTTTTTTCTGGATGCTGTTATCTCCCTTATTTTTCATGATACTATCCTATCCTAATTCTCCTTATACCTACCTTTCCTCTCTTCTTCAGGCTCCCATTTTGAGTTTCCACCATCTCCTAACATCATGATGTTCACCAAAGCTCTCTCTTGGACTCTGTTCTTTTGCTATAGTCTTTCTTGTTTATCTCATCAGCTCTCTTGGATTGAATTACCATTTCCATGCAGATGATGTTTAGATCTATAACTATCCTTAATGTCTCTCCTGAATACTATTCCTTCAGTGTCAACTGCCTATAAAAATATTTCTACCTAGCCTGAATGTTCTGTCTTCTGTTGGATGCTATGAGGAATTCAAAGAAATATAAAATAAGACTTCTGCATTCAAGGATTTTAAAGGAGACAAAATACACACACATATATATATGCACACCCACATATGTGTGTAATAAGTGCAAGTGACCAGCACAGACAGCCAGTCTTACAGATATTCATAGAGTTTGTGGCTGGGCAGCCTTCAGCAAGGGAATAGGAAAGGTGTGTGGGTGGAAAATGAGTGAGTAGACCAATCTATCTGGAATCTTAAAGAAGCCTAGTTTACAGATTATACTTCTATCCCTTTTGTTGAAAATCAGAGTAATATACCTCCTTCCCCTGCCCTGATATACTTTTCTCATTTTAAACAATCTGCTATGTATCACAAACAAGACTTATTGTTTGAGGCAGCAGATTAATTCTCAACAAAAGAATTAATTTTCTAACAGCTAGAGCTCTCTAATAAAAGAAAGGAGTTGTTTCAGGAAGAAGTAAGCTTTCCATTACCAAAAGTATTCCAGCAGAAAATCTTTCATGAGTCAGGTAAGTTAGAGAAATGAATTCAATACTATATGAGAAGGTAGGCTGATGACCTTTAAAGTTCCTTCCAACTTCAAAATCTAGAATGCATAACCATTCGTTGTTAGCTCCGTGGAAATGAACACTCACTTGTATTGATGGATACAGTAAGAACAGATAACTATGTTTAATTAACTCCCCAGGTAGACTGAAAAGGAACATTTATTATTTTGTCATCTCTTGACAAGGAAATGGATGAGGTGAATGAGATGACAGTCAAGGGACCATTCAGGGAGGGGAAGAAAAGAAGAGAAAAGGTCATTTCTATTCGTGTAAGGAGAAAAAGGTGAATTGGAGGGCAGATTCCCATCAGAGTTCTGCTAATTTATAAGTACATCATGATTGACATTAAAAAATACAACCTTCTTCACATATCTGGACAATCCCCTGACAGTGTGGCACTATGGAAAGATTTTGAAATTATCATTCAAGATATATTCCAACTTTGAGGGAAAGTAGAAACATCAGTGGGATCAGAGACAGGAAAGCTGGTCCCAACTCCATCACTAACTTTGTGACCCTGAAGTCCCTGAAGATCATTTCCTTCATGTATTACTGCTAGAAGGAGTTGATCTTAAGTTTAGAATTCAAAGGAATCTTAAATTTGATCTAATATGAAGTCTTCATGTTAAAGATACAAAAACCCCAAACCAGCCTCACCTAGTCATTTACCTAGCATTCACCTAGCACATTCTATGTCCTGTGTTCTGGGCACTGCATAAAGGGCTGAATAATAATAATGTGTAGTATTTGGACAGTGTTTTAAGGTTCATGAAGTGCTTTATAAATATTTCGATCCTCTGGGAGATAGGTAATATCATTATCCCCATTTTTCAGATGAGGAAACTGAAATAGAGGTTAAATGACTTGTCCAGTGTCACAGCAGGAAAGACCTAAGACTGGGTTTAAATTCAAGTTTATCTTGATTTTAGATCCAGTGTTATATCTGCTGGGCCAACCAGTCAAAGATAAACACAGTCAACAAGTAGCAAAGTTGGATTTGAATCTAGATCTTCTGATTACAACTTCAATGCTCTTTCTTCTGCACACAATTGACTCTTATAGGTGAGTTACAGTCTGATGATACAAGGTCTTAACAGCTAGGACAATGTCTAGCATTTATAGAATATATGTGTTTATATATATATACACATATATAATATAATTTGTAAAATAATTTTAATATATTTTGTTTTATATATAATTTTAAAATATATATTATACAACTCACTATATATGTATACATATAATTTATAAAATAATTATAATAACAAAAGGATGTGAATCAGGAGCATCTAGATGGCTCAGTGGACTGAGAATCAGGTCTAGAAATGGGAGGTCCTAAGTTCAAATATGGCCTCAGATACTTCCTAGTTGTGTGACCCTGGGCAAGTCACTTAACTCCCATTGCCTAGCTTTTACCTCTCCTCTGTCTTGGAACCAATACAGAGTATTGGTTCTAAGAATGAATGTAAGGCTTTGTTGCTTTTTTTTTTTAAGTGTATGGAGCTGCTTAATGTTTTCATAGTACTCTCCACACATTATCCCATTTTCTATTCACAATAACCCTATAGAGTAACTACTACTGGTGTTGACATCCTCATTTTGCTGAAGAAAACAAAGAAATTAGATAACTTGCTCCAGAACATATGCCTGGTAAATTTCAGCATTTGGCCCTAGAATTAGACAGTTTTATTGCTGCAAAGGACCTTAGGGATCCTCTAACCCAAACTTCTTATTTTACTCATAAGTAGATGGAGGCTTAGAGAGATGAAGCCACTTGCCCTAGCTCACACAGGAATTTAGTGGTAAAGTCAGCTTTCCATGGTCCTCTATCCATTGGGATTTGGGCTTAGGTCTTTGGGTTCTAAATTCTTTCTGCTAGTCTAGATTATTTTAATAATCCCCATTTCAGTTCTCAAAAGTCTACAATTCTATGCAATTTTCAAAATTTTATTGAAAAGCTTTTTATCCTCTTAGATTTGATATTCACTGTAGTTGAAGCAAGAGAACTCTAATTGTGAAGCAGTCTTAGAAAAATCAGAATCTTTTTTCCCTTCTTCCTCATCCTCACCCCTCCTCCCATGCTCTACTACCCCCTCATAAAAGTTGACTGTGATGATGTAGGTAGTGAAAAAAAGTAAAGTATTTTTCCCATTATGCTTTCTTATTACTTTTTCCCTTTCTCTAGCAAATGTAGTTAAGGGCATTTAAGTATTTTGAAATATCTGGCTGTCAAACTATTCACTGCTGGGACATTAGATAAGACTAAGCTGACTTTTGAAAAAAAAATGCCTAAATCAATGATAAGTAACTGTAATGCATGACTACTTTGTGCACCACTTTATACCTGGAATGAATTAAGTGATTACAAAATAAAAACCAGCCTCACTCACTCACTCTCTGCCATAAAATTATCTGTCTAGAAGCTCACCTGGGATTGTTGCATAATGGTCTCTAAGGGTGGTTAACAAATGAAAAGTTAGCTACTTTCTTTCTGGACCAAAGACCTGCCAATGATGCTTTTGCATTCTGGTCACAGCCACATTTAAAACTCTAAAAGAAACCTAAGCAGTAAGTTGAAATAATTTTTCTTTCCTTTTTCTTCTTCATCCTCCTTTCCTTTTCTCCTTCCTTCCTTCCTCCTTCACTCCCTTTTTTCCTTCCTTTCTGCCTTCTCTCTTTCCTTCCTATCTTTCTTTCACTATACCTTTTTCCCTCTCTCCCTTCCTTCTTCCCTTTGTCAATGTGAAATTTGGGAACCCCAAGTTTGCCCCTGTTCCTTAGGAAAAAAACCTTAAGGGAGGTCCCAGACAGACCTTGTTTCAGGCTGAACTATAGACCTTAATGTATCAGCCTCTCCTTGATAATCCTGTCTTGGACTTCTGATTTCCTTATAGTCATTGTAAAGGCAATCAATCATTCTTCCAAAAGGCATATAAGTCCCCTAGTTCTATTGTTCTTTCTGAGAATCATCTAGCAATACTGATTTTCTCAGAAACCCTGTCCCCAGAGCCCCCAGGGTTTGACCGTGTGGTATTTAGTGCTGGGCTCTGTGTGGCACAGATATTTAAGGACCAGTCTCTTTCCTGATTGAATATTTGGTTTTGCTGACTACTTTAGTGGTTCTGTGTTTTTCCAAGTCAAAACCTTCCTTCTTTCCTCCTTTATTTATTTATTTTTCTGGCAAAAAAGGGTGAGAGATCAAGTAAAAACTTAGTTTTTGTTGACTGAACTTGCTTATTTTATGTGTATATTTTTGTACTCCACAAGTTGAAGTTAAAATTTAACCCTCTTTCCACCTATAAATTCTAGTTTTAGGTTGAGTTAAGTTGCATCTTATTTTAGAGCTCTCAGAAGCATTTACCCAGGTATAGTGTGAATTTTACGGTTATGTGTGTTTGTTTCATTATTCCCTACTAGATTGTAAACTCCATGAAGGTGGAGAATGTACTTCAGTTAAAATTTATACCTCAACCAAGACCTAGAACAGTGATCTGCACATGGAAAGAACTTAATATATGTTTGCTGGATAGATGGATACTGTGAAGCACCATGTTAGAAAGGAACAAATAGTGGATTTAAAATCATGATTCCTGAATATGAGAGATACCCAGAGATTCACAGGAGACAAAATCTAAGACAAGATCCTTGGCTTTTGGGATTTAGAGCTGGCAGACCTCAGAGTTCATCCAATTCAGTCCTCATATTTTACAAATGAGGAAATTATAACTTAGCAAGTTTTGGCAACTTTCTCAATGGGACAGTTGCTAATAGTAAAATACATAGTCATTCAGAAATCTCCAAAGTTTAGGCAACATGCAAGACAGACTAGAGGTCTTGATGCAAAAAAGGCAGATTTGATTTTGTAGGAATCATTGAGATTTGCTGGGATGAAAAATCTGACTAAAATATGATTCTAAATATGTCTACCTTACTCAAAATAAATAGGATAGTTAAATGGGATTATATCATATATTCATAAAAGAATCCAAAGGGCACCTAGTTAGGTAGCTCTGTGGATAGGCAGGCAGCCATAGAGACAGGAGGCTCTGGGTTTAAATTGGTATCTGACACTTCTCAGCTTTGTGACCCTGGGCAAGTCACTTATCCCCATTTGCCTAGCCCTTATACTCATGCTTTGAAACCTAAACTTCATATTCATTATAAGATAGAAGGTAAGGGTTTAAAAAAAGAAATTCAAGAAACATAAGAAGTAAGCATGATAGAAAGGAATTTGGAAGATCAAAGGAGGGAGCCACAAAAGTTATTTCCTTTTTTTCCTTTAGTAAAGTATACTATCGGTAGTGAGAGGGAACTTAAATTATCTAGAAATGTACTTGGAGCTTTTTCCTGCCCAAAGAGTTAACTAGGTGTCACAGTGGATATAGCACTCAGGAGGACCTGAATTAAAATCTGTCCTCAGTGTACTAACTGTGTGACTCTGAGCAATTCACTTAACCTTTGTTTGTCTCATTTTACTCAAATGTATAATGAATGGAGATAATAATAGCATTTACCTCTCAGAATTGTTGTAAGGATCAAATGAGAGATTTGTAAAGCAATTATCATAGTGCCTGAGACATAGGAGGTACTTAATAAATGCTTGTTTCCTTCCGGCTCTCCTAACAAAAATAGAATAGCTACCAATTTCTTTCTTTGTCTTAATGACAATTCTTTTCTTGCCTTGTCTTAATGATAATTTTCTCTCAAAAAGGTAGAGGAACCAACAAGGAGAAATTGTATTCTCTTTCTGATTCTCATTAGCTGGGAAATTACTGGTTGCTTAGATGGAAATCATGAGAACCCAGGGGGAAAGTGACCACTCCCTCCTAGAGTTTGTGATAGAGGAAATGAAAGCTGGGAATGGTCTGATATGTACCCTAGATTTGGAGAGAGCAGATTTCAAGGGCTTCATTAGTTGCCACTGACATAAATTCTACATATGAAATTAGGTCATTAGATAAAGACACTCAAGAATGAAATTTTGAAAACAAAAAGGAAATAATTCTTTGACTCAAAAGGGCAACATAGATATACCAGAGACTTATTTAAAACTTAGGTTTTAAAAAGATATGGACAGAAAATGGAAAGTGTAACAAAGAATGCCTATAAATACATGGCACAGTATTATAAGGCGAATTGCTAATACTCAAAGAAAACTGATGCTATTGAGGAAAGCTAAAAATAACCAAAAGGACTGTTTCTTTAAAGCTATCCTGGGGGAAAGAAGAGGGTCAGAGGAGGGATAGACCTGTTGCTCAGAGCAGGAGGAGTGACACTGAAAACAAAGAGAAGGCAGAGCTGCTTGCTTCCCATTCTATTTCTGATTTCTCTACCAAGGAAGGCTACTGACCTCTGGGACAGGAAAGGACAGAACAAAAAACTGGCTAATAGTGTTACCTATGCAGAATGACACTAATAGTAGCACCTAACTTCTCTTGGTGAATTCAAGTCACTCAGCTCAATTGAACGATATTGTCAGGGGATGAAAAAATATTGGCAGCTATGGCTGAAGAGGCAACTTCTCTGATATATGAAAGATTGCTGAGAATGGAAAAGATAAAGCAGTGTAGGAAAAGGGTATATGTTGCCTCGATTTTTAAAATCGTCAAAAATTGCTCATCTCCTTAAGCATCAGCAAATTGGCCAGATCAATAAACCAGGGAAAGGGATGGTCATAATGAGAACTGAAAGATTCAAAAGGCAGTTTCAGAAAACCTTAAATCCAATCTTTCATCTGAAAGCTCAGTGTTTGTTAAGATATCCAGTCTCACAGCAGCATTATTTGGTATTGGCAGTGAGCAGGAAGTAAAATAAATGTGGCGAGACGATGGTCAGAGGACTTATACAGACATCAGTTACAGTAAATTAAGTGATTTTATAGAAATGGGGCATAGGAATGGCTGGCTCTAAGCAAAACTGTGAAATAGGTTGAGTTTATCACTAGTGACTTTTTCTTTTCCCCTTTGGTATCTCCTTCCTCCTTCTGTAAGATTACTCTTGGGGTCCAGTGCCCTCATGCTTCCCATAGACTGCCCAAGTCTCCCATGTTTGTGTCTCTCCCAGGCTAACTGAATCTAGAGAGCATTTCATTGTCCTATGAAAATTTACCCATCCAGCACCCCAATCTATAAGGTCTCTGCCTTTTACTGGGTCATAACTAACCTCTGATAAACCAATTTGTGCTAATAAATGATAATGTGCTACTTTCTTCACCCTCTCAGGTAACAGCTGTATATTTTAACATTGACCTTCCAGAGATAATGTATTTACCTGACCCCAAAGAAGTAATGAAGGTGAGAATTTCTGGACTGCGTCCAGCCTCTTGGATCATAGTTTCTGGTAAATGGAACATCACGGTACCTCTTAATCACACTACCTAGAGAAAGGACCAACAAAGGTACAGCAGACTCATCGTTGCAGTCATATAGGAAAGCTCCTTCTGTTTAGGGTTGACCCTTAGTTAGCAAAATGATAAATTGGGTTCTTTAATCACTTGGGCAATCTCAGAGTCCATGTTATAACTTTTTATTCTGTGTATATTGGCTGTGTCTTACTTTGAATGGGTAAAGTCATTAAACATTTTAGCAGCGATACCACGTTGGATAATTAGGCAGAAGCCAGTAATTAATCATTGTCCATGTAAGACTGAACATCTTGCACAAAAAGGTACGTGGACAAATGTTCTGTTTGCACAGTGTTCCCAGATCACCTGAGCGGAGTTTCCCACACTAACCTCTGCTGTGGACTGGTGAGGTAGTTAAATGTTTTCTCATGGCTTGAAGTCTGAAAACCATTCTGTGGACTCCACAATTTCAAACTTGTAATTCCTGAGCCTGGGAGTGGGGAGAAGGACAAAGCCAGCTCTTGGATCGATAGAATACATAGAGGAGGAGGAAAAGCAGGAGGGAGTTTTTAAGCTTATAGGTTACTAGATGCAAGGACCCCGTGGTCATTAAACTTTCACAGATTGATGAAATTTTCCAGCATTCTAAAATCAGCTAGTAGAATCAATAGTTAGGGAACACTGGTTCAAAGTCTTGGCTGCCCACAAATCTCCCCCAGTGGAGCCAGAATCAGAATAAAATCTAATTGGGAAATGTTTAATAAAATAAATAAAAAGCACAACATAAAGATAATGTTAATAATAGGCAATGTTCACTTTGATTTTCTAAGATACTTTGTAGTAGTTCGATACCACTAATCCAGAGCATTTCTTATTTTCTCTACTATGCAATTTGGTTATTGAGAAGAGTTTCAACAGGAAGCAATGGAAGAGTTCCCCTGAACTCACTAGTCCTCTTTAAAACAAACAAAAATCCTTACTTTCCATATTAGAATTGATACTAAGTATTCATTCCAAGGCAGAAGAGCAATAAGGGCTAGGCAGTTGGGATGAAGTGACTTGCCCAGGATCTTACAGCTAAGAAATATGTGAGGACAGATTTGAACCCAGGATACTCCCATACCTAGGGACTGGCTCTCTACCCATTTAGCAACCTAGCTATCCCTTCACTAGTCCTCCTTTTTTAAACCCTTCTCTTCCATGTTAGAATCAACATTGTATTGGTTCCAAGACAAAGCAGTGGCAAGGGCTAGACAATTAAGTGACTTGTCCAGGATCACACAGCTAAGAAATGTCTAAGGCCAGGATTAAACCAAGGAGCTCCAGTCTCCAGGTCCAGATTCTCTCCACTGAGCCACCCAGCTGCCTCCCTCACTAATCCTCTTAATGGAACAGCCTGTGATTTGCACCACAGTATGCTTTGCATTTGGAAAATCTGAGTGGACCTTGTACTTATACATAGTGATGAACTTCTATTTTAAATAGTGATGAGGATGTTGTCCTAGATCTTTTGCAAAGTGCCTTTATTTGGGACTGATGGCAGACCAGTCTCACTATCCAAGTCAGGCCATTTCAGGTCTGACTTCTCTCTAGGTCTCTTGACTTTGCTTTACCATTATTGGTATTTCTTCAGTATTCTGATTTCATGAAGTATTGGATGCATCAGTGAGATGTTGCCTAAAATAATTCAATCCAATCTTCACAGTCTAAATTATTCCCTGAGAACAAGGAAGACACATTAGGAAGTGTGTGGACTCTAGCCAGTTAGGGAACATTTGCTCAGGAAAGCTTAGATTTTCTCCATTGGCTTTTTATCTGAGCCACTATGATATTTGGTATTGGGCTTTGAGATTGTAATACAATTTACATGTGTTGGTGAGTGGGCAAAAATCCAACCAACCAAACAAACAAAAAAAAAACCCAAAACACTACCATGGCATCTCTTCAGAAACCTACTCTATAGAGAAATTGTGAGGTCTGGCCAAAGTCTCCCAACAACATTTCCATTGAAAAAGTATGAAATTAATATTGGTTTTTGTTTAAGCAAAGCAAATCTCCCTAATACTTTCCAGCTATAGGAAAACCACTCATTATTGTTTTTGTTAGTGGTTGCTTTTTTGTGTCAATTAAAGGTAAAAAGGATGGTTCTAGTCCCTTCAAGTAGAAATTCTCTAATCACTCTGGAGAGAAACTGATTTAGAGAATGAAATGTAGCATAAGGATAAACAGCATGTATAAATAATTGTTCCTTTAAAACATGGCATAGGTCCTTCTTAATCCCTTCAAACTCCAGACCCCTGATAATATCTTTCCCCCTTGAAATTAATTTTATGTATCTTGTGTTTACTTAGTGATGTTATTTGAGAATGTGCTTTAGTGGACAGGTAACTGAACTTGGAATCAGAAAGGAAGATTCAAATTGGGCTTTAGACACCTACTAGCTTTGTGACCTTGGAAAAGTCACTGAACTTGTTTCCTCAACTGTAAATAAGAGGGTTGGTTTCATGCTTCAAAATTTCATATAGTTCTATCTAGAAAATATTCTATACAGCAACAGAAAGAAAGGAAGAAAGGAAGAAAGGAAGAAAGGAAGAAAGGAAGAAAGGAAGAAAGGAAGAAAGGAAGAAAGGAAGAAAGGAAGAAAGGAAGAAAGGAAGAAAGAAAGAAAGAAAGAAAGAAAGAAAGAAAGAAAGAAAGAAAGAAAGAAAGAAAGAAAGAAAGAAAGAAAGAAAGAAAGAAAGAAAGAAAGAAAGAAAGAAAGAAAGAAAGAAAGAAAGAAAGAAAGAAAGAAAGAAAGAGATCTTGTTGTCAAGTGATGCCTTCTCTAATGGGGCAAGGGAAGGGAAGGAGGGAAGGAGTTGCCTAGGTATTTTAAAGTAACAAAGTAATAAGTAAATGAATTTAAATTAAAAAAATAAAAGGGTGGAACTCAAGGTCCCTTCTAGCTCCAAGTATGAGTCTGTGATGTTTTCTCCCTCATTGCAGAATTTAAGATCCTTGAAAATAGGAAGTGTTTTGTTTTTATCTTTATACACTCAGTGTTTGTCCAGGACCTTGTGCTTGGAAGGAGGACTTACTAAATGTTTAATACATTGAGTAAGGTTATTTCAACAGGGACAGCTAGGTGACACAGTGGATAGAGTTCCAGGCTTGGAGTCAGGGAGACCTGATTTCAAATCTGAACTAATACAATTACTAGCGATATGGCCTTGAGCAAATCACTTAGCCCTGTTTGCCTCGGTTTCCTCATCCATAAAATAGGTGGAGAAGCACATTACTATAGTATCTCTGCCAAGAAAACCACAAAATGGGGTTATGAACAGTTAGACACAACTAAACAATGACATCATTATCTCACCAAGAACAGGAATCAAGGAACAAAACGAAGGTGATCTGTGACCTAATGCAAATTCTTAAGTGTGCTGCACCCATCTAGGGATTGTATTTGTATTGTTTCATCAAACTGATGAACATCATCAAACTCCTGAACATTTTAAATGATTTTCCATTGTTCAATTGTTTTTCAGTCATGACCAACTCTTTGTGACCCCATTTGTAGTTTTCTTGGAAAAAAATACTGAAGAGATTTGCCATTTTCTTCTCCAGATTTTTTTATAGATGGGGAAACTGAAGTAAACAAGGTAAAATGACTTATCCAGGGTCACATAGTAAGTGTCTGAGACTAGATTTGAGCTCAGGAAGATGAGTCTTCTCGGCTCCAAGCCTGGCACTCTATCCACTGCACCACTTAGGTTAACCTTTTAGTGTTTACATTGGGTGCTGTCTCTTGCCTTTCCAAATGAACTATTTTTTCTCACTTTTCTTCTATTCCCTAAAGATCTTGTGATTTTTTTTTTAAATTGAAATTTCCTATATACGTTTGCTCCTATTAAAATGCAAGAGCTTTTAGAGAGTTAAAAAAAATCTTGCTTTCTTCTGTTGTACCCTCAGGTCTTATTTAGCAGAGTGCTTTGCACAATATAAGTGCTTAATAAATGCTTGTTCATTCATTCATTCATTCATTCATTCATTCATTTATTCACCCAGCCAAGGTTTAGTGACAGCCATGGAAAGAAAGTTCTTGTTCTTTCTCAAGGTCATTATAAACTTTGGAAAATACAGTATAGTGTCAGGCAGAGCAAACCAACCTTGCAGGAGAGCTAAAATAAATCAATCTGCCTGCCAAGATTTTTATCAGGCAGTAAAATTGGCGCCAGCTTTCCCTAGTCCCTTGCTGTTTTGCTTGTCACTGTAGTGGTGCCTTTTATGGGAGGGAACATCAATAGTCTTAAAAAGGCTACATTTCTGTTTTTTACCAAATTAAATGTTCACTTTATAATTGTATTCTTAAAACTAAGTAATCCAAAGAAAATCTGTACTGACTGAATATTGTATATTTTCAATACGTATGATATGAAACATATTCACATAAATCTAACAATATTTCAAAGATCAATATTTCCATCAGTATCATTCCCTCCTCCATTGAGGTCGGTTGGTACCCTCACCTTCCCTGAATACTTGGCCTTTATGAGTTTTTGCAGCTAAACATATTCATCCCCTTTGATTATCCTCTCCAAACTTAGCATAAACTTTGCATGACTGATATTTAGTATATCATGGGGTCTGTATTCATTCTGTTGGCCATTTCCTTCTAAGTTAACATTGAGCCATTAATTACTATTTTGGGGGTCTACATATTCAACCAGACTCAGAACTTCTTATTGTATTTTCATCTACTACACACGTCCCCATCTTTGTCACAGTAAAAGCAATGAAGGACTTGGTCAAAAGCTCTGCTAAATTATATCCACAACATTCTCTTGATATACCAGTTTAATAACTCTATTTTTTTAAACCCTTACCTTCCACCCTGGAGCCAGTATTGATTCCAAGGCAGAAGAGTGGTAAAAGCTAGGCAATGGGGGTCAAGTGACTTGCCCAGGGTCATATAGCTAGGAAGTGTCTGAGGCCAGATTTGAACCTAGGACCTCCCATCTCTAGGCCTGGCTCTCAATTTACTGAGTCACCCAGCTGCCCCCAATAACTCTATTTTTTAAAAAAAAGGAAATTAGCTAAGTTTGGTATGTTCAGTTCTTGACAAAGACAGAATCATTCTTTAGGATCATCACTTCCTTTTCTAGATTTTAATTAAGACAATTAAGTGGCTGGACTTAGAGTTAAGAAGACAACTTTAAATTCTATTTAAATAACTTAAAAGATATGTGACCTTGGGCAAGTCACATAACCTCCCTTAGACTTAGTTTGTTCACCTACAAAATGGGAATAAAAATAGTTCCTGCCTTATGCGTAGGACAGTAATAATCAAAATGAATTCTGACCTTATTTCTCCTGAACCCTATTCAAAGTCACCAATGGCAATATGTAAATCTTGGATAACAAAGCAGGCTAAACTTGGATCTAAAAGTTCACATGGCATAGCAAAAATGTACACGGATTGATATAGACATGGTGACCGTCTTCTGAAAAACTCACCTCACCTCCAAACCTTTTCAGGCTTCATCATATCACATCCTAGCTAAGTCCCTTGGTAATAAATTTCTGCATTAGAAAGAGAGGGAAAGAGTGGAACTCACCAATTTGTCCTCGGCATCCTTGCAAGTGACAGGCAGAAAAAGGAACTAAGGTTTCCTGACTGAGCATTTGGCCCAGTGCCACATAACATATTTATTATTAAAGTTGTTGTGGGTTTTCTGTAGCAGATTTTCCTTGAAAAACTCAGGGAGCTACCCTGAGAAATTTCCAACCATAAACATTCCTCCTACAGATAAAGAGGGAGAATAGAGCAACAGGACAGAGAACAGGAGGCACAAACAGAGTTGGTCAAATACACAGTACAAAATGAATCCCTTAAGGCAGACTTTACTGAAGTCTTTTCACATTTGTGGGTATGTGTATACAGATGTGTGTGTTAGAGAGTAAACTCCATGCCCAAATCTATCAATTTACTTATATAAATACTCCACTAGAACTTAATAATCAGGAACTAACTACATTGACAAGGAAGAGAAAAAAATATAGATCTTCAAATGCAGTTATAAACCCTGCTGTTATGGTGTCTCCAAGAAACATTGCAAGAAGCAACAGATTTTGAGTTTAGTTTAGCATACATTTATTTGGTGGCCATGTCAATTATCAAATATGATATCAATCATATCAATTATGATAAATAAAAATTATCAGCTTATTTGATCCTCACAACAATCCTAGGAGGTTTGTGCAATTATTAGCTCCATTTTACAGATGAAGAAATTGCATTTAGGTGACTTGCCCAGGGTCACATTGGTAGTAAGTGATTAAAGCCAAATTTGCACACAAGACTTCCTGACTCCAAGCCCAGCACTTTATTTACTCAGTCACCTAGGTATCTGGTAATATGAACAAAAAGACATCAGGTGCAGCCCCACCATATTCTTGTTACTCTTTATCTGGAATATTGTCTTTATTCTTGGATATTTCATTTTAGAAAAGGCACAGATAAGTGGGAGTACATCCAAAAAAGTATAATCAGAATAGGACTGAACAATATAATACTTGATCAGTTGTAGCATCTGTGGAATTGTGGCTTGAAGAAAAGAAGACTTGGTGACTTCGCAAAAATCATCTTCAGGTACCTGAAGAGATATCCTATGGGGGAGTTCAACTTGGCTCCAGAAGAGAGATGCCAGCCATGGTTGGATGGATGTTAGACCTGTGCAAAAGCAGAATGAAGCACCTTAGAATTCTTCCTCGATAGCAGCTTCAATGAAAATGAATCCACGTGTTAGCGATGTTGTAAAAGAAGCTTGTTATTGGTCAGGTATGGCTTGGGCTAGAGGGTCTCTGAGGTCCTTCCCAACACTAAAATTCTCTAATTCTTTGTAGGCAACTTTTTCCCAAGAAACATGGTGGCAAAATAGAAGAGATAATAATTGGACAAAGTAAAGTGTCTGAAGGAACTTTTTTTTTAAAAAAGAATTAAGGAGACCAGAGAATTTTTGTATGTAGATGGAAAGAAATTAAGAACTATAACCCACTTATAAAAGACAACATAAGGAGAGAAATTGGAGAAGAAAAGAGTGTAGGAAAGAAGGGAGAAATATACCTACTTTTATCAGCCTATTTACTGAAATGTTTTGCATGTGTGTTTAGCTAAGAGTAGGCAGAGACTCTAGTCTCTCTAAATACTATGTACAAATACATAACTATCTTAAATTGATTGCATATTTATTCTGTATTCTATGTGGACACTTTGTCTTACCTGATAGATTATAACCTCTTTGAAGCAGGGATTGTTTCATTTTTCTCGTTGTATTCATTGGACCTAACATAGTGACAGACACATAGTAGGCACTCAATACATGCTTGATGATTATTTTTAGTTAATTGCTATGTATCATTTATCATGCTGAATAAGTAAGAAACCAGCTATTAACAAGTACAAATTAATATTTGTCAAGACCAGCAGGATCTGGTGAATGATATGAGTAGCAGGTAATATCTTTTCAGTAATTCCTGAATATGTAGGTTATAAAAGAAAGGTAAAGTTGATTTTGAAATGTTTGATAGAAATATGCATTTGTTCTTCATGTAAATAGAATGCAGAAAATTTTTAACCATTAGCTTTTATTTATTCAAGAATATTATGGCACTAGGTACTTATTAAATATGGTGCTTTGCATTTACCATATACTTAATGAAAGCTGGTTGAATTAAATTATTCAATAGAAAGAAATGAGAAATTAGAAAGAAATAACAGCTGTGGAAAGACTGATGGCAAAGGTAATAGCTAAGCTAAAACTTTAAAGGAAGGAATGATTTTTTATTCAGTCAAACCATTTAATTGAATTAGATGGTATTGCAGCTAGTATGATGTTCAGTTAGAAAGAATATTACATACCATTCTTCACTTTATTTCTTCTGTAAGTAATACATATCTTCTTTCACAAAATGAAAAACAGGGAAATAAATTTTATATTTTAATATATGTACACATATTATCTGCCTTCCTGGAGAGGGGAGAAGGGTGGGAAGGAGAGGGAATACTTAAAAAAAAAGAAAAAAATGAAAAATAGAACATCATTATCTATGTCATAGGTGTCAAACTCACCTACTTAGAGTGGCCACAACTGCATTAATATGTAACTGGGAAGTGTTTCACAAATAAGTAAAATACAGTATAGGTTTTTTTTTAAACCTCTCCCTTCTATCTTCAAATCAATACTGTATATTGGTTCCAAGACAGAAGAATGTAAGGGCTACGCAATGGAGGTTGTGTCTTGCCCAGGGTCACACAGTATAAGGATTAAAATGAAGGGTTTGACTAAAATATATGATTCAAAATATTATTGCTCAAAGTCAAAATGACCTTTAATAGCTTTTATTTACAAAAGAGGTGAAAAGAGTAAAAGTAGAGAAAAACAAAAGGGTAAAGAAGGCATTAACCTACTCAGCTGGGACTTGTTGATCTTCAAGTAGAATTAAACTCTCTCCAGAAGATAGGAAGGGAAAGCCAGCTATCCACTCACCCAAGTTCCCTCCAAGAGGCAGGTCAAGACTCTAGCTGAAGGTAATCCTGAGACCAACTTTCTTCCTTGAGCTGACCTTCTTCTTGAAGCCAACGTCCTTCTTGGAGTTGACTTCCCTAGCCTCAGAAATTCAGAGCCTTTTATAGTGGCTCCTTGTCCCTTCCCCCTTTCACAAGGACCAATCAGTTTCCAAAATTGTCTAGCACTGCCCAGGGGGTTCACAGTTTCCTGATTGAATAGTTTCTGAGGCTGTGAACTCCTACAAGTTTCTGACTGATTGAGTTAAAAAAAGGATGGAGCTCTCCAAGTATCTTTCTGACTTCTCACCTAGCACTAAGTAGGGTGTGAATTCAGTAGTTCAAACTTGTGTTGATTCAATCAAAAGGTAGATAAAAGAGAGTTAATCCTGTCTTCACAATCTAGTGAGGTACTTAAGTTAGTGCTACCTCAGGATAGACAGTAAAGAATTCTCTTTCACAACAGGAAGTGTTTAAGGCCAGATTTGAACTAGGATCTCCCATCTCTAGGCTTGACTCTCAATCCACGGAGTCACCTAGCTGCCCCCAAAGCATAGATTTATATATTTTAAAAAAGAATATTATCACAGAAAAATATGTGGCTTTTCATTTAAAAAGTTTCTTTTCATTTTTAAGGAAGGCAAGAGTGTCCAGATCTGTAATCTCACTGGTATAAAGAAGTAGATCAAATTGAAATGGGGTATGAATGGCTAGTACTTTAATAAAAGTTTCATCTGGGTAACTCTGAGATTTACGAAAGGCTTAATTACAGTTTCACAGACTGAGTCCTATAGTATTTTCATTATGAATATTTTTGCCCACTTCGCTTAAAAAAAAAACAACAACTTGGTAAACAAAATTCACTTAGAACCAAAAACAAACAAACAAACAAACAAAAAACAAGAAAACCCACAGTCCATTGCTAAATACAACTTTCTTGGGAGTTATCTGAAACAAGATACTGCAAGAGCAAAGTTTATAAAATTGTATTTCGAGATCTATTTTTTTTCCTCCCTGAAGTTCCCCACTACTGAGTTCTCCATGAGTTTGTATATAAATAATATTAACCCATTTGGACAAAAAGTTTACTTCTTCTCTCTCCTTCCTCCCCCAATTCCTACTTCCCTCACCATCTGTTTTTCTCTGTGTCTCTCTTCCTCTTCCCCTCCCTCTCTCTGTCTCTGTCTCTGTGTCTGTCTCTGTCTCTGTGTCTGTCTCTGTGTCTGTCTCTGTCTCTGTCTCTCTCTCTCTCTCTCTCACACACACACACACACACACACATGCACAGAAATGCAGCATGGACTTTAGTCAAGTCTGATTTGCTCTGTATTATGTGGCTGACCAGCTGTTTGTGCCTCCTGTTTTCTGTCCTGTTGCTCTACTTCCCCTGTTTATCTGTAGGAGGAATGTTTATGGTTGGAAACTTTGCAGGGTAGCTCCCAGAGTTTTTCAAGGAAAAGCTGCTACTGAAAACCCACAACTTCTTAAATAATAAATATGTTATATGGCACTGAGCCAGTGCTCAGACTCAGGAAGCCTTAGTTCCTTTTTCTGCCTGTGTCTTGCAAGGAAGCTGAGAATAAGTTGGTGAGCTCTACTCTTCCTTTACCTAGATATCTAAAAACAAGTATTACTTGTCATCAAGGAACTTAGTTAGGATGTCATGTGATGAAGCCTGAAGAAATTTGGGGGGAGGTGAGTTTTTCAGAAGACAGCCACTATGTCTAATGCTGATATCAATATATATATATGTATATATATATATATTTCTCTTTTTTGTCAGTTTTTACATATGATATAATATGTTGCATGACAATAATAAGATATATACAATTTGTTATAAATGTGTAAAAATGATAATAATATGTTTATCCAAGAGAACCAATTTAGTTATGCCCCAAAATCTTTCATTCTTTTTTAACACCTCCTTCCCCAAGAATACACACTTTCAAGACTCCTTGTGAACATTTAGTGCCAAGTTTAGCCTGGTTTGTCACTGCTGGTGACTTATTCTCATACATATCTCTTTTGGAGGGCAATACCTAGAGGAACTGAGGCATAATAGAAAGAGCATTACAAGTGAATTATGTTCTAAACCTGACTACTTATTACTGGTGTGATAAAAAGGAAAGGAAACCAACTTTGGTGTCAGAGATTCTAGGTTCCAATCCCATCTTTAATTATTTGATCTTCCTAGTCCTTAGGGTTTTTTGTCTTTAAAATAAGAGAGTTGGACTAGCTGGCCTATATGATTCTTCCAACTCTAGATATATCCTATGAATAAACTGTGTGACTTTGGGAAAATCCCTCAGCCTCATGGGACTTCACTTTCATTACCTAAAAAAAATTGGAGAGATTGACCTAAATGATCACTATGATAAAGTTCGGAAATTGCTGGGTCAATTTCCAGAAGTTAAGAGTTATTTCCTATTTCTGTCACTTATTTCATTTATCACCTTGAACAAGTCACTTATCCTCTATGAGATCCAGTTTCCTCTTCTGTAAAATAATAGAGTTGGATTAAATTCTTGAAAATTTTGTCACTGTTCAGTAGTTCCAGTCTGGTCTGACTCATCAGACCCCATTTGGGGTTTTCTTGGCAGAGAAACTGGAGTGGTTTGCCATTTCCTTCTCCAGCTCATTTTTACAGATGAAGAAAATGAGGTAAAGAGAGTCACTAAAACCAACTTGAGATATTTAACCCGGAGAAGAGAAGACTCAATATGGCCATGATCAATGTCTTCAAATATTTGACAGACTGTCATGTAGAAAAGTAAGTAGATTTGGGTTGGTTTGTGTGTTTGCCCTGGTGCAGAAATAGGAGCCATATTTGCATTTGCTGCATATCCACCATCAATGGTTTTACTCAAATCATCAGCAAAATATTAAATATCACATCAAGAAGAGAGATCCAGGACACTTCCTGCCACATTGACATTGAACTAGAAACCTCAGCAGTCCAGCTATCCATCCAATTTATAATCCATTTGATTTATTATTGTTAATTCCCTATCTCTCAATCTCTTCCACAAGAATAGTATGAGATACTCTCTCAAAAGCTTAGCTAAAATCTAGGTAAATTCTATCCACAGCATTCTCCTCATCTACTAGCTTATTAATCCTTTCTAAAAACAAACATGAGGTTAGTATGTCATCACCTCTTCTAAATGAGCCAGACCAGATCTTTGTAATCACAGCTTCCATTTCTATGTTTGCCAACTATCTTTAAAATGATCTTTTCTAGAATTATCCTAGGAATATTGAAATCCCACTCATTGGTCTACAGTTTTCAGACTATTCTCTTCCCTTCATTTTTTAAAGAAAATTGAGACATTTGTCTTCATCCAACTTTGTTCAACTTCTCTCATTTGCATTGATCTTTTCAGATACTAATGACAACAGTTCAACAACCATATCTGGCAGGTCTATAATCAAGAATGAAGTTTATCTAGTCAAGAGACTTCAATTTATCAAAAGTAGTTAAGTGCTCTCTTATGATTTCCTTTTTCTTTTGTAACAGGCAGAAAGATAAAATGACTGAGGAAACAAAGGTTTGATTTTCTAATTACATTGATTTATTAAGCAATGCATGACAATTGCTGACCAAGCCCTGTCCTCTATTAGAGTTGAACCCCAAATACAGGTGGAGACAGATTTTATGCCTTAAACAATTAAAATTTAATTAAAAGGAAGCAATACAAAATTAGGTTTTTAATTAGAGAAAAGATTTGGAACTTTCCAAGCTGGTGGAGGGGGGGGAGTAAATAGGTTTAATTTCCTGAATTCAGGAAAAGAGGTGCCCCAGTCTTCCCCAAGTATTTCAAACAATTGAAGGAACATGGAAACAGTAACTGATTGATCAGTATGGTGCCAATTTTCAGATAAGATATATAGCTTTCTTGAGATATACAATTATGAGAACACTCCTTACATCAGTCTGCATTTCTTCTCAACTAGACCTATGTCCTTGGTTAAGGGTCTCTAGACAGCAGATGGTTCAGTTTCATAGCCACACAGGGCTAGGTTAAAACAACACAATAAGATTTTCCCCCAATTCGCACAAATAAATGTTAATCATAAGACAGAATTTGGAATATGTCTATAACTGAATAAAAAGAAACTAAGCAAGCTCCAGAACTGATTCACAAGATGGGGTCAATGTGATCCACTTAATTCCCATAATTAATCTACTTGCTGTCCTAGTCATCCCAACTCTCTTACACATAGAGGATAGGGCACTGGATCTGAGATAAGGAAGACACGAGTTCAAATCCATGCTTGGGTAGTTATTTTGTTATGAGACTTTGCACAAATTACTTAACCTCTCTGTGTCTAATATGGGATAATAGTAACATCTACTTCACAGGGTTCTTATGAGCATCAAGAGTTTACATATATAAATTGCTTTGAAATTTTAAAGCATTATGTAAATAGAAGCTATTTGTTTTTCTAATGCTCAAGGATCCCACCTTGAGGAACTATAACAAATGTTTTCTACTTTCTTAATCTCTACCTTTTACACACAATTCCATATCAATCTAAACAGATCACCCATTATTACCCCATGTGCATCTCTTTCTGCCTTTATTCAAAGTGGATTGTGGCCATTCTAAAATACTAATCACTTATATTTTCTCCTTGATGGCCTGGAGGAATTCCATACTGACTTCATCATTATCACCATCCTCATTATTACCCGCAAACTCTATGAAATGACCATCTTTCAAAATATGAAGATCCAGGGGAGGAATCAAACTCCTAGAGGAGCAAGATGAGACAAATCTCATTTCTCTCACCTTCCCTGAAACTGGAGATGTCTTGAAGATGATTTCAATGAGCCTACAAATAATTCTTTTATTCAATAATGAAAAGCAACTATTTTACTCACAAGCGTAGAGAGTAGTCTAGAGAACAATAAAAGAATAAGAGAAAGATCATGGTTTCTCCTAGAACCATTTTTCTCTCCATATATCTAAAATGAAAATGAAGAGGCTACCAGGTGGCTAAGTAGATAGAGATCTGTAAAGATTAAAATTTAGGAATATGGGGAGACTGAGGCAGGTAGAAATTAGTTTCTCTCTGCAAGAAGTATTATATTTTTAGAGGTTTATTAAAGGTTAAAGATTAAAGAATATACAAGTAAGAAACATGTGCCTAGGCCAGAGGGCTAGACAAAATAACCTCACATCACGCAAGAGACGCACCTGCTCCAAAACGGAAGTCCAAAAGAGCCCCCAAAAACCTTTGCCACCAGCTTAAATCTTTCCTCGATCTCGGCCCACCTCAGAATTCCCGTGAGATTACAAAGCATTTTGGGGAAGTGGAGCAAAGGCTTGTGGGGATTGTAGTCCTGTATTCGAGTCTATTTTTTACAGATCCAGGCCTGGAGATGGAAGTTCATGGGTTCAAATCTGGCCTCAGACACTTCCTTGCTGTGTGACCCTGGGCAAATCACTAACCCTAATTGGCTAGCCCTTACTTTTCTTCTGTTTTGGAAGTGATTCTTAGTATTTATTGTAATACAGAAGGTAAGGATTTTTAAAAATAATAATTAAATGAAATTAAAATAAAATAAGTTTTTCTGCTACTAGAGTTATCTTAAAGTTACTTTCAGTGAATCTATAAAAACACTCTGATATTTTTATTAAATTATTTTTAAAAATCATTTTATTCACCTACTCAAAAGGTTTACCAAACATTAAGCCAGAAAGATTATAGAATCATTTCTAGTTGAACCTCATCAAATATGAAATGAGAAAAATGAGAATGATAATAACTAATATTTATATGGCACTTCAATTGTGCAAAACATTCTGTATACATAATTCTAAACGCATTTATTGACCACTTATTTATAAATCACATGCAGTTAGATAACATTCTTAGTAGGTTCAAAAGATCCTTGCTTCTGCCTTATCTTAGCTCACATTGACTCACTTAGACCACACTTTTAGTACTTTCTATCACCACCTGATGGCAGCAAAGCAAAGACCCATTTTGACAGTTTGATCAATATGTCAAAGTCCAATCTTAGGTACAAACTGTTGGTCCCAAAACCTTTTATAGAAAACCCAGGTTTATCTAATCATTTTAATTGAGGCAATGTATTTCCAGTTAAAATTAATGAGAAATGGGTTTGCTACCCATGCACAGCCCAAGACTTTTGATACAATGACATTTGAGCAAACTAAAGTCCTAATTTTTTTTCCATCTCAATGACACTCACTAGCATCACTTCTCCCTCATCCTTTCTCAAGTAGAGCTCAAACATCATTCCTAAGTGGATGGTTCCTTTTATTTATCTTATTATTCATATCAGTAACATGAATTTGAAAATTCCTGGATACAGCATCATATATTTAGAGCTGGAATGGAATATGGAGACCATGGAGGCTAAAAAGTCATATGGTTTGCCCAGGTCATATAGAGGTAGTGTTTGAAGAAGGTTTCTTTGAATCCAAGTCTTCCCTACTCCAAATTGAGTGTATTATTCATTATTTCATGCTACCCCTCCACCCAGACTCCAAATGACTGCTAATCATATTCTTGTTGCATTTATTTATTAGAGTTTTGGTTCACCTTCCATCAGTCAGTCTTCCCTGGTCTTCTCTCATCCCATATCCCTTTGGTGTTCAGGTGGCTTTCTCCTCCCCCTGGTAAAATCCCAATGTTGCATCCAAGAAGACCTTTCCACTTTTATACCCCCTCCAATATCCTTGAGATAACAGATAACATGTCTATAATAATAAATTCTTTAAACAAAACTAGCAAAGTTGTTTAAATAACATTGTGGGGGAGGCAGGTCTTTCTCCTTTAAATTCCAGGAATCCAAAGTAGGCTCTGCTCATGCCTCACTCCCATTCTTAATTACTTTAACTCCTTAGCTGCTGCATGACAGCAAGGCTTCATCAGATGTTTTGACTAAAAGGACTAAAAAATAGAAAAACACGAATTCAAGAACTTGTGATTTCTTTGTTTGGTGGCTCTTTTTTTTTTATCAGAAGATGCCTTTGACTCTGGAGAAATAGAACATTAGAATAGGGACCAACAGGAATGAGGGTGACTTTTTGGGTTTGATCTAGGCTGTAGGTTCAGGGGTGAGAAGTAATAATGGATCATTAGCTTTTCTTTTAGGATAATTAGCCTAGTTCATGAAAACTAGAAAGGAGATAGAGACCCAGGATAGATGGTTTTGTCTGGCCATAAAGATTGTATAATTAGGACTCTAAAACTTGAATGTGATGGTCAGGGTATAGGAGAGTGATGAATGCCAAGAACCCAAGAAGACTTGGGTTTGATGACTTCTTGCCTATTAGGGAAAGAAAGGAATCCAGAAAGATCCATGTGGGTATGGAAGAAAGAATTCTGGCTTTAGAGTCAGTGGATCTGATTGAAATCCTTGCTCTTCTTACTAGTTGTTTTACTTTTAGGTAAAAAAAAAACCTTTTTAAGGTTCATTTCATTATATAGAAAATAAGGGTATTGATGATATCTCATGCATCTTCCAGCCATTCCTCCATGACCATGAATGTAGAATGTGGACCTGCCATTTTAGTGGTAGTCACAATGGTAGATTGAATGGAATGAATTGCCCTGACTTTCTTTTTAAGCGCTGTCCATTTGATTGTCAACATTATAAGATTTGCTTTGACATTGTCATGGGTGGTAGTTTCATAACCAGCACATCATTCACCAATGAAGAGGCTACTATTTTTTTTAGTAGCATTCAGGATGGCAGATTGAATTACGATAAGGAAAGGGAAGGAGAATAACCATTTATATAGCACCTATTATGTGCCAAACACTATGCTAAACACTTTATAAATAATCTCATTTGATCTTCACAACAATCCTGCGAGGTAAGTACTATTATTATCCACATTTTGTAGCTGACACATGCAGGGGGTAAATGACTTGCCCAGGGTCACACAGTCTGAGGTCAAATTCAAACTCGAGTTTTCATGACTCCAGGCCTGACACTCTATCCACTGTACCAACAAACTGCCTCAATATTCTTAGAACTTAATGTTCTTATCAGCTATTTTTTGTTTGATTCCCACCATTATATAAGTCTTGTATCAACCTTGCAGTGTGTGTTAAGTTTTGTAAGTAGCAACTCATTTACCAGTATAGAGATTACCATTTCCTCCCCCTTCAAAGAAAGCTTGCTAAAGGAGATTCAGTTGGTCCTGTTCCACAGCAATTACATGGAATGTTTCACACAAATCAAAATCTCTATTTACATTAGAGATGCTAGAAAAAGCTGGTCTCTCCTTATCTTTGCAAAGCAATAAAAACAACTGAAGGATATATAAATGGCTAAAGGGCTGTCCTTGAGAAAACCCAACAGTACTGAGTCCAATTTTTCTTCACGAAGTAGATCCTTTGGGATATCAAATGCACTTGAATATTTAGTTAGGAAGTATTTTTCCAGTTTAAACAAATTGTGTCTCTGTTGCTAAAGGCAAGCAATGAACTGAGGACTTGGGGACTCCCACGGCCTCTTTCAGCCTTACCAATGATTCATTGTTTGACTTTAGGGACACCTTCACTCTCTTCAGTAAAAAAAAAATGAAGGGTATCCATCCATATTAAATAGTTAAGGAATAACTTCAAATTTTATTTTAAAACAGAAAAATATATAATAACAACATGAACAATAAGCCTATCCCAGGGTCCAAAAAAGATCCATATTTCTAGGATGACTAAGGTTTGATGACCTCTATAATCAGCTTAAGATCAACTTCAAATTTTGCTGTCCAAGGCAGATTTAAATGAGTAAGAGTAGTGTCATTATACCTTCCTTTATTTTTTGATATTTTTTAATGTGAATAGACATTAAATAAGACAAGTATATATATTTCCTCCTTGAGTCTCAACTGCTTTGATTTTTGTTTCTTTTCTCTTTGAAAACTTTTATTTGGCTTTCCAAAGGACCACTTCTATTCTCACTCATCTATTTACCACTAGTTTATCTCTTTTCTGAAAGTGATAGTCTAGGTAGTACAGTAGATACATGGTAGAATAAGAGTTAAAAACTGAATTTAAATCCTGTTTCACACTCTTACTAGCTTTGTGATCTTGAAGAAGTTTCTCAACCTCTCTCATCCTTAATTTTCTTATATGTAAAATGGGGAACAGTGCTGCACCTGGAGTCAGGAAAATCTGAATTCAAATTCAGCCTCAGACACTTCCTAGCTGTGTGGCCCTGGGCAAGTCACTTAATACTATTTGTCTCAGTTTCCTCCTCTGTAAAATAAGCTGGAGAGAGAAATGACAAACTACTCTAGTTCTTTGTCATGAAAACCCTGATTGGGATCACAAAGAGTCAGCCATGACTGAAAACAATTGAACAATAACAAAAAATAGGGATAATGATATCACTTAACTCATTGGGTTGTTATGAAAACAATTAATGAGAGAATAAACATAAGTAAAAAAATAAAAAAGCACTTTGCAAACTTGAAAGTACTATATAAAGTTTAGCTACTAGTATCACTATTATCCTGGCAATCTCAACTTGACAGGCATTTCCCCTCCAGTGTGCCATCATAGCTTGGTGAGGTCTTGTGCTTTCCAGTAGTTCTTAGAATCAATCACTCAGTACTACTAGAATATTAATTGTTTTTCTCACACAAGTCAGAAAAGACACAGAAAGCACATTTAAAACTAAGAAATTGGAAGACAACCAAGGAATTTTCTAGCCAACAACCCAGCTGGGCAAGATAGCCTGGAGATCAAATATCAATCAAAGTTAGATTGTTTAATTCTGGCTTGTACTTTCCCTTTAACTTATGAATATAAAAATCTGCTTGATATCATCTCCTTTATAGGTTAAAATGTTGGCATGCTCCAGCTTCTGCTCACTCTGGCAACTTCAACACAGCATCCTTTTCAATCCACCCACACCAACCAGCTTTTACTTCTGGCTGTCCTCAGGCAACAAAGTCTAAAATCATGGCCCTGGGAAACTGAGGAATATTTATAGAGCTTTGCAAAATACAGGTTTTCCTTACACATTGGCGTGTCAAGAGCATGGCAGCCTCCACTCTGGAAAATCCATGTAAAATATTTTTGGTTCTCCCTTCATACCAGAGAAGTATGATTTTTTTCTTTTTTTATGGGGTATTTACAGTACCTTATTGTAAAATTTGGCTTAAGTACTTGGTCATAGTGTATACCATTTTGAAATATTTTCTGTGTCATCTGCTGGCCTTTGTCTGTCATCTGCAGCTTCTGCCAAATTCCCCCAAAATTTGACATTAATCTCTTAGACCAACCTGAGATATATCAAAATTGCTTGGGAAGGGGGAGTTTCAGTGTGGAAGGGATGCCTGCGCACCTCTTACTTATGCTAACTTGATAACTTTTTTGTTGTCAAGGTGGCTTTAGGAAACAGATTTTCTTTCAAGACTTCTATAATAAACACTGCTCCATTTCTTTAGAGTCAATTGTATTCTTTGTAATCCCAGAAACTATATTTAAAAAGGCAAAAAGCTGTGCCAAGCAATGCTACTTTTAGTGTGATAAAATGTTCTCTGGTTGGTTATGGCCAAAGAAACCGTCATCTGATGACTAATCTATTTGTGATGACCTTAGACAGGTACAGCTGTATCAGGACCACAATCAAAGCCTTTTCAACTTGGTGGAACCTGTCAGAGGTTAGAATTCACTGAAATAACCCTTGAGAACCCACGACCATCTACACTGAATGCTGAGGAATTGAAGTGAGACTTGTGGAGGTCTCAATACATTGGGTAGATGTATTTCAATAGAGAGAATGTTACCTTTGGAGTCAAGGTATCTGAGTTCAGAATTTGAACCCACCACTTCTGACTTGTATAAGTTATGTCCTCATTCTCAGTTTCCTTACTTGTAAAATGACAAGTTTGATTTAGATAACCTCTAAGTCTCTACAAACTAAATTCGTGATCCCAGGATGACCTATAAAGGATTTGGAGAGAAATTTGGAAAAGAAGTGCAGAAGGCAAGAAGGCATGGACGGGTTGTAATTTGATTCAACAACATTAAATAAGCATCTTCTCCATGCAAGGCATCGTGCTAGGGCTATAGGTTTGACTTTGTTACCCTCTACACAAGCACCAGTGAATCCTAATTATCTCTAGGACTGAATATAAAATTTTGTTTGGCTTTTAGTGTCCTTTAAAACCGGACACCTCTCCTACCTTTCTGGTCTTTTTATACTTCATTCCCTTCCATGTACTATATGATGCAACGACATTGGTCTTTTTGCTGTTCCTTAAATATGTGCTCCATTTCCCAACGCTGCTCCCTTTTAGTGGCTGTCCCCCAAGCCTGGAATACTCTCCCTCTTCCTCTTCTCCTCCTCATTTCCCTGGCTTCTTTCAGGAGTTAGCTTAAAGCCCACCTTCTGTGGGAGACCTTTTCTTGGTTCCTTCCCAACCCCAATCCCACTTTCACTGCTTGCCCCCAAGACGTAAAATCTCTCTCTATTTTATGCTGCATAGATAAATATAGATCTGCAGATAGGCATATTGGTGTATATGACATAGAAGTATAATAATAGACATGCACATAGTATCTCAAGTTGACGATCAGTATAGCATAGGGTAGGGGAAAAGGTGCTGACTTTAGAGTCAAGAACTATTGAACCTGGCTTTAAGACACTTAATTAGCTATATGTCCCTGGGCAAGTCACATAACTTCCTTGTGCCTCAGTTTCCAGATATGCATAATTGAGGGTTGGACTTAATGGCATCTAAGGTCCTTCTAGCCCTTAATCTACGACCCTGTGATATATACATTTCTTCATATATAAAAAGAGGCAATCATACTGGCACTACCTACCTCCTGGAGTCATAAAAATAAGTTGTATATTTGTAAGTTCTTTTTTTTACTTTATACATGTTTAATATTTTAATTAAAGGGCATAATCTCACTTAACCACTTAAATAGACACTTTTCTTCCATCTTAGAATCAGTATTCTGTGTATTGGTTCCAAGACAGAAAAGTGGTAAGGGCTAGACAATGGGCGTTAAGTGATTTGCCCAGGATCACACAGCTAAGAAGTGTCAAAGGCCAGATTTGAACCTTGGAACTCCTGTCTCTAGGGCTTTCTCTCAATCCACTAGCTGCCCCCTCAGTTAATCATGCTAGATGAAATCAGTTATATTCAAGGACCTTAGATGTCATCAAGTCCAACCCTCCATTATGCATAACTGGAAACTGAGACACAAGGAAGTTATGTGACTTACCCAGGGACATATAGCTAATTAAGTTTCTAAAGCCAGGTTCAATAGTTCTTGACTCTAAAGTCATCACCTTTTCCCCTACCCAATGCCATACTGATCATTAACTTGAGATGCTATGTATACGCATATTATTCCTCTTTCTGCCCTCTAAAGCACCTAGAACAGCATAAGTAGAATATAAAGCTGGAAAGGACTTTAGAGATTATCCAGTTGCAGAGAAACAGGTTTCAACCTGATAAAAGGACAAACATCCTAACATTAGAACTGTATCAGAGTAAAATAATCTTCCTCCACTGTACTTCCCCTTGTCAACGAGAAGCAATGTATCAATGAGAAAATACTTGTCACACGTAGGTTGCATTAAGTGGTAGCTGAGGACCCTTCTGTCTTTAATTGTGATTGTATGAGTTCTGAAACTTCTTTTTATCAGTGAAGATTGAACTAATTTTTCACTTTAAGAACAATGTACTTTAGCGTTAAGTCTACAAAGGTCAAAGAAATCTCTAAATTGGAAAATTGCTCATTTTAAATCAATTTGCCAATGCCACAGCTGGTAAATAACTTCCAAACTTGTTTTAAACTATATGTCTATTTAAGGATGATTGCTTGACTTAGCTTTCTTTTGCTGTTGCTACTTTGGGTGTTGTTGTTGTTGTTGTTGTTGTTGTTGTTGTTGTTGTTGTTGTTCTTCTTCTTCTTCTTCTTCTTCTTCTTCTTCTTCTTCTTCTTCTTCTTCTCTGACATCTCTACCTATTATTTCTTGAGAATAGAACTCTCAGGGTGAAAACTATCCCCTTCCCCACTCAGAAAGTTCCCTGTGCCACTCAGAGACTTAGTGACTTGTCCATGGTCCTACAGCTAATATAGTATCAGAGGCCAGACTTGAAACCAAGTTTTCCTGACTTAAAGGTCAGCTTTCTAACCACTAAACCACACTGCTTTTCAACATTTCAGATCTACCATCTATAACTATTTAGATATCCTTCTTAATATAGTAGTAGTATTAGCATATATAATCTGAAATTCCAAATTTTGACTACCCACTCTTAAAATAATAGTTTCATTTTTCATATAACCAGAACACCATGAGAAAAGAAATTTGATCTAAATAGTTGTAACATTTTTTTTGGTTTTGTTTTTCAAAACATCCTAAATGACAACAATTAGTGATTGATTTTGGATATTTAGAAGGTCTGGGAGAAAAATAATGTGTGTGTGTGTATGTGTGTGTGTTTATGAGAGACAGAGACAAAGAATGAGAGATAGAGAGGGAGGGCACACTTCTTTAATTAGGATCATAGATTGAGTGTTAGAAGGAACCATCAAGATAATTTAATCCAGCTCTCTCATTTTACATAGGAAAAAACAAAGTCAGTGAACTTGCTCAAAATAGTATGGCTAATTAAAGGTAAAGTCAGAATTCAGACCTAAGTCCTCTGACTCATTTTTCCACTGTAAGCTTTGCTGGCCCAACTTTCCTCCTGTAGAATCATGTAGTGCAACCAGAATTACCAATGGATCCTTCAAAAAATGTAAAATTCCTTATGACTGGTGGTTTGGGTGGGAATTATTCCCAGGTCAAGTTCACGTAATAACATCAGAAATTCCAAAAGAAAGTAAAGTGATTCACAGAATATCTTTCCTTAAGAAATACAGTAACATTTACAGTAGATATCTCTAGAGTTTAGATGGGCTGTCTACTCTCCTTTTCAATTAATAAAAACTTACCATACCACATATAATGGGATTCTAAAAGGCTTTTCATGTCATGTTAAAAAGAAAAACAAACTATACGAAGATTCCATGTGGTGTCTGTCCATTAACTGTGTATCATTTGCTTTTAGCATCTGTTTGTATTGCAAGGAGTTGAATATTTAGGAAATCTAAGATAGCACATGAATTATTTAGTTACTTAGGCTTTTATATGAAGATCCTATAAAAACTGAATTTGTATTTTAAAAAATTACAAATATGCACTTACTTTGAAACTTTAGTAATACGAGTGAGACCATTCTAACAAATTCCTTAACATTATATCTACTCTCTTATATTTACACCGAGACACTTGGAGGAAATGAATAAAAAGAAACATTAATAGTAGGAATAGATGAATAACTATGGGAACACATAATTTTTTACAGGATTCAAAGCTCAATAAAAGATTTACTAATAGAAGCAGATATGTCAATATGTAAATGTAAAAAAGTGCAATTAACAACTTAGTTAACCTTGTATTTTATACAGGAGACAAACTTTGTTCCATAAGCATCACAGAGACTTTGATGGATTAAATAAAGAACCAGGATAAGCAAAATAGGTTTCATATATTCATATTTATATGTTAGAGTTACCTACAGTATATATTAACCAGATGTTATCTTGTTAGTAAATGCAAGAATGGGGGAAAAGAGATTTGATAGAAAGCATTTGAGTAAAGATCAATAGAAGTGATATTTCTTTAGAATATGTCAAAGGTCATCTGGATAAAAGGAAAAAAATAGATAAGTTCAGGAAATAATTCACAAATCTGACACAGATGCACTAGTGAATGGGGGATGGGTGGGAAATTTAATTATTCCAATAGTTGCTGGAGTTCTCTGCCCCAAATGAATGGCTAATAATTTCCTCATTTTCCTTAATTATACTTTTACTATTCAAAATGTAGAAGAACCAATTAGAACTGTAGCTCTAGTGCTATTATGAGTGAGTTGGAGTGCAAATTATAGGAACCATTTTGGTGGGGGAGCATGACCATGCCATCTTAAAATTTGTTTTAGAGGAGAGGAAACCTGCATCCTAGATATGCATCCTAGACTTTTTGGAGAGTGTATTTCAAAGTCAAACTGTTCTTAAGGAAAGAATGTTTGACTCATGGCTTCAAAAAGAGGCCAAATGGGAATGTGAACTTTACAATATATGTTATTTGAAGAAGAATCCCAACTGTCCTCAACTTCATGGTTATCTTGGCAACATGTAACTGCCTTCCTCTCTATCAGCTGGTTGTGAACCCTCTAAATGTCGTTTAATTTGCAACCTGATTTAGTTTGCCAATAAAGTCTGTTTAATTCAGTTTCTTTCCTTACATGAGACTATGATTCTACTTAGGTAAAAGTTTGTTCAACTTTTATGACATTGATGGAAGCATAGAATTAGGAATCCTTCTTTTTAAATTTTATAGCCTAAAATAATATATGAGATTGCAATATATAAAAGAATTTATTTCTTGGTCATTCTAATATAATTTTGCTTATATAAACTTATCAGAAAATCCAATTCCTATTTTTTTGAATCTGGAACCTGTGTTTATGTATAATAAAACTTAGATTATGGACTCTATAATTCCTATATTTTGGTAAATTTATTTTGGCAGCAGTTACTTACCATACAAACTCAAGAAGAAGTTATTTCTCTCATGACAGGATACAGAGTTGTTGTTAGAGATGAGATGTTCAGGAGGCAAACAATTTTGAAACTTTTCCATCTCCAAATATATCCTTTGGAGGTAAAAGCCACACCATAGCTGACATTGTCTAAGGATGTGATCGATCATCTCTGACAGAAACTTTGACATATCAAAGAATGACATAAGTAGACTTTACTTTTTTCTTTCTCTTAGCAGGATTTTAGCAATGTGTTTTCTGAAGAGACCTTAAAGCAATTGGATACATTTTAATGTTCTTTCCTGGGGAGTGGTAGACAATAGATAGATATATCTACAGTATGCTCTTTTTTCAACATTTTAAGGATTTCTGCAGTTGTGGTTTGGACATTGCATACATCTATAATGATACTATTATCTCTACTAAGGAAAGAACTGGAATGATTTCCTAGGAAGAGGAGGAGAAGTGCTATGTTAGGGAATAACAGTAATGATTGTCATTGTGTATCATTTTAGCAGTATGGCTCAAAAGAGTTAAACAGACATGAAAAGGTACCACAGTGGACAGAGTGCTGGACCTGGTGTTAGTAAGACATGAGTTCAAATTCTGCCCCAGACACTTACTAAATATACAATCCTGGGCAAATCACTTAAATTCTATCTTGGTTTTCTCATCCATAAAATTAAGATAATATCTACCCCTGGAAGTAGTTTGGAGAATTAAATGAAATAAATAGGTAAAATGGTCTGCAAACCCCAAATGCTAGATATTATTAAAAAGGAAGCACTTCCCACCTAATAAATTCAAGCTGTCAGACATTTATTAAATGTTTAATATGGGCAAAGCATTGTATTAAGACCTGGGAAATGCATGTTCAATGAGCTCACAATTTATAGCAGAGTAGAACATTTATAAAATATCTAGAATGTAGTATATAAATGTACTTGATATTTATATAAAGACTATATGAAAAATTCAAATATCAAAAAATGGACAATAAGTTTAACGTAGTCTCAAGGAAAGAATATTGGATCTGGAGTTAGATGATTTGAATTTGAACTCTAGTTTTAGGATTCACTACCTGTATTACCATGGACAAGGTATATCACCTTCATGGCCTGTTCCTACATTGATGGTAGACAGGGAAGGAACTAGATAATATCTAAGGTTCCTTTCAGCCTCAAATCACATGCTCATAAACAAAGTGCTCTCTAAGGACTGAGCAGAGAAAGATGGAGTGTGACTAGGGGAATCATGAAAGAGGTAGCATGGTATATGAAGCATGTCTTAAAGGGATTCATATATCAATTAGTAGGGTGGTACAGTGGATAGAACACCAGACCTGGAGTCAGGAAGATTTGAGTTCAAATATGGTCACAGACCCTTACTAGCTGTGTGACCCTGGATAAATCACTTCTCCTTGTTTGTCAAAGTTCCTCATCCATTAAATGAATTGAAGAAGGAAATGGCAAGCCACTCCAGTTTCTTTGCCAAGAAGAGCCCCACTGGAGAGTCAGGCATGACTAAAATGACCATCACATTAAGAAGTAAAGATGGAGGAGGAAGGAATTCCAAGGGTAAGGAGCAGCACGAGTAGAAGTTGGGGAAGAATGAGTTAGCTGGACATAATGATTCCAGGGATGGCAAATAGTATGGATTGAAAGGAGTAAAGGATCTGATGGATAAAGTAGGTTTGAAAGGTAAGGTGGTTGCCTTCCACAAGTCTCCAGCTACAGCTAGCCTGCCAGACCAATGTGTGAGTTAATCTACATCTCTGCTACTGCATCTGTTGTCATTTCAGCAAGATGACAATTGAACACTTAGTAGTTGAAGCTACTTACTCAGGCTCTAATTGAACCTCTTAAGATGATCCAGCTTTTCAGGCTGCCCCCCCCCAATGAATCAGTCTGAAATACACCAAGCATTTACATCACTCAAACATTCTTCCAGTTGCCTAGTGACCACAGTGAAGAAGGTAAATACAATGGTACTTCTAGATGGATATTGTTAATACATAATTATCACAATGAAGCTTTGACAATGACAATCATGTTGCTCTTTTGTTCAAATCCTGACCTGATATGAAATGCTGACCCCTGTGGATGGGTCTAAGGTGGGAGACATAAGAAAAGAACTCTTATGCCACCCCAACTTTTCCTTTTTTCTGAACTTCTGTATTATTTAGCCTCTTATGTTGCTCTTGTTGTTTAATCACTTTCCAGTGAAACCTTCCTCTTGACTAATTCTTTATGACTCCTAGGATTTTTCTTAACAAAGATACTAGAGTGGTTTGCTTTTTTGTTCTCCAGCTCATTTTACAGTTGAGGTGTTCAGGTAAACAGGGTTAAATGACTTGCCCAGGGTCACACAGTTCATAAATATCTGAGGTCAGATTTAAAAGCATGAAAACGAATCTCTCTGACTCCAGGCCCCAAGAACTCTATCCACTGTGCCACCTAGCTGCCCTTATGCTCTTATAGTACCAATTAATACTTCATAATTTACTTTCACATGCATCTTTCTAATTGTTTCATTTGTATTAGGAAGGTAGAAAAGGAAAGGAAAGATACAAGCATTTATTAAGAACCAACTATGTGCCAAACACTATGCTAAGTAATTTACAAATATTATCTCATTTGATCCTCACAGAGGGGTTATTATCATACCCATTTTACAGCTGTGGAACTGAGGCAGATAAATGTTAAATAATTTGCCCAGGATCACACAGTTAATAAGTATCTGAGCCTCCATGATTTTAGGTCTACTACTCCTTCCCCTTTGTGACCTAACTGTCTCTCATAGATTCAAAGACATAGAGTTGGATGGAAACTTAAAGGTAATTTGTACAACCCCCATTTTGCAGATTAAAAAACTGAGGCACAGAGAGCTTAAATGACTTGCCCATGGTCACACAGAAATTAAATGGAAAAAGATAAAATTTAAATCAAACTGTCTGACACTATTCCTAATACTCTCTCTACATGGTGTTGTCAATCCATGTACATTGCAAGCATATTGAAGGCAAGGTCTAAATACAGTGGAAAGAATTAGGTAGTATTTATACCTTACTCTCTGGTGTCAAAGAACTTTGATACTACCAATAAAAATATCAGCAAGTCACTTAACTTTCCTTGACCTCAGTTTCCTCATCTGTAAAACTGGAGGTTAGACTAATGACATGTGATGTCCCTTTCAACCCTAGACTTATTATTCCATTATAATTCACACCATTGGTCACTTCAAGCATTTCAAAAATACTTATCCATTGTGTAATCTATTTTAGATGGGGAGCCATTTGATGGATGCAAGCTTTGAGCTAGCTTCTCTTTAGGAAGAGGATTCTTTGGAAACACAGGATGATGGAAGGAAGAACAAAGGCCTGGAAGGCACATGAGCAGAAAATATGGCTGAGAAGAGTAGACTGTACCAAGCTGAGTTATTTGAGAAGCTCTGACTTGCTTCTTCCAGCTGGGAAGGTCTTTATAATTCATTGCTTTGTCCTGACTCCAGAACTCCTTGAAGTTCACCACACTACTTTTCTTCTCCAAGATAGCAACAGATAGTAGCCAAAACAAAGGGAGGGGATATAACAGTGTCTAATGAGGCATAAAGGACCCTTTGTCCTTTTTTCCTCTAATGCTGAGTGTGTATAGGATATCCCTTTGGCAGGGATGAGAACAGTGGCTGACTTCTCATAATAAAGCAACAAAAAACAGAGTTTGCTAATCCTTCATCCCTAGCTCTTCCTTTTTGCTCAGGCAGAAACTTTCTAAATACCCATACATTCATCTAAAACCTGTCCTCTCCAAGTCTCTCAACAGAATTTAGCAAGCATTAGATGACCTAGTTCCTGACATAGAGATGTTGATAGTTTAACAATAAGTAGAATCCATTTTTAAAAGATCAAAGAGAATAATGAAAATGCATTAAAACCAGATTTGTCATTATAGTAGTGTGGAAAACTTGGTATAAGATAAGGAAGTTCCTCTCCCAGTGCAAATATTCACTTGCTCTGGGGCTGAGAGATCAAGTGACTTGTCTAGGGTCTCTGAGTCAGTATTTGTCAGAGATTTTAAGCCAGCTCTTCCAGACTCGAAGGGAGCTCTCTCCTGAGTACAATATGCTACTTCTAAAAAATCATATTTCATCAATCATTGTTCCACACAATTACTTGTCTAACTAGAATCAAATAGAATTTATTTATGGATGCTTCATGGAGGAAGTGCAGGTAAATGACACTAAAAGGACAAGCTCAGTCAGGAAGAACCAGAGAAAGTTTTGATACTGGAGTGAGTAAATTGTGATGAGATTGGTCAATTTTTGCTTAGGCAGAACACTGTTCCTTTCTATATATTCCGCAGAAAGCCATTTATTATCATTGAAGTGCCAGATATGCGTCTAGCCTCCATTTGAGAAAAGACTAATGGCAATCTTTGATCTGGGGAGACGGCTTTAATCTATGATATAGAGTCAGTCAAATAGTCACCATTTGTGAATCATTTTCAAAACTCCTTAATGACTAGAATATTCTTTCCTTAAAAAAATATTTTTTCTAGCACTGGAAGAGAATGACTTCAAGATTTCCTACTTATCTCTAGAATAGTAAATAACTAACTCAGAGCTGATTTGCAGTCCATTCACTTACCTTTTCAGTATTCTAACACAAGGCTTAGAACTGAGGCTACCTTGAGAGCTCATCTAATCCATTCCTTACATAAAGGCAGGACTTCAGTATCCACAAGACACCAAAAATGACCGTATATCTGGCCTTTTTTACATTTTTTTTAAATCAATTGTCTGCAGCCTCATGAAAGGCATCGTTTCTTTTCTTATTTTCCAGGCACTTCTGAGTGACTGAATTATGTGCCATCAGGCTGGAAAGGATGTTTCCAATAGACTTTTACTTATCAATATTGGGGATATTTTGACTATCAAGGAGGAGTTTCCACAGTAAAAAACAAAATAAAACAAACAACAAAAAACAACAACAAAAACAAAAACAAAAAACCATTCTATCTTTAAGAAAAGAAATGTAAAATTCTTCTCTCAGCTACCATCTCCTCCCCAGCTCTTTGCCAATGGCACCAGACATCGGGCCCTGAAGAACTTATCTTTCACTCTTGGAACTCCCATCCTGAGCCCTGATTGATAAGGCCATGATGATAACATGTCCTGTTCTATCTAGGTAGGACTCAGCCATGTTTTACTTCACTCTCTAGTTAGCTCCTGACAAGCTATCTTGTCATAATTGGCATTCATTATGTTCTCCCCGTCTTTTACAATTCTGAAACCATAATCAATTCAACACTGCTATTGCTACTTACCTAATGGCTCTGCTTGCCAAATCAAACTATAACTACTTCTATATATGTATATATATATATATATGTATATACTCATAGATATGTATATAGATAGTTAGATAGATACATAGATATAGATAGATACATAGATAGATAGATACAAAAATATCAATATTGTCTCCTCCCACCGGAAAGTGAGTTCCTTGAGTGCAGGGTCTCTATCATATTTGTTGTTAAAAGCCCAGTGTTTTAAAGTGATCATTCATTAAATTCTTATTCATTTATCAAGCCATAAAGTGACACATCAGAAGGCAAAACAGTTCCGATGGCAATAAACTCAGATTCAGGATGTATAGAACTAGATGAGACCCTATCCATTTTATGGATAAATAATCTAAGGTCCAGAGACTAGATTCACTTGCTTACAGCAAATCAATGAACCCAGAACCCATATATTGCTGATATTGATCAAAATAATGATATAAAATCAGTATCAAGATATTAACCAGATATTGACCAAGGACCAAGATGGCCACTATGAAGACCTGGAAGTCAGGTAGGGGGAAATCCTGAGTAATGAGATTGTCAAACGCTTTTAGATGGGAAAAAAAATCTCCCTTTTGAAATCTGCAGCAGCAAAGCACCTGACGCTCATATGGTGAGTGATTTGGCCCTCCAAAATCATCTTAACTAGACCTGCAGTTTCCCTTCTTATCTGAAGACATTCAAGTCTAGCTTAGAGTGTTCTTCTGAGGCCTGGTTTGCTCCTGATCAGCAGGTGATGGTGTTCAATCACTTTCCTTCTCCACAGCTTTATTTTCCAACTCTTTAGGGAGGCTGCTGTCACTCATTCAAGTCACCACGGCCCCTGTGAGTGCTCCACTGATGGGTAACTTCCTAATCACTCCATTTAGACACTCTAAAGGATAACTTAGGATTTAGAAAAAATAAAAATCTGCACTACTCAGAGCACTTAATGTTTGTGGAGGAGAAAAAACCCTGCATAAATAACCAAGGATGCTATTTTCATGCCTGCCTAATTGAATCCCTTTCATCATCTCTCTTTGTCTCTCTTTACAGTGACAATTGCTGTGAACTGTGATCTCATTAGGTCTTCCTTTCCTCCTTCCATCTGCTCTGGGGTTATCAGGCTCGCAGCTGCTCTGCAGACTAAAGCTGTGAGGGAACTCTGGAGGCTTTTGGGAAGCTGCAGCCAGAGGCCCTTCAATGTGGGGACAGATGCTGGGGAAAATGGGCTTCTGACACTCCCAGCTGTTTCTGGTTGCCTAGTTAAAAGCATTTCCCTTTGAGCTGTATGTATGTGTGTATGTATGCATTTATGTGTGCATGTATGCATGCATGTATTATGTGTATGTCATATGTGTACTGTATGCAAGTATGTGTATGCATGTGTGTCCATGCATATATGTACACACATACATGTAAAGCATATAAATGTGCATGCAAATAGACATGTGGGACTAGGCATGCATGTGTGTAAATTTATAACACACCCATGCATGTGTGTTTAGACATGTGCACACGTGTGCATGTAAATGGGCATGCATATGAATCTATGCATGCACACATATATCATATATGTGCCCATCACTTTGTGTATCCACATGTGTGCTTATATGTATATGCATGTATACATGTCTAGAAATGTATTGCTATATACATATGTGTATGTAACTTTGTATATACACATGTATGTGTACATATATACATATATGTATTATATAATATGCACATGTGGTATTATATATATGTATATGTGTATACACATATGTATGTGCATCCCTTCCAATACAATGAATATATTCCTTTCTCTAAACTCTTCTCTGGGGAAGCAGTCCTGGTTTCATTCAGACAGATAAGTGACTCTCTGGGTAGGACAGTGATTTGGAATCAAAAAGATCTGGATTCAGATCTTGCCTCAGACACAAACTATGTGACCCTAGGAAAATTAGTTAATTTTTCTCAGTCTTGGTTCCTTCATCTGTGAAATGGAGATAGTTATAATTTATGTAGCTCACAGGGTTGCTGTGAAATTATTGTGAGGTTGTTGTGGCATTACATATGTAAAGCACTTAGCAAACCTTAAAGTGCTAAATAATATAGCTACTATTATTATTATCAAGGCAATCCCAGTAGACAGAAGTAATGTCATGGATAACTAATGATATTTTCCTGTAACTTTAAATGTTCCCAGGAATGTTCTGATGTATTAAATTTTACTTGTCTCTAGCATGATCAAAAGGGATTATACCTTTATTTGCAAATATTCAGGAATTCAAATTCATTTGGAGACTAGATTTTAGATTTAGTACGACTTGAATAAAGCAAACCCTCATCTTTTGGATGAGGAACTGAACAGCACCGAGAGGTGAAGTACTTTATCTAAGGTCACAAAAATAAGTGGCAGGACCAACATTTGAACCCAGCTCTTCTGACAGCACTTTTTGCCCACTGTACCATGCAGTATTCTGAAGCTGGAGACCTTAGAAAGAGTGTAGTCTAACATTCTCATTTTCCAGATGAGGAAACTGATCCTAAACTATTTACATCATCTCCTAATTGGTTTCCCTTCTCCAGACTCTCTTTTTGTCAATCAGCTGTTAAAGTGATAGTATTCCTCAAGTGCAAGTCTGACCATGTGACATAGAAAAGCTAGCATTAGTCTGGAGTCTGAAAACCTGTGTTCAAATATTGCTCACTAACACTTGTTACCGGCCACAAACCTGATACTGTAAAGCTGCTAAAAAGCTCAGACAAATTGGAAAAAGAAATTAGCAAGAGATGGAAATAGTCAGTGTTGGAGGAGTTGTGGAAACAAGAGCCTACAATACGTTGTTGGTGGAAAATTTTGTAACCTGCAAATTTTGGAAAGCAATTTGAAAATAAATGAGGAGAGTAACTAAAATGAACATACCAGAGGTTTCACTCCTAACCACGTACCCCAGGAAGGACAATGACAAAAGGAAAGAACTCTTATATACCCCAAAATATGGGGACATACCCCAAAAAAGTGCTTTTTGAAGCAGCAAAGAAGTAGAACCAGGTAGATTTCCTTTGATACTGATACGGATAAGCAATTTGTTATATATAAAAACATAATCATAATATAATAAATAATCTTAACTACTAGGTGCCAGGCACTATACTAAGCACTTTACAATTATTATCTCATTTGATCCTCACACAACCCTGGAAGGTAGTTACTCCACTGCACCCCCCAGCTGCCTCTATGGCTGTGGAATATTATATATTAGGTGTGACAGTTTCAGCATGTAGGGTTTTTCTTTTTTCCTCTATCTTATTCTTCGTTATAAAGGGTGGCTTTGAGGAATAGGGAAAGAGAAAGAACACACTGGGAAATGTAGGTGATGTGAAGACAAAGGGAGACCTTAAAGGCTGGGGATTTATTCTCCAACCCACACTCAAACAAGTGGATCAGATTCCTCAGATTTATAAACGTGAAAAGCTTTTTTCTCAATAATCTCCATCTGACACATCTCCACCCACTCACCTCCCAAAATCATCTAACAAATGATTACTGAATCAATAACAATGAATCAATTAATATCAATTAATTATTATAAAGAGATATTTATTGAGAAAATATAGTAAGAACTGAAGTACACACATTTCCCCCTCTTCCACTCTTTCCTACATCTCTACTAAGTCCCCAAGAGAATGGGACTAAACTTAAAGCAATTATTTACAAAGTATTCCCTCTACTCAGTTCTCTTCTCATTGGGGCATAGCCAACTCATGAGTCACTCCTTTGCTTGAAGGATACAGCATATCTGTTACCAGTAGATTCATTGCGAGGCTGGGTCAAGTAGGTCATTCCTCAGGACTGGCGTCTGACCAAATTCAGCTACTGCAGCCACCTGCCAACTCCACTCTGCACTCCAGCTGGTGAACCTCTGTCTGATTGCTTCTTCTGACATTTCAAAGCTTATAATCTGGTCAATTTGTCCCCTCACATTCAGTCCCTCAAAATGGGAAAGAAAGAACGCAAGGATGGAAGATCAAGAAATATACATGTGTCTGCAGCCACAAAGGAGTCCCAGATGGGAGACAGTCACCTGGCAGTGCTAGCTGATACCTCTTTCTCTAGTCCAGGAGCAATACTTGTATCCCTTGCCACCAGGTGCATTTTGTGACAAAAAGGAAAAATGAAAGAAGAGCCAGGCAGGCTCCAAATCTGGGAAGGTCCTTCCATCACACTATGTACTTCAAGAACCAGCTCACCAGGTCTCCATGTGTGCTTATACTAGAGCACACTACATACATTCCAAGGATGGTGCCCCCATTAGCGAGTCCCTTCGTTACATGAAACACACATATATATGCATATAAATATACATACATGTATAATATATGTAACTCACATTTCTATAGTGCTCTCTATGTGCCAAACACTGGGCAATTTATAACTTTTATCTCACCCCCTTTATATAGATGTATATATAAATATATATACACTTGGTTTATATATAGAGATATACATTTATATAAAAATAATATACAAGAGATATAAATGTATAAATATACACATTTGGCTTATATAAATATACATTTATGTAATATAATATATATTTGGTTATATCAAAATACATGTTTATATAAAATAATAAATAGAAATATCTAAATATATACACATTTGACTTAAATACATTTATATAATATAAATATAAATATATATTTGGTTATATATAAATACATATTTATATGAATAATAAATATCTAAATATATACACATTTGGTTTATATATACATATTTATATAATAGATACAAATATATAAACACATTTGGCTTATATAAATATACATTTATATAATAATATATAATAAATATATGCACATTTGGTTTATATGTAAATAGATATAATATATGTATATATTATATAACATATATAATATAAATAGATATAACATATAATATAAATCTATAAATACATTTGGTTTATATATAAATATGTTTATATAATAAAATACTATAATATAAATGTATAATTTAATAAAAATATAATATATATGAATATATATTTGGTTAATAATGTTTTTTAATCTGCGATTTTTCCAATATACCATCATACCTCTTAATTGTTTTATATAGTTGAATTTGTTTTTCATTTATATTCTCATTTATTGATATGATAAAAATAACCTTAAACATATTATCTATGTGATCTTGGGTAAATCATTTAATCACTTTGGGTCTTAGCGCCATCATCCATAAAATGAGGTGGGCCTAGATGACATCTAAACTCTTCTACAGCTCTAATTTTATAATCTCAGAATACCGACCATAGCCTGTAGGTAACAAGAATATTCTTCATTAATCTGAAGAACCATTATCTGCAACTACAGTGTATCTTAATTCTGACAAGGATTCTGAAAGAAGGAAAAAAAAGAGAATTTTTTATTTTTTCTTTGAAAAACATCCTCCATGTCACAGTTTAGCAAAGTTATTTAAGATTATTAGGATTTCAGACCAACTTAGAAATACATTAGAGTATCTAAGTAGATATATTTAGCTCCCACTCAAACTGTTCTGGTTTTAATTCTAATATTTATAATAACCTAGCCGGCCTTTGGAAATGCTAACAACATAATCCCTGAAGCTTTCTTTGTTTCTAGTTGTGGGAAGGTGATAGGCAAAGTAGAGCTGCTTAGACCAGACAAATCAAAAATCAATCCCTTATTTATTGAGCACCCTGAGGTGCATGGCCCTGTAATAGCTGCTTTACAGAATTAATCAGAAAAACAGGGTTATGCTTATCAAATTAGACAGAGAGATCATTTTAAAAGGCCATTGTTTTGTACAGGAGATGACACTTTTTTTGCTGTTTTTGCCTGTAAAAGCAACTGTTAAGTGCTATTCTGTGCTGGAAAATGCTAATAAAACAGGAGCTCGGAATGCGTTGAGTTCCCAGGTAGTGGGTAACAAGTGTTAGGGGAAGGGTCAAGGTGATTTTTATTTTTATTTGGAGAAAATGATCTAGTGAGTTATCAAGTTTGAAGATGTATCCTAGTTTCTAAACCTGTTTAGAAGCTAGCTGGGCAGGCCAGAATAAATGTACTGTTTGTAGGAGATAATTCCTTTATTTAGGGTGAAATGTGTCACCTCAGGCTATTGTTCTTGTAATTGGCATCTACTGTGGATGTTTTGTTTCTGCTAGATGGTAACTGTGAAATTATTCCCCCCAAGGGCTTATCCTTTAATGTATGAAAGGAAGAGGGAAGAAAACAGCCTTAACCTGGGAGATGAGGCAATAAAAAGATAACTGTATACCTCAGCTTGCTGAAAATGAAAGCCCAAACAAGGATTTGGCCAAGTAATTCATGCAGTAATAGTTCAGATTTGGGGATAAAATAGTTTTCCTTCCAAGGGGACTCCTAGTTACTGACCTACTGGACCAAGGATGTGTGCAAAGACTAAAACTAACCTATACTATAAGGGTCTAGCTAATTGGATTTCTGAAGCTTTCATTATATTAGGTGTCAAATGGCATTATTTATGTTTAAAGTGATGAATAGAATACCTTTCTTATTATGACAACACCTTAAAATGTATGTTTCAAAACTGTCTTCAATTTCACTTTCTGTAAGGGGTTCAATTGAATTCATTAATCTATGGAAGAGAAAGTATCAATAAGTTAAAAGGCATTTATTAAGTACTAATTATGTGCAAAAGCATAAGGGACACAAAAACCAAAACAAAGACAGTCCCTGCCTCCAAGGAGATTATTTATGTGTATATATATACATAAATAATATATATATATATATGTGTGTGTGTGTGTGTGTGTGTGTGTGTGTGTATGGCTTTTTACCTCATATATATATATATGTATATATATATATATATATATATATTTACATATATATGAGGAAAAACACACATAGAGGGAGTGCTGTCCACAGAGGAGCACTTTGGTCCAGAAAATTAGAGGAATGATGAATAGAGTCATAGGGAAGTAGAATACCACATGCTACCCAAGAACAACCAGACTGATTTGATCATACTTAATGGTTCCAGAACTAGAGGTTATGAGGGGGCAAAAGTATACACTGGATAGATGTTAAACAATATGAAGCATTTACGTTTTATATTGATATTGATTTCCTGTCCCATGATTCTTTTCAGAATAATACAGCTTCCTTCTTATCTCTTATGTTTTTAATGCTTTTGCTTTGTCAGATAATATGATCTCTATTCCTTGGGCAGGTTTGAGTAGACTTTCTAAGCAACAAATCTGTGTAGATAATGCCACTGGAAGTTCCCCATCTCCCTTTAGAAACTATCTCTCTTTTTCCATGGAATCATTCATCAGTCTGAACCCCTTCTATAACAGAAACCAAATTTTATCCTTTCTTTCTGCTTGGTTCAGTCCTTGCTTTTGCCTCCTTGCCATTGTCCTATTGATTCTGTATTTCCTGAGAGACAGAATTAATTTCCCTTCATTGCTTACCTTTGACTTGATTGAAATATATCATATATTCTTCTCTATCTTCCTCCTCTCTCTCCTTTATGTCCATTCTATAGTTTAGTCACACAAAAATATATATTTGCCAATGAGTGGAATGTTATGAGGTTTAAAGTCATAAAATTTCAGGGTCTTTATCTACCATCAATTCTATTTGACTTATGCATTTTATTTTTGTCTGCTTGTATACTTTTAGAAAGAAATCTCTTAATGGTCTCTGTTGTTATTTTGTTGTTTTCTTGGTTACTGTATTTGTTTACTTTTCTTGTCTTTCTATTGTTTGGCATATTTATAAAGAAAATATCTATTCAGATTTGATTTTTTTCTAGGAATACTTCAATTACTTAAAAAAATTAAATGCCCACTGTAGTAGATATTGATACTAGGGAAATTATGGTAATGGGGAAATGTTAGAGAAGTAACACCAGGAAGCAAGCCAGGGAAAGACTGGATCTTGATCCCTTCCCCTTGCACTACTTCCTGTTCCCTTCCCTTCTTAAAATATTCTTCTCAGAGATGCTAAGCTTGAATAACTTATATATTTATCCCCTAATAACCAAATCCCACAATCAAATTTTTAACTAAGAGGGCTTTTATTCCTTTGGGTAAAGGAGGTAAGGAGAGGGGAGGGGTTCTAAGTTATCCTGTTGAAGATTTCAAGATATATTCAAATTCAGGAAACAAAGTTATCTTTCCCTAAGGGGAGATGTGACAGCAATGCTGACAGTTTTCTTCTAGGCTAAAACCCCAAAGTCTTTTTCAGCACACAGTCTTAGGGATAAAGCAATAGCTAGAGTGTATGTCTATCTTCCACCTTCTGGTTCAACAGCCAGAGAAGGAATCCTTTCAGCCAGCACAAGCTGCTTAACTGCTCTTTCCCAAGGTTCCTTGGAACTTTCTCCTCATCTCAGTTGATTGGCATTTCACAAGTTCTCAAATCTTTTCCTTTTTTGTAGATGCATTGGTCACTTCTCAAAATCTTCATTTATACTACATATTTCCATTGATAACTAGGTTCAAATTTGAAGGCACCTTGGTTTTCATCTTAGGATTCTTTGCTCTTTAGAGTATCCCTTTCCATCCTACATTTATGATGGATACAGACTAGTCCTGTGTTGGCAAGGGCATGGCACTCATGTTGCAGCATGCTAGAGGGGGTTGTTCTGTTCCTCCTCTCCACAACACTTGAGGACAATTTTCACAAGCCCCTCCTCTCTGTCCAGCAGCCCAATGTGAGCACTTCCTCCCTCTACTGTCTGGGGTAATGTGGTGGGCTCACAGGCATCTTGAAGGTGCAATTTGGGCATGCAATCTCTAAAAGGTTCACCAATGCTAGACTAGTCTGATATTATTTGCATTTCCTTTCTTTAACATTTGAAGATCTTTCTTTTACTGTTTTTCATCATTGGAATTATTAAATTTAAACCCTATGTGTCTTGGATCCAGACATTCTAGAAAGGTTTATTGTATTATTTCTTGTCTTGGTCAATTTTTTTTAACTTGTTAGAGTGTTCTAGGAGAGATAACTCTTAAATTGTCTCTATGAATCCTGTCTGATTTTGTTGAGTTTAGATTGTATGGTGATCATATCTTCTTTTACCTTGATGGCCTTTTTACTTTTCTTCCAGGTTGTTCTACCTTCTTCTTTATTTGAATTCCTTATTAATCATTCTCTTTTTGTTTATTTGATTAGTCTTGCAGATATGGATTCAAGTTTTTCACTTCTTCAAATAACTTTTGTTGTGAAGGTCATAAATATTTTCATAATTCTTATACATCTTTTAAGCCATTTAGGAACACCGTGCATGAGTCTGAGTTCTCTTGGGAATCCTTAGGGTCTTCTGTCTCTATCTTTCAATTTTGATTCAGAAATGTCTAGAACCTTTTACTTGAGCTAGAGGTCATATGCCCTTTTGTAATATCTTCCTTGGAGATTTATCTGCTTATGCTCAAGGTATTTCAGTCTTCTTCCCCCAGAGATCTTTAGTAATTCCAGTCTTTTCCCCCCTTATATTCCCTTATTATTCATTTTCTGACTCTTCCTTTCATATTGATTTTCCTGTGGGCTAGATCTCAGTTTTCCCCCTTTAAGGCAATTTACATTTCACCAGCAAGTCTTTGTCTCAGGTGAGTACTGGGGATACAAAATTGCCAGAACTGGACACTTGACCCTTTGCTTCAATCAGGTAGTCCACATGGATCCATGCACATGGTAGCATCCTGCTACACTATTTTCTGTGACTGTTTACTAGTTAAATAATACTTCATCAGAGTGCTAGAGTCCTAGAGAGAACAAACCTCTGTTGGTTTTCTGGGGCATGAGGAAATGATAAGGAGATTTGAGTTGAGTTGAGAGTTGAGTTTTGTTGTAAACACAACAAATTGTGGCTTGTGCAGTTCTGCCAGTCATGTAGGTGGCAGAATACAGGGCAAGAACATTAAGGGTTATAGATTTACCTTCTTTACTGTGAGTTTATTTTTTGTTTGTTTTTAATACCCTTAGGGGTTTTGATGTCCTAGAATGTGAAAGCAGTTTAAACTGATTCATCTCTTATGCATAATTCTGATTTTATAGAGGTTTGAGAGATCATGAGAAGCAGAGAAGTGATTAGTACCATCTTGGTCACATGACTCAGAAATTTTCTTATTATTATCTAACCCTTCCTTATTTTATGTTTTCTGTTTTCCTTTCTCCATTCTTTAATGTTCATGTTTCCCAAGGTTTTATATTTATTCCTCTTCTCTTTTCTTTATATTTTCTCCCAGTGACATTATTCATTCCCAAGACTTCAACTACAATTTCTAAACACATAACTCAATTTAATTTAATTCAGCAAATATCCAGTAAGTATCTATTAAATGCACATTATTGTTCTGGGTCCTCAGTTATGAAGATCAAAAGAAATGTAGTTTCTGCTCTCAAGGACCTTACATTCTAAAAGCAGGATATATGTATATTCTCATAGATAAGTAAAGAAAAGAATTACATTTTTATTCTAATGCCTTATTTATGTGTTCAGTATGACATAAGGAAAAACAACTGCAAAGAATTAGTTTAAATCTCCTCAGTATAGTGCATGGAAAGATTATTGGAAAATGGGGAGAAAGTAAATCATATTTAAGCTCTCCCTAAATTGCTAGAGTTTGTTATCAGGGAGAAAATAATTTCTGAGTGACTTTGACCCACCCCTAAGGGTTGCCATTTGTGTAATAAAGGTCTATGTATTTGATTAAAAATATATTTGTATATATATTTTTATTATGTACTTGTTTTATATACTTACTTTATGAGACTAGACAGCATCAATTTCTTCTCTTTCTTTACCTGTTTTCTTTCCCCAAGTTCTTAACTTTTTCACATATTGTAGATCTAAAACATTTTCAATGTGCTTTAAAAAGAAAATCTATTAATTAAATCATTAAATAATAAAGAATTTATTTAAAAGATGCTAAAGAAATAAATCTATTAGTTTCTCTCTTGGAAGGCAAGAGTATTCATGGCTTATGTTACTGGAAAGAAGGGGAAAGTGCAAAGATAAAAATTTTTTAAAAACAAGCTTTCTTTTCCATTAGAAGCTTGGCAAATAAATCTTATCATATATTTTTCCTCTCTTGACCCTTCTGGAAGAATTCTCAACTCCTGGGGCTGGTAGAGGGGAAGGGAGGAACCCAAAAAGTCAGTGAAGAAATGAATTATATTTCTTACAATAGCCTATTATAGAGTTTAATTAGAGTTCTTAAGGAAGAAATAATTTCTTCATTATTTCTAACTTAAGTGTTTCTTATAGCTATTGGTATGATTTTCTTGAGTTCTGATTAACAAGAACATATCTGAAGCAATATTTGCTATGAAATTTATGTGTCATATTCCTTTGTGTGGGGTACGATTAGTAGTCAGGAACTAGCCAACCTTCAAAGTGAATGTAGTTTGCTACTGCAAAATTTTCCCTATAAACTACCACAGCAGAAAAAAAGCATAGTATTTCATTGTAGGGCCTCTGGTGCTCAATGATGTGGATAACTTAAGATGTTAAGCATAGAAATGACCATAGAACTCACCTAGCCCAAATTTTCACCTAATCCAAGAATATTATCTATAGTACTCCTTAAAAGTGGTCCATCAACTTCCTCCTGAATTTCAGTGATTTTTTTTCAGGATTCTATAAAAACCTATTTTCTTCCAAAGGGCGATAAAAGACTGTCTGCCCTTTGATCCAGCCATAGCACTGCTGGGCTTGTACCCCAAAGAGATAATGGACATAAAGACTTGTACAAAAATATTCATAGCTGCGCTCTTTGTGGTGGCCAAAAATTGGAAAATGAGGGGATGCCCCTCAATTGGGGAATGGCTGAACAAATTGTGGTATATGTTGGTGATGGAATACTATTGTGCTAAAAGGAATAATAAAGTGGAGAAGTTCCATGGAGACTGGAACAACCTCCAGGAAGTAATGCAGAGCGAGAGGAGCAGAACCAGGAAAACATTGTACACAGAGACTGATACATTGTGGTACAATCGAAGGTGATGGACTTCTCCATTAGTATCAATGCAATCCCTGAACAATCTGCAGGGATCTAAAAAAAAAATACTACCCACAAGCAGAGGATAAACTGTGGGAGTAAAAACACCGCTGAAAAGCAACTGCTTGACTACAGGGTTGGAGGAGATAAGACTGAGGAGAGACTCTAAATGAACACTATAATGCAAACTCCAACAACAGGGAAATGGGTTCGAGTCAAGAACACATGTGATAACCAGTGGAATCATGCGTCGGCTATGGGAGAGGGAAAGGCGGGGGGGGGGGGGGGGGGGGGAGGGGAGGAAAAGAAAACGATCTTTGTTTCCAGTGAATAATGTATGAAAACGACCAAATAAAAAAAAAAACCTATTTTCTTGGTATCCCCTACCACTCTCTCTGTGCTTAGATAAGTCTGTGATATCACCTACCTTTACTGACAAAAAAAGTTCAAGTGCTTGGCATAGTGCCTGGCACATAGTAGATACTTAACAAATATTTGTTCCCTTTCCATAAACTTACAAAACTTGCACACTCAATGGCTTGCATACAAACCATCATTGGTGGCTTGCTTAACCTTCCATGTTTCTTTCCTTTGTCCTATCCCTTCTCTCATAATGTCCTATTGATTTATCTTCTCTAATTATGTAAAAATAAAATGAAAACATGTCTATATCTCTTTATAATTAGGTAATTTGATATTGTCCCTAAAGACTTGAGGGAATTTGGATATACTCCCTAACAGTGTTGTCCTTCCTCCAACATGTTGTCCAAGCTGCCAGAAACCTATAGAAGGCATAAACATCTGCTTTTTGAGGTTTGGATTCAGAGATCTCTTTCTATTTCCACAATTCTGAATTAGGGGAAAATGTTCTACTCTTATTTCTGAACTGAGTTCCTTGAGGAATATGGGAATAGACTGTAGATTTTCTTGCTTCTATATAGGACTTGAAGAGTGACACTTAGTGGCCACCATACTGTGGAATCCTGAAATTTGTCGGATCTTCTAACCAGGCTCAAGGATTATTGATGTAGATTGTGATTCCACTATTGTCACCTACCTTTTTAAACTCACTAGCTTAAATAAAGTAATATAGTACTAGCATTTGAGCAGAGTCCAACATTTCATCCAACAGTTTTATTGCTGTTAAGTTAAAAATGGACATCTTATATAAAGTCAAAGGATATGAACAGTTTTCACAAAGGGATCTCATATAAAATTTTTCTAAATCACTAATGAGAAATCCAAATTAAAACAGCTGTGAGATACCGCCCACAAAGGAAAATGATAAATACAGGGATTGATGTGGAAAGAATAGGTATACATTCATCCCTTGCTATATTTTGGTTCACTTATCCTGACTTTGCAGTATCGCAGCTTTAAAATATATATATATATATACATATATATGTATATATAAAAATATATGTATACATATACATGTATTATGTATGTAATTCTGTGCAGTTACATTTATCGCAGCACACTATTTGCTAATGGAATGAAAGGCGACCAATCACAGCATTGTATTCTGTATCCTGGGCACTGATTGACTCAGTGACTATGGGTTAAGTGTGGAAAGGGTTTATAGGAGAGTAGGAAGGGTTTATAAAACCTTAAAATATATGTAAATAATTAAATAAATATAACACCTCCACTTCACAGATTTTCACCTATCAAGGGCGTCTCTGGAATATAACTCCCATGATAGGTGAGGGATCACTGTACTAATTCACTATTGGTAGATCTGAATTGGTTGAACCATTTTGGAGAACAATTTGGAACTATGCCCAAAGGACTATAAAACTGTATACTGTTTGACTCAGCAATAATGATAACTATGTCTGTAGATTTTTTAAAAAGAAGATGGACCAATATGTATAAAAATACTTATAGCAGCTCTTTCTGTGGTGGCAAAGACTTGGAAATTAAGAAGATGCCTACTTTTGGGGGGATGGCTAAACAAGTTGAGGCATCTGATTATGATGGAATACTATAGTAAGGCAATAAGAAATTATGAATAGAATAATTTAATAAAATCCTTGAAAGACTTTTATAAACTGATGCAAAATGAAGTGAGTAGTACTAGGAGAATATTGTGAACAATAATAGCAATATTGTAACAATAATCAAATATGAAGGACTTGGCCACTCTGATACAAAGATCCTCTACAGTTCCAAAGGTCTGAGATGAAAGATGTTACCTGCCTCCAAACGAAGAACTGAGGGACTTTGAATGCAGAATGAATCATATATTTTTTTTCTTGCTTGCTTTTTATACATAATGTGGATAATCTGGAAATGTTTTGCATGACTTCATATGGATAATAGGCATATTTCTTTGCTTCTCAGTGTATGGGGGAAAGGAAGAGGGAGGCAGAGAATGTAGAACAAAAAATAAAAATTAAAAAAGAATAGAAAGAAAAAAAGAATGAATACCTTTCTTTTCTTCATCTTTTAGATATATTAGACATTATTTTAGAATTCCATGAACAAGTACCACTAATGATTCTCTCTGTTTAGTTACTTTGGAAATTTAATTTTTTAGGTATTTGTTAGTTTGTAACACTCTATCTTTGCTTCTTCATGACATTTCTCCCTCTCTCTACCATTCTACCATTCTCTACCATTCTATGTAGGACTTTGAGATTAACTAAGTATTTTGCATACATTATTTTACACATTCCTCACAACTGTTGTGAAAATTAAAATTAATCTCAATAATAAAAATATTATATTTTAAGAGATTTTTTAAATGATCTTTAGAAATAAAGGAAAAAAGGGATACAAAAATAAAGACCACGTGCCCATAGCTTATTAGCCAGTTCAAACCTCTGCACTTACCATCCTTGCCTTCAAGCCCAAGATCCCGGGACCCTTCACATCCCCACCTAAAATCCCTTGTCTGCAAGAAGTATGTAATGAGAGGAAGTCAGAGGGCTCCCGGGAAATGTAGTTCTTTTTTAGGGTAACAGATTTTCAATTATATACTGTGTAACCTAGATACTATGTGTATTCATTTTTTTGAGGTTCTGAATATTCAGTGTCACAAAGTTAATGTATGTAAAAGAAAGGGCATGAACCTTTATCTCTTCTACCCCAAATTGTGGTGCTCTTTCCACTATACCATGCTATCATTCCTAAAACCCCACCTTTCAATTTTCCAAAGGTCTCAAGCAATTCCATTATTTCCATAAAGTCTTTTTGTGATTTCAACCTTCCTCCTATCATGTACATTTCAAAATAACAGTTGTGGGTTGGATCCCAATAGATGAAACATTTCTTATGTTTATTTGCAAGCCTAGATTGTACTTATACATTTTTTGTTGGTTTCATATCTATTTTTGTAAATGGACATTACTTTTAATCCAATCTAACAAGCTTTTATGAAGAACTTAGTAGACGCAAGGCATTATGCTGATACTAGAAATGCATAGACAAAATGAAAAACAGAAAAATAGGTCTTTAAGGAGATGACATTATTCTGTATAATATAACATAACAATAGATAACTACATGAAAATAATGTGAAGAGGAAGAGAATACTAACAACTATGGAGATTAGAAGTGGCTTCCTGTAGGAGATGGCACTGGAATTAAGCATTTCAGTAAGTAAAAGTTTCTACTTCTAAGGAAAAGAATAAATTTATAGGAAGAGTCAATTTAGGAGGGAAGAGAGTGAATTTATATTATATACCTGGTCATTTGTGTCAAATAAAAAATACAACAAAAATAAACTGAGATAAGCTTTCTGGACAAGATAACATTTTAACAATGATGCAGATAATTAATAAAGTTAATAAAGTGAGTCAGGAGGGAGTGTCATACACAAGAAGCCTCTCCATCACCTCCTCTCTTCAATTTGCCCAAAGTGTGGACCTGGTTTTCAAATGCTACCAGAGATACTGTGATCAACAAAAATATCAAGTCATTATTGAGCACCTTTCGTCAATTATCTGGCAATGATAATGAGAAAAAATGTACCTTTCTTGTACCCTCGCCTTCCATTATATCTTTCATAATATATCTAAGCAAGCCACTGGAAACATTCTTCCAGGTCATTTAACATTCCATGGATATCAGTGAAGCATCTGGGTGGCTCACTCCATAACTCTTACTCTAGATTTAGAGTCAAAGATACCAAAATAACAGTTCTGTTACTACATGTGTGAGCTTCAGAAAATTTTTTAACCTCTCTAGTTCCCAGTTCCTTGGTTATTAAAAGGAAGAATTAGAATAGATGGCTTTTAAGGGTTATTCCAATATTATATTTGGTTTTGATCAGCCCACCTCTTTCTTTTCATGTATTTCATGGATAATATCTTTTACTTGGCTCCTTGCTCACATCATTACTGGTAATGTTCTGTAGCCTTTTATATGTCCCTCTTTGGGTTGCCTGAAATTTTGATTCTTTAGAGATTGTGGTTTGCATCAGAAGAATATTGGTGCTCAAAAGATGGATATTGGTGCTATGCAATGGAGGGCTTAAAGTACAATTTTTCTTTAGAATTTAGACTGGATCTTAAATCTAGTGTATGGAGAAGGTCAAAATTCAAGAATATATTACACTTAGAATTCACCAACATTGTTTATTGTAGATACATACTTTTGTAGTAAAAACTATAGAGAAAAATCTTTGCTCTTTACCTTATTTTTGCTTACTTTTACCAAGCTTTGAATTCATTCCATGTATAACCAAAAAAGAAGAAGAAGTAGGTTCAGACTATGGGGTATCCATATACACTTGTAGATTTCTTAGCAACCACTCATTTCAAAACCAGGAACAATTCCTGTATATGAACAGGTAAATGAATAGGTTTCACCGTTGCCAAGCCACTGGTAGCAAATGCAACAATTCAACCATCAGTCTCAATACAGAATTGTTGACTAGTCTTCTTGGTATCTGTGAGCAGGACAAAAGGCTTGCTTGGGTCTTCATAGACCCGTTGTGCTTCATATATGAATGAGGCAAATGATCAGACCTTTGAATGCTTGCTTGTCCATAGATATCTATGTTGTTTTCTTGGTTCTAAGATAACACTATATTTTGATTATTCTTGTTAGTGGTTCCTCAGCTGTATATATGTTCTAGCGAGATCATTCAGTGGGTGAGCAATGGTAGCACAATTCTTAACAGAGGTTGCAGGAAAGTCTATCTTCAGATCTTGCCTCTGACCCTTACCTAAAGGAGCCACAGTTTCCTGATCTGTAAAATGAGGATTGAACTCAATGGCTTCCCTTTCACCTCTAAATAATAATAGATAGCATTTATATAGTACTTTAAGGTTTGCAAAGTACTTTACAAATATCTCAGTTTATCCTCACAAGAATCCTGGCCATTTTATGTATGAGGAAACTGAATCAGACAACGTTGAAGTGACTTGCTCAATGCCATCCAGTAAGAGTCTGAGGTAGAATTTTAATTCTGATTTTTTGACTCCAGGTCCAGTGATCTATCCACTATGCCACCTAGCTGCTTTATCTATGATTATGTGATTCTATGAGTGGGAACATCAAAAAGAGATAGTATAATATAATGCGAAGTTTGCTGTTCCTAGAGTAAGGAGAAACTCAAGTTTGAATTCTGCTTCTGCTAGTTACTATTTGTGCCACCCTGAGCAAGTAATTTATCTTCTCTGAATCTTCAGTTTCCTCATCTATCAAACGGAGCTAACAATACCTGTAATAGGTATTTCTGTTCAAGGAGGACTTGTATTTCTGGTGAGGGAACTTTTTGAGTCCTTTTCAGGACTACATATCCACCTTTAGTCCCACCTGGCACTCAACTCTCTCACCTGTGGATCCAAGAAACTGTAGCATGCACACCCCGATACACTGTCTCAGTAGATGGGTTAAACCATGTTGAGGGTAACCAAATGGTCTCAAGCCTATTGATGAGTTAGGATAGTATCTACCTCAAGCATGTGAATGGATGGATGAGTACAATTTATTCCAATAGCCACAAAGGTGATTGAGGCAGGCACTGGCAGAGTGCTTAGAGCTTGGCCAGACATCAACTATGTTAAGGTCCTCCGCTTCATCTGAGGATATCACCTGACTTTTGTCTTGCCACTGGACTTGAATGATTGTGGAAGAGAGAGACTGATGACTTTGTGCAACTCTGCCTAACAAATCCAATTTCATGAGGAAGACATAACTCATGATGCCCTTGAGCCCCTTCAAAAACAAAGAAGAAAACATTTTACTGGATTGTCGTGAGTCTGGGATGAGATAAGGCAGGTAAAGCCGTTTGTAGCCTGAAAGGGGTCCACAAATGGAAAAAGGATTTTGTAGCTAAAAGTTGACATCAATGAGTTTTCCCCGTATTTGAGTTATTCTGTCTGAATAATTCCAGTGTTTTATTACCTCCTACCCAAAGTCACGATGTAATTGCTTATAAGACTTAATTTTCCACAATTACTAGATATTTGTTTCATATCCAAATTAATGCAGAGGCAAATCTTATGTTTTTATTAAATTTGTGACTGCTACAAAATTGGCTGACAGATTTAATTTGAATGACACAGGCCTCTTATGAACCCAAACTTTCTTTTGTTTTGCTTACGTCAGTCTAAAACTGTGGCTTGCCTTTTTGACCAGTCCAAGTAAATCAGAACTCATATCCTGTCTAGGCCTCAGGGGAGCATTTAATGTGTGTCCCAGGAATATCGTACTCATACCCAATTCTGTTAGGCTTCTTGTCAGTAATAAAAATAGCCAAGATTAGAGACTAAATGTTGTAAGACTGAACATACAGAATTTTCTCCCATTTCCAGGGTCAAAATAGACAAAAGTGTCTGGGTCATTTAATACCATCTAAATCAATTTATTGTTATTTTTTAAGGCTTAAGAATATATACTACCTCCTCCCTCTCCCCAAATATTGATCCTTTTAAATTTGCTATCAATCTAAATGGATGGCAATGGTAAGATATCCATTAAAATTGAAGTTAATTGTGGCTGGCTGATACCTTCAGTAGCATTTTTTAATGCTTATAATTTTGTAAGCATGACTCTTTAGCTCTGTGGATTATCTGTGTTCTGGAAATATCCTGAAGCCTTTTTCATCTACCTTGAAGAGGGCAGTAGAACTGTAGCTCATCATCTTGGAACAAGGTTCATTGATTCAGTGCTCCCCAGAAAGCTTAGACCCTCAAGTTCAGTGGGTGGCACAACTCCTAAGCAATATTAATGCTTGCTCTAGGCAACAGACTCAGCTGGTCAGGTACTGTTCACAAGTGACCTTTTATTAGCATGGATGTTACTCTTCTAGCATATGCATTTCCCTCTTCAGGCATAGGGAAATGAAACAAGGTCGGAAGATTCAGTACCAGTATTATTCTGTTGATCCCTCTCATTGTTGACCTGGACCTGAGAGATCACATAGTCCGACCTCCTTATTTTACACCTGAGGAAACTGAGGCCCCTGCAGATTAAGTAACTTGCCCTGGGTCATGCAAGTATCAGAACTGAAATTCAAAAATATGGTCTTATAGCTCCAAACTCAGCATTCTTTTCCATTGCACCATTCTTCCAGGTAAAGAAGGGGGTAGACCTTTCTGACTCATTCAAACAAAAAAGTATTAATATTTATTACGTATTATGGACCAGGCAATATTCTAAGCACTGAGGATATAAATAAAGGTAAAACATAGTCCCTGCCCTAAAAGAGCTAGCAGTCTAATTGAAGAAACAAGCAAAAAAAGTATGTATAAAACAAACTATTTAGAGGAAGAATAGGAAAAATTAAAAGTGGAAAAGCACCAGAATCAAGAGGAGTTAGGGCAACTAGGTAACATAGTGGGTAGAGGGCTGTGCCTGGAGTCAGAAAGACTTATCTTCCTGAGTTCAAATCTGACCTCAGAAACTTACTAGCTATGTGACTCTGAGCAAGTCAACTCTGTTTGCCTCTGTTTACTTATCTGTAAAATGAACTGGAGAAGGAATGATAAACCACTCCAGTATCTTTACTAAGAAATCCAAATGGGGTCATGAAGAATTAGACATGACTGAAAAATTACTGAATAACATAGAAAGCTTCCTATAAAAAAAAGTGGGATCTTAAATGGGACTTAAAAGAAGTCAAAGGAGGTCAGTACAGGTTGACACAGTGTACTAGAGACACTGAAAACTTTATGATAAATCTCCAAATTGGGAAGGATAATAGAAATCACATCCATTATGCAGGTACTGATGGGACCATGCCTTAATTACTGTGATAGACTGCTGGTGGGTCTCCCTGTTTCAAATTTCTCTCCACTCCAATTCATTCTCCATTCAGCCACTAAAGTGATTTTCTTAAACCCCAAATCGAATCTTGTCACCATTCAGTAAACTCCAGTTTCCTATTGCCTCCAGGAGTAAATACAAAATGTTCTGTTTGGCCTTCCAAGCCTTTCATAAACTAATCCCTTCCTACCTTTCCAGTTTTCTTCCACCTTCCTCCACAACATGTACTCTGATCCACTGACACTGGTCTCTTAGCTGTTCCAAGTACAAAAAATTCCATTTCTTGATTCCAGGCATTCCTTCTGGCTCTCCCCTATGCCTGAAATGCTATGTGTCAGGCATTCTGCTAGACACTGATGATACAAGTACAAAGAATGAAACCATCCCGACTCACAATAAACTGGGATTCAAGTGGGGAAGAGTACCTCTCCAATTCAGTCCTTTGAATGTAGTTTATTTGGATTGTATCAAATTGAATTTAGCCAATATTTGTTAAGTACTTTATTATGTACTGTTACAAGGAATAGTACAAGATACAAAGGTGAATGAAATATACTTCCACCTATAAAAGAGTTTGCAATCTATCAGGGAGGATAAACTTGTATGCCAAATACTTACCATATAAGACAATATGTCATTAATAATAACTGGCATTTATATGATACTTTACAAGCTACTTGCTCTTATTTAATTCTCACTGTGCTCTTATGTGATAGGTACTAAAGGCAATATCGCCATTTTATAGATGAGGATGAAGACTTTGGGAAGCGGAATAGCCTTGTAATTGTTCAGTCATTTCAGACTCTTCATGATCCCATTTGGGATTTTCTTAGCAAAGATACTGGAGTAGTTTTCCATTTCCTTCTCCAGTTCATTTTACAGATGAGGAAACTGAGGCAAAATTAAGGATCTTGCCCAAAGTCACACAACTAGAAAGTGAGTCTGGATTTGAATTCAGGAAGATGAATCTTCCTGACTCCAAGAACTACATTCTATTCACTGTAGCACTTAGCTGCCCCAAATAACTTTGCTCAAGATCAGAATTCAAACCTATGTCCTACTGACTTTAAATCTAACATTATTTCAGATCTTTGCTGCCTTTCTATATGTCCTGAATATTACAATCCATAGCTATCAGAGTTGAGTGTTTATAGAGCTGATCTTTCTGATTGACTCCCTTCAACCATTTTCTTATAAATTTCCTACTCATATAATTCATATTGGTATGTTTTATCTCGCTAGGTTAGACTTCTTTTTTCCTCTTAAAAATTAATTTCCTGACAGTTGTCTGTGCTGACTATATGCTGTTTATGTCATTTATGTCTATAATCCAAGAGATGGCAACTAGATGTCTGAAGATGGATGATTCCAAAAGGCTTAAGTTTGACGAATGTCCAGGGATGAGCAGGTTTAATAGTGGTTTGTGTTTGTATAAACATATCTGCCTTTTCCGCAGGGCATACCCGAGAGTTTAGCACTACCCTAATGCTAAAAGAGGATTGTGGTCCTCAGAGCATGGAAAAGAGAGGCTTCATTTTAAAAACAAAAAATAATCCAGATTTGAAAAATCTGTCTTTAGCCTAGACCAACTTCCTCTTAGGTTGAATGTAAAGATTAATTATATTTTAGATACACAACACATCTATTATAGCAGACATCTTTTTGTCTATCTTATTTAGGCCCATAAAAATAGCTCAATTATAATTATAAGTAGATTTACAATAATCTTTTTATTATACTTTACAATAAAATAATTTTATTATACTTTTCCTCAATTATATGTAGAAATAATTTTTAACATTTTTTTTGACATTTTTGCAATACAAATTCCCTCTCTCCTTGCCTCCTCCCTCCCAGAGATGGGAAATAAGCATAAAGGTTATACATGTGCAATCATGAAATGCACATTTCCATATTCATCATATTATGAAAGAAACATCACATATATAAGAAAAAAACTAATGAAGGAAATAAAGTAGAAAATGGTATATTTCAACATGCATTCAGACTCCATCCATCAGTTCCTTCCATGGCAGTGAATTGCATTTTTCATCAAGAATCTGTTGAATTTGTCTTGGATCCTTATTTTGCTGGTGGTATTTAATCATCATTCAATATTGCTGTTACTGTATACAATGTTCTTCTGGTTCTGCTCACTTTGCATCAGTTTATACAAGTCTAAATAGGTTTTTCTAAAATTGTCCTGTTCATCATTTCTTAAAGCATTATTCCATTACAGTCATACACCACCACTTGTTCAGTCATTCCCCAAAAGTATATCCATACTTTCCAATTCTTTGCCACCACAAAAAAGCCACTACAAATATTTTTATACAATTAGGTCCTTTTCCCATTCCTTTGATCTCTTTAGGATACATATGTAGTAATGTTATTGCTAGTTCAAAAGGCAAACACAGTTTTTAAAGCCCTTTGGATAAAATTCCATATTGTTCTCCAGATTGGTTGTTATCAGTTCATAGCTCCATCAAGTGTATTAATGTCCCAATTTCCCCATACCATTTCCAACATTTATCCTTTTCCATTTTTGACATATTAGCCAATATGATAATTGGAGTTGTTTTAATTTGCATTTCTCTAATTAATAGTAATTTAGAGCATTTCCCCATATGATCATGGTTGATTTATCATAATCTTTACTTCCCTTCTCTTATCTTACTTGTACTCGAAGTCCCCATTCATCCATACCTATTTCTTTCATCTCCCTTCTACTGTGTTATTAATCACAATGGAGCCAAGAATATCACAAGAGAAACCTGGTGCTATTTTCACATTCCAAGGATCCTTGACACTCAGGAGGAAGGATAATAATTATCAGATTTTATATAATCAGGATATTGAGGGTTTGGAAATCATGTCATATGAGGAGTGACTGAAACACCTGAGTATAGTTAATATAGGAAACAATATACCAAGGGCACATTGTAGTTGTCTTCAAAAAGCTAAAGGCTTTCCACATAGAAAGAGTAAAGTAGACTTATTCTGTGCAGTTGTAGAGCATGAAACTGGGAGGAAGCTCTAGGAAAAGTAGATTTCTGTTTAACATAAGAAAAAAACTGCCTAACAACTACAGTTTTTCAAAAATGTATTTATGAAGTTTTGTGCTTCCTGCAACTGGTTATTTTCAAGCAGAAACCGCGTAGTCATCTACCAGGGATGTCTTCAAGAGGGTTCCTACAATAATAATGATAATCATAATAACTTTTATATTTGTGAAATGCTTTATAAACATTTACATTTAAGTCCCCAATGACCCTGTGATATAAGTGCTACAGATGTAATTTTCACCATATAACAGATAAGGAAACTGAGACTCAGAGAAATAATGACACTCATATATGATAATATAGCTATCAGTGACTATATTTGACCCCAGGTTTTTCAGGCCTAGGTAATTCACTTAACCCTGTTTACCTCAATTTCCTCATCTATATAATAAGGTAGAGGAGGAAATGACAAATTATTTCAGCATTTTTGCCAAAAAAAATAACCAAATAGGGTCACAAAGGGTTGGTCATGACTAAAAAAATGATTGAAAAGTTTTCAAGAAATAATAATAAAAAAGACAATCATTCCTGTTGCATTTGTGACTTTATATTCCATCTTCTTAAAAAAAATTCAAGGGGGCAGATAGGTGACTCAATGGATTGAGAGCCAGGCCTAGAAACTAGAAGTCCTGGATTCAATTCTGTCCTCAGACACTTCCTAGCTATGTGATCCTTGAGCAAGTCACTTAATCTCCACTGATTAGCCCTTACCATTCTTCTACCTTGGAAGCAACACAAATTATTGACTCTAAGACAAAAGGTAAAGGTTTAAAAAAATAAATTCACAGTAATCATAGTAGCATCAGCAGTTGCTGATATTTCTATGTCAATTTAAGACTTATAAAGCACTTTTATATGTTATTTCATTCAATTGTATTCCAACCACTTTCTTCTAAACTTCATAAAGCAGTCAACCGCTTGCCTTTCCTTCTTCTCCTCATGGTCTCTATTGTAATATAGTAAAAGGAATATCAGTTTTAGAGTCAGAAGTCCTGTGCTCATTTAAGTTTCTGTAAATCTCTATTTTCCTATCTATAAAACAGATATAACATGTATCTGGCCAGCCTCACAGGATTGTTTGAAGAACTAATGATTACTAACTTGTTTACAAGAACTTGTTTCTACCAAATTTACTTCTATCACTTTGGGTAAACACTTGTGAAATTTTATAATGTTGAAATTACCTGTTTTGTGAATTAAATATGCCCTTCATATAAAATAAGACATTAGAAAAAATGCTTATGTGTATATTTATATTTAACTTAAATCATAAGCTAAGGTATGCTAATTTTGATGAAAAAACAACAATGTATTTCTTTGAGGAAAAAAAGATATTAAGGCAACCAGGTGGCTCAATGGATAAAATGGTGGCCTAGAGTCAGAAAGACTTGAGTTTGAATGTGACCTCAGACACTGTGTGTTCTAGTGTGGCTGTGGGCAAATCAATTAACCTTTATCTGCCCCTGTTCTTTATCTATAAAATGAGCTGGAGAAGAAAATGACAAACCATTCTAATACCTTTGCCAAGAAAAATCCCAAATTGTTTTCTTGAATAATTTTTTGTAATATGATGTCTAGGCATTTTTTTTGGTCATGATTTTCAAGTAGTCCAATAATTCTTAAATTGTTTCTCCTGCATCTATTTTCCAGGTCAGTTTTTTAAAATGATACAGTTCATATTTTCTTCTATTTTTCATTCTTTTGATTTTGTTTTATTGTTTCTTGATGTCTTGTGAAGTCATTAGCGTCTATTTGCCCAATTCTAATTTTTAAGAATGAATTTCTTCCATGAGCTTTTGATCCTCCTTTTCCATTTGGTCCATTCTGCTTTTTGCTGCACTCTTTTCGTTATTGGATTTTTGTGCCTCTTTTTCCAGTTGACCAATTTTTCTTTTTTAGCTGTTATTTTCTTTTTGCATTATTTTCCTTTCTTTTTTCCATTTTTCTTTGACCCGTCTTATTTGATTTTTGAATTCCTTTTTTAGTTCTTCCAGAGTTTGAAACAAATTTCTGTTTTTCTTTTAAGTTTTATATGTGGTTGCTTGGATCTCACCAATCCCTGTTGGTTCAGTGCTTTGCTCTTTGTCCCCATAGACATTTTTGAGGGTTAAGTGATTTTTTTGCTGTTTGCTCATTTTCCCAGCCTTTTTTTTTTTGCTTGTGGAGTGGGAATTCTGAAAGTCAATGATTCTGTCTTCTTTGCTGCTGGCTTGCAGGGTTTGGTGCTGTGAGATAACAGATAAGTCTAAAGATTTATCTCCACAGCAGAGCAGGTTCGAAAGGGCCCAGTGCTATGGACTTCCAGGCCTGTTGCGCTTTGACTTCACGGGGTAGATCTGAGTTGCTCTTTCATTGGTGTAAACCAGGACCCAGGATCCCAAAGTTATCCTGTGCCCAGTCATGGGCACATGACTAGCACTAGCACAATAGGGGGGATGGGTAGGAGGAGAGTAGTCAGCCACATTCCTCTGTGTGTTGTTTTGCTTCTAGTTACCCCTTTTCCTGTGAAAATAGATATTCTCTCTCTTCTTATCTTTCAAGTTGTTTTCAGTTGGAGAGCCCCCTCTCTCTGTCTTGCTGTTGTTTTTTGACTCCTGTCATTTGGAGGAGCTTTCTTAACGATTGGTTTGGAAGGATGGTCAGGGTGTTTTCAGCTTTCACTGGTACTAAGCTGCCATCTTGGCTCCACCCTCCACCCCAAAAACCCCAAATAGGTTCACAGAGTTGGACACAGCTAACATGACTAAACAATAGCAACAAATGTAAGATGTTAAGGTTAAAGGATCCCTTTCCATACATTCTTTTACTGGAGTCTAAAATGAGAGAATGAATATAGACTACTTAATAACTATAAAGAATCATATAAATGTGAATTTTTATTATTATTGGATCTTTGTTGTGTCTTTGGGGAATACAGAAGTCTAGTCGTATTTGAAATGCTTACTGCTCTTGCAGTTTGTAGTGGCAGGAATCAAAGACCTAGACAAATTATTTTAAATTTTTTTCATGTAATGCCAACAACTAGCTGAATTAAATGTGGTACATTCTGCAACCCTTTATAATCAGGTTCATGTAAAAAAATAGTACTGAGAAAAAATTCTCAGAATACCTAAGTATAAATTGTTTTCTAGTCAAAATGCTCTCTCTATCAAAAACAAGTCAATTGCTATAAATCTTACTAATCCTATCCTAGAAGTTTTAAAAAGCTATAGAAATATGAAGCAAAGTTAAAAATAATATCTAGCATTTACATAGTAATTTTACATTTACAAAGTGATTTATATTGGTTATCTAATTTGATCCTCACAATAGCCTTGTGACTTTGATCCTATTATTCTCCCCATTTTACTAATGAGAAAACCGAGGTAGATGGAGATTAAGTGATTTACAAGAGTCATAAAACTAGTAAGGATCTGAGACAAGTTTTGAACTTATATCTTCCTGACTCCCCTTCTAATGGGGCAGGCATAAAACAAATATGTACAAATAAGCTATATATAATATGAATAAGAAATAATTAGGAGAGGGAAAGCATTAGAGTTAAGAGGGTTGGGAAATTCTTCCTGTAAAAAACAGAGCTTGGGTTGGGACTTTAACAGATGCCAGGTAAGTGAGTAGGCAGAATTGGGGAGGCAGAGGTGTTTCTAGGAACAGGAAATAGCCCGAAAAAAAAAAAGCACAGAGCTGAGAGATGAAGTATCATGTTTATAGAACAGCCAAGAGGTCTGTGATACTGGATTAAATAGTATGTAGGGGGTAGTAAGATATTAGAACACTGAGGGTTATATTATGAAGGGCTTTAAATGCTAAACAAAGTATTTTGTATTTGATGCTGGAATAGGGAGCTCCTGGAATTTATTGATCTGGGAAGATGGGAAGTTGACATGACGGGACTGGCATTGTAGAGAAAATATTTTGTGGCACAGTGCCTGATACATAGTAGATAAGTAGTATAATCTTTAATATTCAGCATATGAAGTTGGGCTTCCTAAAGGTTGTTGACTTTGACGAATTTAATATACTGATGGTTATTTCTTCTCTGAAGAGCTCTCCATTATGTTGTCTTTTCTGTTTTCATTGTAACAGAATGCTCTCTTTGGTCTTGAGAATCTAGATAAAAATCTCTGGCAGAGCTAGGTTATTATTCTAAAGACTTTAACATTCTGGAAGTGAAATGTCCCTGGAAAATTTGGCACAGTTCTCTTTTAAAATTGCTTTTTACGATGGTTGGAGATGAAGGCACAGGGGTTAGGCTGGGGAAAGCTTGTTTGAATAAGATTCTTTTTTAGATGTTAGTTACCTCTCTATCACTGAACTCTTAAAGCTCTCTAAAATTAATAGCATTCTTTTTAGTTACATAGGAACTTATGGGGTAATTTCTTTCCTTTTCAATGGAATAAATTTAGTTAGTACTGAACTAAGGCTATGAACTGAGCAATCTACATTGTGTTGCTAAAAAGGATTGCTTTGTACTTCACTATTCTAGGGTACCATTTCACAAGTGCTCTTTAGTCATCAAAGGATGGATCAGAATAACCAGCAGAGGATCTGGGAAACATGAACTCTCTATAGAGAAAGACTATTTGTAACAGGATCATTTTCACAGGGGCTGTTGCTTTTAGGGGTTTGTACAAGCAACAACTCAGTGGTACAATGAGAGTGGCCAGAACTAGAGTCAGAAGCTTCATCTTCATGAGTTCACTTCTGGTCTCAGATACTCCTGTGTGACCATGGGCAGGCTAATTTTTACCCTATTTGCCTTAATTTCCTCTTCTGTAAAATGAGCTAGAAGCAAGCCACCCCAATATCTTTGCTAAGAAAATCCCAAATGATTACAAAGAGCAATAACAACTCCTGAGAACCAGCAGTGAATCAAGAATATAGGTACCAAAGGAGGATGCTCAGCTGGTGGCTAAGAGTCCCTGAAGCTTACCCATAACCTCAGATAAATTACTTTACCTCTCAACCTCAGTTTTCATATTTGTAAAATGAGAGGATTGGACAAGATGGCCTTCCAACTCAAGCTCTGTGACCTTGTTATTTTCCCCCTTTTTACAATAACCCAGTAAGTTGCTGATTGATCACTCCTCTTCCTATTAAGGAATGTCTGTCCTTGATGCCCATTCTAACCAGATGGTTTTTTAAATTAATTTTTAATAGTTAACTCGCATTTATTTAGTCTCTCTCTCACCTCATTCACCTCATGCCACTGAGAAGGAAAAAAGAAAAGAAAAATGAAACTTTTGCAATAAATATGCAGACAAAAAAAAATACATTCTCATACTGGCCATGATCACAAATATATCTCATTCTGCATGTAAAGTCCATCACCACTGTCAGGAAGTGAGTAGCAATCTTGATCATTGGTCCTCTGGGACCATAGTTAGTCATCATATAAAAATGAACATTGGGGAATGGTGACTTGTTTTAGACCTGTAGCCCCCTAGGGATATCTCTGTTTATAGAATGGGCTCCTCATTATACAATTTGTATGACCTCAGTGATCTTTGCTTTGCTGAAGTGTTTTTGAGAGATGACAGTGATTTGACCTTCACAAACTGTCAGGTTACTAATCCAAAATATTTTCCTAATAGGATTTATTAACTCAGACTCTAATGCACAAAGGATAGTATGGTTAGTAATAATAATGATGATAATGATATTAATAATTATAGGTATATCTTGTTCTATATAATAGATATAATCCTAAAAAGTTCTATGAAAATTAATATTTTGTAAATTGTTAATAATCAACAAGAGTTTACACAATGCTACTATGTGACAGGTAACATGCTGGGTGTTGGGCATATATAAAAGTAAAGGTTTTTTTTTAAAGTTCTCATATTCTAATAGGAGAGGTGCTACACAGATATATGGTGTGTGACGATGGCAAGGGGATTACCTTTTCTTCATATATGGAAGTAAAGAGGAGATAATGAGGGATGATGTCAAGGTGCATCAAGATGAAGAAGAGGGTAGAAAAATGAGTTCATTTCAAATACTCAAGCCCAATATTTCAAATGTATACTATATTCCAGAGGGAACCTTGTAGAAAATACTTTCCTAAATGAAGGCAGTGAAAAAGGAGAATGGGAATCAGGAGTTCCTGGGTTCTAGACCCTGATCCACCATTGCCTATAAGTATTACTTTTTCTTAGTAAATCAATTAACCTCCTTGAACTTTCTTTTCATCACTGGTAGATTGACGAGTTTGGACTTAGATTATTGCTAAGATCTCTTATGGCTCACAGAATCACAGTTTGTTTGTTTTTTAATGGGAAGGGACCTTATGTATTCTAATTCATAGGAATTCCTCACTATAACATACCTAACAAGTGCTAATATTTGAAGAATTTATAAAATAAAACTTCTGTAAAGTTAATAATTATGCCCCGATTTACCTGGGGTGCAGAGAGTGAAATAAATGAGATACTGAATTTATATATTCATATGTTGTGCTTTATTTTATCATTGTATTCCCAAATTGCTAAAACACAAATGGCTCCTGTCCTCACCATGCATCCTCCTTTGTAAAGAATAATTTGTCATTAATTTAGGACTTTTGATGATACTAAAATCTCAGTAGAATTATTTTTCTTCTATGCAGTAAAGTTATGTTTAAGGAACACATGTATAACTCGTGCCTCAAACAATATTGTTTTTGGCTATGTTGCAAAGATAATGCAGAAGCCTGAAATCCCATGTGTTTATTATCATTGTGAAAGATAAATTTCACCATTTAACAAGGAGTTTATAAATAGAGGATCATTAGTGACAATTGACACAAAAAATATGCCTAAAGATGTATTATTTCCCTTGGTTTCTAGTTTTCCCCTGTGCTATCCCCTTTATTCCATGATCAGTTTCTACTCTTTCCATTCTCTAGTCTCTTCCATTTTCATTCCCTTATAAAGGGATTCAAATCTTCCCCCAATGTGAATAGCCAAACATCATTTTGCTTGTTAGAAAAGAAAAGTCTAAGGTAAATTAGAATGCCCTCTATGTTACAATAACCAACTTTCTTTGGAAATACACTTAACAGTGACTGAAATGATTGCCATTAACAGCATCTTTTACCCTAGTACCATCCTAGCAAAAATCCATTTTTTCCCAGGGAAACTACTACTGTCCTCAACTATATTCATCCCTTGCTTTAAGGGAAACAGGTCCTGGGTATTAAATAGGTACAACTGATCTGCTAAAGCTTACATTTTGCCTCGTGTTTCCAATATCAGCTGCAAAAATGTTTCCATGGAGCAACAGAAATGCCATTGGGCTTCAGAATACAGAAACCCATTAGGAATTAAATAAACCCATCTGCATTTGGCTAAAGCCATTCCTATTATGCAGTTACTGTCACTGGAGACAGCTGTCCCTGCAGGAGTACTGAGAGAAGAGGCGAGCAGTGATGCAGATGGTAGAGCAAAGATCATGTTCTTATAAGCATCTAACACTGCTGGGACATTTTGCCTCTGGATCCATTTACCATGGTACATCATGGACTTCCTTGGCACATAGGCTATTTCTTCAACCATTTCCATCAGCTTACAGAGAAAGAAGTTATTGTAAGTAGAAACTGTGATTTTGTGGCAAGGATACTCATTGTCTCCACTTCTTTACTAACACATTTCTTAATCCTTTTCAGTCTAGCTTCTGACTCCACCATTCTACTAAAACTGTTTTCTCAAAGGTTGCCAATGACCTTGTAATTTTTCAGTCCTGGGATTTTGACTCATTCTTCATCATACTTAACCTGCATGTAGCCTCTGTTTCTGAATACCCTCTCCTCCCTTGACTTCTGCTCTTTTCTAATTATCTTCCTTAACTTTTGATCACTCTTCAATTTCTTTTACTGTTTCATTCTTCTCTTCCTCCCTTCTAAGAGGTCTCTCTCACAGCTCTGTCCTGACCATTCTCTTCCTTGCTATCTCCCTTAGTTACTTAGTCAACTTTCATTTCTACTCTTCTGAACTCCTGCCCACACTCTCCAGATACCTGTTAAACATTTCCATTGGGTTGTCCTTTAGGCATCTTAAATTCAGTATGTTCAAAAGAGAACCCAATATCTTCCCCCTGAAACTTTACTCAAAATATCACTGATTTGCTGAACCATTCTTCCTGTCACTTAGTCAATATCTTGAAATCTTTCTTAACTCTTTATTCTCTATCACCCCTCCCAACCAATTAATTGTCATATATTCATTCTATCTCCATAATGAATGATCCTCTTTGCTACACTCACATAGCCACTACACTAATTCAGTTATCATCTTCTCTTGTTTGGACTATTGCAAGATTATCTTTATTACTTTCCCTATTTCTTGTATCTTCCCTCTATGATCCATTCTTCACACATTTACTAAATCAATACTTGTAAGTCACAGACTTGCTTATATAATTATCCTACTCAATATTCATTAGCTTCCTTCTGCCTCTATTTTAGAGTAAAACTCAAACTTTTCTTCCTGGAATTTAAAGTTCTTCATTATCTAACTCTCATCTGTTTCCAGCCTTGTTTCATATTACTCCTCCTCGCATTCTATGTTCCAGGCAAACTGTACTATTAATGCACAGCAAGCCATTGCCTTCCTCTTCACTTTTGAGCAGGTTGTCTCTCCTCCCTAACATGTGCTTCCTCCCTCCTCATCTTAACTCTTCAGAATTCATATACTCATTGAACATACCCCTCAGGTCCCACTTCCTTCTCAATTCCTATGGATGAGAACATCATTCTGTCCTTCAAATTTTCGCCAAGCTCTATGTCTGAATCTTCTGTTTCCCCAACCCTCCCTCCCTATCAGTATTCTTATAATCATCTCTTAAGTTGAATAAAAAGTTATTGAAAGAACGTATTGTTTTATTTTTATATTTTAATACCCAGAATTTATCACAGTGCCTTGCATACAGTAAGCACTTAAGTATTTGTTGTTAGTAAATGAAACTATTAAAATTATGTAGCATAACTTCAAGTGAGGAATTGTTCCTGACTTATAGAAACAGAAAGATATAGAAAGGTCAGAATGCAGGTTGAGAAGTAGCAAATGGGCCTTTTGATTCATAAGAAACATTTTGAATACTGGAATGGTTTATTTTTAAAAGAAAGTATATAAGGTGTGATGAATAGGGTCTAACAATCACTCACTACTTAATTATATTGCTTTTTAAAGAACCATTCTGTGCTTTACATTGTGTCTTGTGCTTCCAAGTTCAATAAAAATCAAGGAGGAGAACCTAAGCCTTATTGCTCAGATAATTGCTGATTTTGATTGAAGTGTTCTACCAACCCTCACAAATTGATACTATCATTTAGACATATTATTGGTACAACAAGAAAAGAAAGAAAAGACTTTAGTGATAGAACATTCTGTCCCAAACTTGTATCAATTTAGCCTAAAAAAATCACAGATAGGTGATCTTTCTTACCAAACATTTTTGGTTCTTCATAATCCCTGCCTTATAATCCCCCCACACACACCTTCTGCTACCAGATGGTATCCATAATAAAACAATACTTTTATTACCATTCCACATGGTCTCTTTCATGACTGTCTCTGAATATTTATAGGCATCCTTCCATATCATGACTATTCCTATTTTGAACAACTTCCAAATGTTTCTTAAGGTCAGCCCAATACTTTCCTGCCTTATTTCTCCCTTTTGTCCTCTGCATTGCTTTGGCTCTTAGGGTCCCCAATGTTTTTTTAAATTTTGTTATTTATTTTTACCATTTAAAAAATTTTTTTTTGAGTTTGGAATTCTCTCCCTCTCTTCAGCTCCTCTCCTATGCAATCAGAAAGCAATAAACCTGCTTTCAATTCTACAAATAATGCAAAACATTTTCATATTAGCTAAATCATTCACTGTTGATCGTTATACAATATTGCTATCACTGTATACAATGTTCTCCTGGTTCTGCTCATTTCTCTTTGCATCAGTTGGTATGTCTTCCCAGGTTTATGTTCCCCTAAAACCATCCTGTTCATCATTTCTTATAACACAGTAATAGTTCATCATTATCACATACTACAATTTGTTCAACCATTCCCTAATTGGTGGACATCCTCTCAAATTATCATTTTTTGCAACCATAGAGCTGCTATGAATATTATGTACATATAGGATTTTTTTTCCTTTTTTTTCCTTTGATTTCTTTCAGTTATATACCTACTAATGGTGTTGCTAAGTAAAACAGTATGTGCTGTTTTGCAGCCCTTTGGGCGTGGCTCCAAATTGTTTTCTAAAATGGTTTGATCATTTCACAACTCTATCAATAGGACATTAGTATCCCAATGCATACTCCAAATCTCCTAATATGTCTTAATGATTCACCACAGTCTGTGTACCCATTGTGACTGATTAATTTTTTCTCTCTGTGGCATCAGTCTTAGAAAAATTTTTCTATAGCTTGGATTACCCCCAGTTTTGAGAATGGGTGCCAGTCAACTTCCTTGGATAATAGATATAGATAGGATTAGAAAGGATCTTAGTGGCCATTGAGTCTAATTTCCTATTTTACAGATAAGAAAACTGAGGCATAGAGGGTTAAAATGACTTGCTCAGGGTCACAGATAACATCTGAGGTGAGATTTGGGTACATCTGCCTGACTCAGTTTATCACCCTACTATGCCATTCTGCCTCATAAATTGCTTTAGCAGAGTATGGTTACAATCCATCATTTTCTATGTCATGGCCTAAGACCTTTGGGATACCCTGTATTTGTTTTGAACTCTTTTGTATTAGCATAACACTGCCATTATAAAATTTTTTATTTTATTTTATATAATAGTATTACTGAGCAACACTATTAAGCCATCATTATGTTATACTTTATTTTAAATTTTACAGATTGCATTACCTATTATTTTGAGATTCCCACACATTGCTCTGAGATTGAAATCCAGATGTATTGCAAATTTAAATGGAAGATTTTCAATAAATTAATTTAACACAACTCTGATACTCTGAGGTAATAAAGTACAATCTCGGCAATCCACCTTAGATATTAACTTCCTCTCCCAAGGTTCTTGATTAAGTTTTCAGTTTACTTTTTTAAAAATGGGATGGAAGGCATAGAAAGGAATATTGCTGTATTTTATTATTCATTTGTGCTTAAACAAAATTGTATAATGGCATACCTTTAAGTGTAAATTATCATAAATTGAAGGCTTCATTCCATTTTTGGGGTACAGCATTGATCATATTGCCATGAGACATGACCATTCACAGAATCCTTGTCAAATTAATCAGTCAAACAAAATTGAAATAATTGTCCTATGATGAAAGCATTAGCAGCCTGTTCCCTGTCAAGGCCAAGCATGTAATGGTCCATGTCATTACTTATTTTCCTTCACATACTTTTCTTTGCATATTTCACAGATAATTAAATGTAGTAACATTTCTAGTGCAATGTTAAATAATAATGATAATAATGGGCATCTTTACTTCACCCCCTCCCTTCTTTCTTATTCCCTTCCTATCTCTCTGTATAGTAAGACATGATTCTATACCCCAATGAGTCTGGTTGTTATTTCTTTTCTGAGCCAATTCTAATGAGAATAAGGTTAAAACATTGTCTGTCACCACCCTCATTCTCCCTTCCACTGTAATAGTTTTCTTTGCACATCTTTAGATGATATAATTTGCTCCATTTTACCTCTCTTCCCTTTTCTCTCAGTGCAATCCTCTTTTTCACCCCCTTTTTTCATATCTTGTCATCTTAAATAATTATAAAAAAATAATTGAATTAAAAATATCTTTGGAATGTAAACACTTCAACTTTATTGAAACCATTAAATTTCCTCTTTCTTATATATCTTTGTATGCTTCTCTTGAATCTTATATTTGAATGTCAAATTTTCTGTTTAGGTCCAGATGTAAAAAGAAATTTTTCATCAAGTATGCTTGAAAATATTTATTTTACTAAATGACCATTTTTTCCCCTTGGGATCATATAATCAGTTCTGAAAAGTAGATGATTCTTGGTTGTAAACCTAATTCCTTTAGGTTCTAGAATATCATATTCCAAGCTTTCTGAGCCTCTAATGTACAAGCTGCTAAAAAAAAAAAAAACTATGTAATCTTGACTGTGTCTCTATGATATTTTATTTTCTTCTTTCGGGCTGCTTATAGTATTTTCTCCTTGACCTAGAAGCTCTTAAATTTGTCTATAATATCAATGAATTGTCATCTACGGATTTATTCCAGGAGGTGATAGGTGGATTCTTTTAATTTCTATTTTACCATCTTTTTCAAGAATATCAGGGCAATTTTCTTTGTTAATTTCTTGTTATATGTCTAGGTTTTTTTAATGTTTATTATGACTTTCAGATAGTCCAATAATTGTTAGATTATCTGTCTTGAATTTGGTTTCAGGTCAGTTGTTTTTTTCAATAAGATATTCCATATTTTCTTCTATTTTTCATTTTTTGTTTTGTTTTATCTTTTTCTTGATATTTCATTAAGTCAGTAGTTTCTATTTACTCAGGTATAATTTTTAAAGAATGATTTTCTTCCGTGAACTTTTTAACCTCCTTTTCTAAATGGTCAATTCTGCTTTTTAAGAAACTCTTTTCTTCAATGAATTTTTATGCCTTTTTTCCTTTGACAAGTCTGCTTTTTTTTAGCTGGTATTTTCTTTTTGCATTACTTTCATTTCTTTCCCCATTTATCTTCTGGCTCTCTTATTTAATTTTGGAATTCTTTTAAACTCTTCCAGAGCCCGAGACCAATTTCCATTTTTCTTTTCATTTTTATATGTAGCAGCTTTGACCTCACTGTCTCCTGCTGAGTTTGTTCTTTGTTCTTCTTGGTCACCATAAAATTTTCTATAGTTATAGTCTTTTTAATTTTGTTTTTGCTATTTGCTCATTTTCCTAGACTTTTATTTTTTTTTTGCTCTTACTTTTATCTTAATGGTAGGCTCTTTTCTCAAATTAGAGAATACACTCCCTTAAATTTCAGTTTTTCCTTGTTACTATCAGCTCAAGTTCTGATTTTCTCCAACTTTTAGTTCTTCTAAGGTGGTATGATGGCCTGTTGGCTGGGAGCTCTGGAAGCCACCTCCCACTACTGCTTCAATCTCTTCTAGAAATTTCTGATTGCTTGCAGGCTCAGAATACTGCGGGCTACCTTGCCCTTGGTATTGGGGGCTCAGTACAGGCTTGAGCAGGGCTCTGAGCCTCCTCTTAAGTTAGCCACAGTCAGGCAAGGACTACCTTGCTCTAGGGTTTGGATTTTCACCACTTGCTTGGATAGAAGCTCTGAGCCTGGCTATGAACTTACTCAAGATTAATACACTGTAGATTGCTGTATGTAGGAGCTTGAGACCTTACTGTAAGCTTGAATGGTCCAAGCACCATGGACTTAGAGCCTCACTACAGACTTCTGCCAGGGCTTGGGAATTCTAGGGTTGGACATAGAGTGTTCTACTGTTGGCTTAGGCAGGATCCTGAGATTTTGAAATTGTCATGTGGCCAGGTTCAGAATCTGGCACATTAGGTGGGTGGTGGGTGGCTTGTACTCCACTGTGTGTGGTTTTGCTTCCAGATCCCCTCTCTTCCCAGTGAAATAGATCCTCACTGACTACCTTTCAAGTTGTTTTCTGTAAGAGAATCACTTCATTTCATCCCCTTGTTGTTTCTGTGACTCCTGTATTTGTTCTGTAGTGCTGTTTTAAGGTTAGTTTGAAAGAATCCTTAGAGAGGTTCTATCTTTCTGTGCTTCTACTCTGCCATCTTGACTCCACCTCTAGATTCAAATATCAACACAGTCGATAAATATCAGTATCTATATAAAAATGCATCTATGTGTATAGATAGATACCGATATTTATATACATACAAATAGATATATGTATGTCTGTAAATTTATATGCACACATGTATATAACATATATGTATATGCCCACATAAACATATAAATATATACATAGGTATACATGTATACATACATATATAGACACAAATATAAATACATCTATCTATATCTATAGTTATCTATATACATATACATACATTTATATGTATAAAGATATATACAGTTATGAATATATGCAGATAAAGAAAACTGTATATGGATATATATCTTTATATGTGTATATATGTATAAAACCACATGTTCATCTGTATCTTAACTCTATATGGATTCATGATATATATGTATATACATGCACACATATATTAGTCTAAATATTTTATATTAACAATGTAGGGAGAAAACATCAAAAGAAATAGTATGGTTATTGAAGTCTAGATGTATTATTTTGTATGGTTCCAATCTTATGTTATTTAAGGAGTTAATAGTACTCTCAAGGGAAATTGCTATGATAAGAACACTGTCAATGATCATAGACTTTCAGGTAATATAATGGTCAACAAGCTGGGGTGGAAAAGGAGCCAAAAGAAGAGCCATAAAGTAAATCTGGATGGCAATCAAAGTTGATTTCTTCTTCAAAAAAAATAAGTGTATTTTAAGATTTCTTTTCACATATTCTGGATTTTTTAAATGTAAACACTTCTGTGGGCTTCAAAATTCTTTTAAATCTGTAGTTTGTAAAGAACTTGAATAGAAATCTAGAAATGGTAGTTGAGGTCTGGTGCATAACCTGGAGATTTGACACAGCTATCCAAAGGTTTGGTTTAAAGTAAAGGCTAACTATCACTTTAATGCCAAGCTATGAATCCTCAGACTAATTCTATACTTAGAGAGGAGTCTGCAGATTATCTGGACCTTGGTGCTTTCTCCTCATGTCTCATTCTCTTTTGGGCTGTCTGGTATTTGAATAGTGCATGCAAATAGCCAAATCAAGTCAACAAACATTTGATCACAGCTAACAATGTGTCAGGCACCTTGTTTAGTTCTGGGAATACAAATAAAGTACATGCAGATAGACAGTCCTTTCTATCAAGGAAGGATTGTAATGGAAGAAGACACAATTCAAAAGGAAGCTAAAAAAAGATGGGGGCAGAAATTGTAAAGAAAATCTAGAGAGAATTAAGCGTGCACCTTAGAGAGGAATTAAGACATGGCTTTCCTGAGAAGCCACCTTAAGATGGAATCTCTGAATGGAACCAGCCAGTCAGAGAGAGAAGCCACATGGGTATTGGGAAACTTCCAATGAAGAGTGTCCAAGGGTAGAATAACCACATTTATTTCATCTCAAAAATGAGGAGGTGAGATTAAATGGCCTTTGAAATCCCTTCCAGCTCTAAATGTTTTACCTTATGACTAAGTAGACAGTAAGATCCTTTCTAGCTTTTAGCTGACTGATTCTTATGTTTTCTCTGAAAGATGATGAGCTTTTAAAAAGTAGAAACCATGTATTTACTTTCATATCTCATATTCAGTACATTGAACATATGAACCTTAGTGCATACTAAATTCTTCTTCTTCTTCATTCATTTTAGAAGAGGTCCAATAACATCATGAATAATGTTTTTACTTATTAATGAATTGGATTTAAGTGAGGCAGACAGAGGTGCACAGAGTCACCAGCCTCACTCTCTCTTTTAGAGTTAGCAAAGTCCAGAGGCAAGACAAAAGTCAGGATGAAGAGCAATGACCTTGGTATCTTCAATATCTAACCCAGCTCTAAGCATTGCTTCCACTGTCTTCATGGCCATTGGAACAAATTGTTCTCATCTGACCATTCTATCATAGAAGTATTTAATTTTTGCTGTTTTTAAGGAGTTAACCAAATTCACAACATACAATGAATCACATATGATTTTGCAAGGTTCTGTTACATCTTTAAATACATTCCTGACTGCTGCCAATTCAACTTTTTTTGGTGAATTGTATTATGTGTGCATTAACATCACACGATTGTTTACAGCTGCTCCTGCTTTACCATTTTTGATGCATCAATGAAGATATTTATAGCATTGATAATAGGATGCATAGATGTTATTTTTGGAATAATAATAGG